>NW_006922048.1:866277-867935 GCF_000298275.1 Orycteropus afer afer | reverse complement strand
CTTGGATGCGAGAATAGCCAGACTTCGTCTCACCTACTTTGGTCATGTTGTCAGAGGGGACCATTCCCTGGAGGAGGGTATCAGGCTTGGTAAGGTGGAGGGTCGACAAAAGAGAGGAAGGCCCTCAATGGGACGGACTGACACAGTGGCTGCAATGATGGGCTCAGGTATAGCAGTGTCAAATGGCTGACACAGGACCAGGCAGTGTTTTGTTCTGTTGTATATAAGGTCGCTGTGATTCGGAGATGACTTGACAGCCCCTAACAACAACAACAGTATTAATTTTTATATTTACTTTCTATTCATTTCCATGTTGTCAAGTGGTGTAAAATTTCCTTCTGAAATAAGTTTATGTATTGATGTTATTGAAAAGTGAGTTCACTTAAACACAGTGCTTATGTAAATAATGGCTACTGGTACGTTGTTGTTGTTAGGTGCCATTGAGTTGGCTTCAACTCACAGTGACCCCATGTACAGAAGAATGAAACACTGCCCGAGGTCCCGCACCATCTTCACAATCCTTGCTATACCTGAGCCCATCGCTGCAGCCACTGTGTCAATCCATCTCATTGAGGACCTTCCCCTTTTTCACTGACCCTCCAGTTTACCAAGCATGATACCCTTCTCCAGAGAATGGTCCCTTTTGACAACATGACCAAAGTAGGTCAGACAAAATCTGGCCATTCTTGCTTCTAAGGAGCATTTCAGCTGCACTTCTTCCAGGACAGATTGGTTAGCTCTTCTGTCAGTCCATGGTACTTTCAGTATTCTTTGCCAGCATCACAACTCAAAAGTATCATCTCTTCTTTAGTCTTCCTTATTCACTGTCCAGTTCTTATATGCATATGAGACAATTGAAAATACCATGGCTTTGGTTAGGTGCACCTTAGTCTTCAAAGGGACATCTTTGTTCTTCGGCACTTGAAAGAGGTCTATTGCAGCAGATTTGCCCAGTGCAATACACCATCTGATGTCTTGACTGCTGCTTCCATTGGTGTTGATTGTGGAACCAAGCGATATGAAATCTGTGACAACTTCAGTCTTTTCTCCATTTATTGTGATGCTGCTTATTGGCCCAGTTGTGAGGATTTCTATTTTCTTTATGTTGAGGTATAATCCATACTGAAGGCTGTAGTCTTTAATCTTCAGCTGTAAGTGCTTCAAGTCACCTTCATTTTCAGAAAGCAAGGTTGTGTCTTCTGCATATCACAGGTTGTTAACGAGTGTTCCGCCAATCCTGATGCCATGTTCTTCTTATGTAGTCCAGCTTCTCATATGATTTCCTCAGCACACAGATTGAATAAGTACAGTGAAAGGATACAATCCTGACGCACACCCTTCCTGATTTAAAACCATGCAGTATCCCCTTCTTCTGTCTGAATGACAGCCTCTCCTCATCTATGTATAGGTTCCTCATGAGCACAATTAAGTGTCTGGAACTCCCATTCTTCTCAATGTTATCCATAATTTGTAATGATACACAAAGTTGAAGGCTTTTGCACAGTCAGTAAAACATAAGTAAACATCTTTCTGGTATTCTTTGCTTTCAGCCAAGATCCATCTATCATCAGTAATGATATCCCTCATTCCACATCCTCTTCTGAATCCAGTTTGCATTTCTGGAAGTTCCCTGTCAATATACTGATGCAACCATTTTT
>NW_006922048.1:863989-865359 GCF_000298275.1 Orycteropus afer afer | reverse complement strand
CCTCGGAAACCCAAGGAGGGGTTGCTATGAGTCGGGTCCGACTTGAAAGCACATAACAACATGCTTGGTAGAGAAGCAGAGAAAAAGAGAAAGCCCCTCAGCGAGGTGGACTGACACAGTAGCTGCAACAAGGGGCTCAAGCATGGCAACAACAGTGAGGACGGTACAGGGCCGGGCAGTGTCCCCTTCTGTTGTGCAGGGTCACTATAGAGAGAGAGAGGGTTGGAGACAACTCTACAGCATCCAACCACAGGTTAGTGGTCAAGTGGTGTCTTAGTCCCCTAGTGCTGCTGTAACAGAAATACCACAAGTAAATGGCTTAACAACCAGAGCTTCATTCTCTCATTGTTTCGGAAGCTAGAAGTAAGAATTCAGAAAGTTGACTCAAGGGGAAGGCTTTCTCTGTCAGCTTTGGGGGAAGGTCTTTCTCTCCTTTGAACATCTGTTGGGCCAGTGTTCCTTGGAGCTCTCCATGTGTCTTGGCATCAATCTTCCTTGAGTCTAAGAGTTCTCAGTGCAGGAACCCCAGGTCAATGGACACACTCTGCACCCAGCCCTTCCTTCTTGGTGGTAGTCATGTCCCTCTCCTCTGTGCTTGCTTCTCTCTCCTTTATCTCTTATAAGATAAGAGGTATGACTCAAGCAAGGGTGTGGCTTGAGTAAGAGTGTGACTGGAGTAAGGGTGGTGCCTTGAATCACACCCTCTTATGAGGCTGTGATTCAAGACACACCCCACACTAATCCTGCCTCATTAACACACAGAGGTCAGGATTTACAACCAATCACAAAATGGACAATGTTTACATCAGATCACATAATGGAGGGCAACCACACAATACTGAGAATTGTGGCCTAGGCTGGTAGACACATATATTTTGGTAGATACAATTCAATCCATAATAAGTGGTAACAATCCATGTGGTGACCAGTCAGCATGGCAAAGTGTGGAGCCACCCAGGTGCAGGTGAGGAATAAGCAGAGGGTTGTATTTAACAAGACTGGGTTTGACCAGGTGAGTGTGATGAAGGGAGGGGTAGACAAGGGAGTTGAAGATATAGGTCATAGGGTGATCATAATAACACATCAAATTAGACACAATCTAAATTTACATTGAATTTACTGGATGTTGAGTATGCCATGAACTACCAGAAGAATGAACAAATAGTCTTAGAAGAAATACAATCAGAAGGTTCCTTAGAAGCAAGGAAGGCAAGACTTCAGCTCCTTTACTTTGGACACATTATCAGGAAAGACCAATTGCTAGAAAAGGACATCATGGTTCAAAGATTCTATAGAAGAATCCTGATCAAAAGGGGGAAATGTAGAACAGAATTTCAAATTCTCATGGACTTCGGACATTCTGGAGCCAT
>NW_006922048.1:860947-862764 GCF_000298275.1 Orycteropus afer afer | reverse complement strand
GGCTCTAAGGCCTGGGTGAAGGCCCCTCAACCTTGGGCTTCAGCTCTGCCTCTTTCTCCTGGCCCACTGGAGCTGGAGGCTTCTCTTAACTCAGGCAGCCACTGGCTGATGAGGCTGACAAGCCCAAGGAAAACGGCACAGTCCAGAGATTATCAAGCAATAATACAGACCACTAGTTCAAGTCCAAGAATGGTCCCAAGATTGGCAGATGACAACATGGCAGGCCACTCACTGATAACTCGGTCAAACGCAGGATCCAGATGTGCCAAGAAGCTAGAGACCTTCCCCAAAGCTGCTTCTTACCGGAAGCAGACCCATTCCTAAGGCAGCTACTCAGCTGCAGATTCCACCACGGAGCCGATGGCCAGTCTCCTCCTGGGGAATAACCCCATCCAGCGGCCCAGCCACTCAAAACCAGGCCCAGCCAAGCTGACACACAACCTTAAAGACCACAATCAGTTAAGTGGAGGGACAGCTAAGGCAATGGAGACCCTCCATGTAATGGATGAACCCAATACCCAGAACAATGGACTCAAAAATACTGGTGATCATGCGGATGGTGCAGGACCAGGCAACGTCTTGCTCTTTATACCCAAGGTCGCCAGAGTTGAAGCCAACTGGACAGCACGTTACCACCACAACTAATTTAGACCCAATTGAAATTGGTTGAGGGACAGGGAAGAAGAAGGAAGGATCAATGAATTACAGGTCCTGGCAGAACGGAAGGGGTATTTCATTTGGAATACCAAACTGAGTTAGCAAGAAAAGAAAGAAGTGTTGGTCCATGAATAAGGTGACTGAGAATATGGAAGCAGATGTAGTTTTGGGGAAAAACCAACAAACAAACAAACAGTGTCTAAAATAAGGCCCTGGGTGGTGTAAATGGTGAAGCACTTGACTACTAGCTGAAAGGTTGGTGGTTCAAACCCACCCAGAGGCATCACAGGAGAAAGGCCTGGCAATCTGCTTCTGAGAGCTCTGAATTGATTCAATGACAACTGACATCAATGCCATGTACTGAAGTGTGTTTTGTTTCATTGCCCGACAGCACTTAGATAGGAACGATGGAGGATGGCACAGGACCAGGCTGTTTCACACAGTTGCACCTGGGGTCACCATGAGTCAGAACCGACTCAAAGGCAACTAACACCACCAGTGCTTACTGTGGGACTTTGGGCTGTCTAAGCAGCATCAGATGGTGGCAGTGGGGCATGGACTTGATGGTGAGGAGGGAGCCATGCTCATCTGGAAAGGCCATCCCAGGCAGAGGGAACAGCCCATGCAAAGGCTGTGGGGCAGGATGGTGAGTTGAAGGCACACCGAGGAGGCCCATGTGGCTGGAGTGGAGTGAGCGAGGGGGAGAAAGGAGGAGGAAGGGCAGAGGGTGATGAGGCAAGAGGAGCCACCCATCATCTCTTGTAGGGCCTTTTTAACTAATATTAGGGCTTTGAGTTTATCCGAGTGTCACAGGAAGCCATGGAGAGTTCTGACAAGAAGGACATGAGCTGACTTAGGTTTCAGAAGAATCCCTCTGGCTAAAAAGATGGAAACAAGCTAGGGGTCCCTCAACTGAGGAATGGATATCCAAACTATGGTACATACTCGCAATGGAATAGTATGCAACCCTAAAGAATGTAGAATCTGCAAAACACCGCATAATGTGGATGAACTTGGAGGACATTATGCTTAGTGAAATAAGTCAATCACAAAAGGACAAATATTGTACTAGTCCTTTATTGTAAAAGTCAAGGAAACATTTATCTATGGAAGGACATTGTCTTTGTTGGTTACCACGGGTGGGAGGGGAGGGGTGGGAA
>NW_006922048.1:830398-836005 GCF_000298275.1 Orycteropus afer afer | reverse complement strand
AAAAAAAAAAAAAAAATATGCCTTAGGCACTATGCCACCAGAGCTCCCATAACTTAATGGTACCTAACAATAAATCTTTATGGAAGCAGATCACCAGGTCTTTCTTCCGTGGCACCTCTGAGTACGTTCAAACCACCAATCTTTAGGTTAATAGTTGAACACAAACTATTTGTCCCATCCAGGGACCTTCTTAGATGTGTTAATTTTTATTGTTATTGTGGTGTAGTGAATTACTTGGTATGGCCTTTCTAGCCATAGTCTTTGTAACTCCCACTGGATTACTGGGTGGGACCAGGCAAGTAACATGTGTACAACTCTGATGTTGGGATTGGTTAGTGTTGTCACTCTGCCAGGCTTACAATGAGCCCTCCTAGAGGCAGAGAGGGGCTCTCATTGCCATCAAGAGAGAAGAGCTGGAGGTGGAGTGGAGTGCATCCTTGGACCCCAGATCCCTGTGCTGGCCCTCCTTGGCAGAGATGCCTGGCAGAGAGAGACAACTCAGCAGAGAGATGGTAACAGTGGAACCAAGAGGCAGGAGACAGAGCAGTGGGCTTACCTGGCCCACAGAGCGAGAAAGGTGAGTGCCCTTGGGCAGGAGGCTTGCTGGCAGAGGGGGTGCACCTATCGGCAGAGCTGGAAGAACTTCATAACACCTGCCTGAGCAGGGCAGAGGCCAGGCCAAGACGGGCCAGAGAGGTGTGCCTAAGGGCACAGCAGAGGGGAGACTGACCTGATCAAAGAATACTATCCTCAGAGCATTCCTGAACCTGAGTTGTAGCCTGTTACTTCCCTAATAAACCCCGTAATCCTAAGTATTGTCTGTGAGTCCTGTGTGGCCATTGCAATGAATTATCAAACCAGCAAAGAAGTAGTGAGTACCGTGGGAGGGACGGTTGGTGTCAGAATTGGTAAAAGGCTGGAGGGTGTCAACAGTCTGACCTCATAGGAATAAGCCTTGGGCTGCTGATGGTGATTCTGTCCCCCTTTGTGAAGTTACAGAAGGTCACAAGATGCCACCTCAATGTCCTTTTTTCAATGATTATTGTAGTAAATGCAACAAAAAGTCTGCCCTTTTATCTATGTAGGAGATCCTGGATAGAGTGGGAGAACAATGTGGAACAAAACTCAAAATCATTAAAAAAAAAAAAAAGACCAGCTTTGCCGGTCTGATAGAGCCTGATGGAACCACTGGGACTATGGCCCCTAGCTGCCCTTCAGGTCTGGAATTGAACCCAGTCCTGTGGCTTCCAGCCAAACAAAAGACAGGCATATAAGCTGAACATTTACATCAGGTAGATACACTCCTTGGAGAGATCAATCATGGGAGAACAGAAGGGCTGTGTATGCACAGGGAGAGAGCTCCAGGTGCAGGAGTGCATGGAGGGAAGGACACAGAGAAGAGGTAACTATGGGGAGGAGGTGGGAAGAGAGCTGGTGCGTTGTGGGAAATTGTAGTCAATGTCATGGGACAAAGTGTATGTGAACTGCTGTATGGAAAATGAATTTGCTCTGTGAACTTTCATCCAAATCACAATTTAAAAAAAAAAAAAGAGTCTGCCCTTTTACCTCTTTTTACGTGTACGATTCAGTGACACTAACCGCATTCACCATATCGTGCTCCCGTCACTGCTGTCCATTCCATCCCCTGCATGGAAGCCCTATCCCGCACCCTGCCAACCATGGATCAGCTTTGGTCTCTATGCCTCTGCCTGTTCCAGACATTTCACGTGAAAGGCTCAGACACTCTTTGTTCCCTTGTGTCTGGCTGATTGCCCGCAGCATGTTTCTGAGGTTGGTCCACACAACAGCATCGGGGCTTCACTTCTCTTCATGGCTGAGTAATATTCCATTGCATGGACAGACCTCATTTCGTTTGTCTACTCAACTGTTGATGGACATGTAGGTGCTTTCTACCTTTTGGTTACTGTGAATCATACCAATTTTGAGATGTGGGGCAGTTCTACTCTGTCCTCTATGGGTGCTGTGAGTTGGAATTGACTCAACCACAGTGCGTTTGGTTGGGGCTTTGCATCCTTAAAGACTGACAGTCCTTCCAGCCAAACAATAGACAGGCATATGAGTTGAACATTTCTTTGGAGGGAACCATCATGGGAGAATAGAAGGTCTGTGTATGCATAGGGAGACGGCTCAGGGGGCAGGAGTGGAGCACATGGAGGGATGGACACAGGGAAGAGGTAAGTATTGAGAGGAAGTGGGAGGGGAGCTGTTGCATTGGGGTAAATTGTAGTCAATGTCATGAGACAACGTGTATGTGAACTGTTGTATGGAAAGTGAATTTTCTCTGTAAGCTTTCACCCAAATCACAATTAAAATAAAACAAAAACCGACAGCCTTGGAAACCCTATGGGGCAGTTCTACTCTGTCGTACAGGGTCTCCATGAGTCGGAATTGACTTGATAGGAGTGGATTGGTTGGATTTGTTGGTTGGATTGGTGGGTTTGTTGGCTGGTGGGTTGGTTGACCAGAATGAGGCATCAGAGGGGAGATGGACTGGACCTCGGGAGAAACAAACCTGGGAGGCATCAGGTACAGACATTTTTAAAAGCCATGAGACCAGGTGAGATTTACCATGGGGGAGGGTGTGAATAAAGGAATGAACCAACACTTGAGCCCTGGGGCTCTCCAAGGCCAAGGTGTGTCTTTAGAACACAAAACTGTAAGAGAAAATAAAAACCTCATGTGACAACATAACAACAGAGGACAGGTTACATAAATGATGGGACTTATATGAGGAATAATGGACTACTACACAGCCATAAAAATGAGGACGTTCTTTGTCACAGATTGGGTTCTCTGGAAGCAGATACTGAGGTGTTGGGAGATGTGAATTAGGGACTGCAGTGGGCTGAAGAGTGTCTCCCTGAATGTAAATTTTTTACATCATTTAAATTTTTAACTATTTAACCAATCCCTTCTTCTGAAACATATGTTTAGAATTCTTTGCTAACGTGGTTTTGGAAAACTGTCTCCAAAGACGGCCACCATCAATTCTTTTCATCTCATACCCCTGCCCCTCCTCACTTTTCCCTCCCCTTCCCCTTTATGGTAGTTAAGGTTGTGCTTCAACTTGGCTGGGCCTGGCCCAGGGCAGCTGGTGGTAGTTCTTCCTCATGATGAGACTGGCAATCAGCTCCATGGTGGGACCTACCACAAGAAGCTAAGTAGCTGCTTTCAGGATGCGGTCTGCGTCCCGTATATAAGCAGCAGCTTTGGGAATGGTCTCTAGCTTATGGCATGCTTGAGCCCTGCATGTAGCTGTGTCATTGTTCAGCAGCCTGCCATGCTCTGCCAACCTTGGGACTTTCAATGGACTTGAATTAATGGCCTGCCATGTGGTTTGCCTTTTTACTTGTCGACCTTAGGCTTGTAGGTCTCAGGAGCCAGCAGCTGTCTGAGTGAAGAAAAGTCTCTAGCTCCCATGGGCCGGGAGCAGGAGGCAGAGGTGAAACCCAAGGTTGAGGGACTTTCACCTAGTCCCTAGAGCCTGGCACTTTGAACTCAGACTTAAAGCCTCCAAATTGTAAGAGAATAAACTCCTGTTTGTTCAAGCATTCCATTTGTTGTATATTCTTGTCAGAGTGGCACTAGGTAACAAAACACCCTTGAAACCAAGATTGGCCGTGACTTGATCTAATAGAATGCGGCAGAAGTGTTGCTGTGTGCCCTTCAAGGCAAATTTTCCTCTTTCTTGGAAGCCAGCTGTTACATAAGAAGTATGACTACTCAGGGACCACCATACCGTGAGGAAGCCCAAGCAGCCAAGGTGGAGAGAGACCCCCAGCCACCCCAGCTGAGGCTTTAGACACATGAGTAAAGAATGTCCATCATTCTTCCAATCCCAGCAGACCCCCAATAGAGTAGAATCACTCAGCTGAGCCCAGCCTAGATTGCACAACTGTGAGAAACAATAAACTGTGGCTGTTTTAAACCCCTAAGTTTAGGGGTGGCTTGTCACACAGCAATAGCTAACTGATTCCACCCATTAAACCAGTGGCTGTCGAGTCCTTTCTGGCTCATGGTGAACACAAGTTATAGAATAGAACTGAGTTCCACATGGTTTTCTTGGCTGTAACCTTCATGGAAGTAGACTGTCAGGCCTTTCTTCCATGGTGCCACTGGGTGGGTTTGAATCATCAGTCTTAAGGACAGTAGCCAA
Source organism: Orycteropus afer afer (assembly GCF_000298275.1). NCBI lineage: Eukaryota > Metazoa > Chordata > Mammalia > Tubulidentata > Orycteropodidae > Orycteropus > Orycteropus afer. Next base: position 831,828 of record NW_006922048.1, on the reverse strand, counting down.
GCACAAACCATTTGCACCACCCTAGGGACTCCACTGACACATTAGTGCAAAAAGGACATGGAGGTGGTATCTTCTGACCTCCTCCAGTCTCACAAGGGGGAAACAGAGTCACCATCAGCAGCCCAAGGCTTATTCCTAAGAGGCCAGACACGCCACCACCCTCCAACCTTTTTACCAACTCTGACACCAGCCATCTCTCCTACAATACTCACTACTTCTCTGCTGGTTTTGATAATACGTTGCAATGGCCACACGGAACTCAAAGACAATACTCACAATTATGGGGTTTATTAGAGAAGCAACAGGGTACAATTCAGGTTCAGGAACGTGCTCAGGATGCAATTCTTCAATCAGGACATTGTCCCCTCTGCTGTGCCCTCAGGCACACCTCTCTGGCCCTTGGGCTCTCGGCCTGGCCTCTACCCTGCTCGGACAAGTGTTACAAAGCTCTTTTAGCTCTGCTGCTAGGTACGCCTAGGTGCAGCCCACTCCGTCAGCAAGCCTCCTGCTCAAAGGCACTCAGCTTTCTCACTCTGTGGGCCAGGTAAGCCCGCCACGTCTCATGCCTCTTGGTTCCACTGTGATTGTCTCTCTGCTGGATGTCTTTCTCTGCCAGGGTGTCTTGCTCTGCCATGTGTCTCTGCCAAGAGGTCCAGTGCAGGGATCTCAGGTCCAAGGACACACTCTACTTCACCTCCAGCTCTTCTCTCTTGATGACAATGAGAACCTCTTTGCCTCTCACTCACTAGACTCACTGCTGTCAAGTCAATTTTGACTCATAGCAACCTCCATTGATTTCCATGGTGGTAAATCTTTACAGAAGTAGATTGCCCAGTCTTCCTTCCATGGAGTGGCTGGTGGGTTTGCACCACCAACCTTCTGATCAGCAATCAAATGCCGTAGGCACTGCACCACCAGAGCTCCTTTGAGGAGGGCTCATTTTAAGCCTGGCAGAGTATAACACTAACCAATCCCAACAACACAGAGTTCTACACACCTTATTTGCATGGTTCCACTCGGTAATCCAGTGAGAGTTACAAAGACTATGGCTAGAAAAGCCATTCCAGATAATCCACTGCACCACAACTATGCATATACAAATTTTACTATACACAACCTTGTGGTCAAATCCAGGTGAACACTTCTGGTCACTTACTCAGAATGAATAACAAGAATATGTGGACTGACTATACAAATTTGAAATTTGGGGACATGTGTCAACTTAACTTCCAGAGAAGGGGCAACAACCGCAGCATCTCCCTTTACCCACAGCCTCTTGAGCTCTGTGTGTTTGCTTTTCCTTCTTAAATTTTCAATCTCTATCATTCCATGAGGACACTGGTGGTTCAGTGGTAGAATTCTCACGTTCTGCGTGGGAGACCCGGGTTTGATTCTCGGCCAGTGCACCTCACGCACAGTCACCACCCGGC
>NW_006922048.1:824286-828793 GCF_000298275.1 Orycteropus afer afer | reverse complement strand
CACCTCAGAAACCCAAGGAGGGATTGCTATGAGTCAGGACCAACTCGACGGCAGTGAGTTTGGTTTTTGTTTTTGGTTACACATATATATATGTAACAGAGCACACAGGGGTACAGTTAGAGAAACTACTTAGACATCAGGACTAAAATAACTGGACCTGAAGGCTAAGGACCATGGCCTTGGGGGACATCTAGGTCAACTGGCAAAACACAGTTCATGAAGATGAAGTTCAACATCCTAATCAGGTGAGTAGAACCTGAGGTCTTAAAAGCTTACAAGCAGTGATCTAAGAAGTAACAATATTGGTGTCTTCCCACCTGGAGCAATGGAGAACAAAGAAAAAACAAACACTCAAGGAAGCAGTTAGTTCCAAGGACTGATGGCTCACACAGACCACAGCCTCCTCTAACCCGAGATCAGAGGACCTAGATGGTGCCCGGCACCACTACCATGTATGCTGACCAAGACCACATAGTAGAAGGTCCTGGTTGAAATGGGTTTAAAAAAAAAGAAATAAAGTAGAACAAAATTCAAAGCAAATACAAAAGACCAGACGTACTGTTCAGAAAGAGACTGGAGGAACCCCTTGACTGTTGCCCTGAGACAACCTTCTAACCTGAAACTGAAGACACTCCCAGAGCTTACCTTCCCGCCAAGTAACAGAGGAGTGCTCTCAGAACAGCCCACTACAGGAGACCAACAGGGCAGCATCACCCAAAACTAGAGATGAAAAGAAACAGAAGGACGGGGAACTGGACGAATGGAAATGGGGGTGGCCAGGGAGGAAATGGAGTGCTGACACACTACAGGGATTGCAACCAATGTCATGGAACAAATGATCCATGAGTTACTGATGGGGAAAACGAATTTGCTTTGTAAACTTTCACCTAAAGCACAATTAAAATGTTAAAAGAAAAAAAAAAAAGCTATTGAGAGGTCATGATGGAGGAGGTGACAAGTGGTTGGGCTGGGGACGGACTAGGAATGTGGAGCTCCTGCAACGAAGAGAGGCAAATGACAGAGAAGAACCATCAAGAATGACAAGAGTCAGAGACAGGGAGTGCAGAGGCATGGGGAAGTGCCAAGGGAGGGACTGTGGGGGTGGTGGCAGCTGGTGGCCCTACCCCTTCTCCTCAGGGTGGAACCAGCCAGGCAGGGCCACCCACCTGCTCCACCTGCAGCCTCCTTGGACAAAGGAGGCTTCGATGGATGTGTGACTCACACCAGAAACCAGGACTGCAGGCTGCCCACCTGCCTCCTCCGTCTCCACTGAGGAAAGTGACAATAAAGGTGAATTTCCAAACACTGACTCCATGAGGTCCCACCTGCAAGTGTTTGCCTCCATCTGGGCTTTTGAAACTCCAAGGTCGCCTCCAAACTCTACCTACATGTCCATCCCTCTGTCATCCCCTGAAGTCATAAGGCTGAGAGTGTCTGTGTCCACCTGTATCACCCCATCAGAATGCGAGTCTCTCTAGGGCACACAAAAACTACCATAATCTGGATCCTACCATCAAGCTGACAGTCCAGCACTTGGGCATTTTCTGCCTAGTGAACTCCTACTCATCCTTCAAAATCCATTTCATCTGGGAAAACTTCTCAGCTACTCATGTTTCCTGATCTAACACATCAATAACCAAATGACACCAAAGCAGTTGCTGTCCAGTCAATTCTTACCCAAGGCGACCTCATGTGTTGCAGAGTAGAACTGCCCCCCACAGTTTTCAGGACTGTGCCCCTTTAGAAGTCAATTCCAGGTTCTTCTGAGACATCCTTGGATAGATTCAAACTGCAACCCTTTCAGTTAGTGGCCAATTGCTTTACCCCAGGCACCATCCAGGGACTCCGACATGTCAACAGCAGATACAAACTGAGCATTCACTATGTTTCAGGTCTCATTCTGAGGACTTAAAGCAAAACACCCCTAGGAAGTAGGTGATTCTTATCCTGATTTTACACACGGGGAGGAGTCACAGGGTGGGGCAGATGGTTAAGTGCTCAACTACTTGCCAAAAGGTTGGCAGTTCAAACCCACCCAAAGGCACCTCAGAAAACAAATCTGCTTCTGAAAGGTCAGTCTGGGAAACCCTATGGTGCACAGTCTACTCAGACGCATACGGGGCTGTCATGAGTCAGAATCCACTCAATGACAGCTAACAAGAACCACCGTTTTACACATGAGAAAACTGAGGCTCAGGGCAGAAAACTAGGAAGCAGTGGATCTGAGGTACAAACTTGGGCAACTTCACTCCGCTGTCTCTGCACCAGGTATTCATAATACTTCCCAGTGGGATTGCCTTGATCACTGCCATCTTTCAGATGAGGCGCTTCAGGCCCAGAGGGGTTAAGCAATGTACCAAGAGTCACACAGCACATCCAAAGCCCTCCGCTCTTAACCTTCCTACCTTATCACCTCTTCATTCCTTAGTTTACTGTGTATTTGATGACTGCCAGGCACCAGTCTGAGCTGGGGAGAAAGTGAGGGACAACTTCTGAGAAAGTGACATGTGAGCTAAAAAATGAAAAAGAATCCACCTTGGGAACTTCTGGAGGAAGAGAAAGACCCTAAACCTTACCAGGATCACTCCCACTTCCATCCCTTTGCCCATTCTCTTCCCCACCCAACAAACTCCTCTATCCTATTAAGCCCAGCTCAAACACCTGCTCCTCCTAGGAAATCTTTCCAGACCCACCTCCCAAGCAGAATCCACAACACTCACTCCCTGGACTCCTTCCCTTTGACTACAGACAGCTGGGAAGATCTGGACAGGGATCAGCCTCACCAGCCTCAAAGTTCTTCGAGGTCAAGGCCTCTCTGAGCCCCCACTTCCAAACTCAGATGTGGACACAGAGGAGCTTATTTGTAAAATAGAGTGAAGAGCAGAAAAATACGAAGAATTCGTAGGGAAAGGGATTTAAACAAGCTGTTCTCCGAAAGATTCCGGGTTCCGCCGGGTTCCATTTTCGCCTTTGAAAGACCCGCCCCCTAACCCCGCCCCTAGCCGTGACCGCCCAGTTTCCCGGAAGTAGGCTCCTTAGTGAGCAAGACCTATGGGCGCGAGGCACGCCGGGAGTTGTAGTTCCACCATCGGACGGAAGCCGAGACGGACGTGCGGCGGGATGTGGCCCAGAATATTGGTGGGGGGGGCCCGGGTGGCGGCAGGCAGGTGCCCCGCGCTGGGGCCTTGCCTCGCCGCACGTTACCTCCCGCAGCGGCCGCCGCAGCAGACCCCCGAAGCGGGCTTTGCCCCGCAGCGGAGCCTCCACGCGACAGCGGCCCGGCCTCTCCCCCTCATTCCCATCGTGGTGGAGCAGACGGTACGGTGTCCGGGCGGAGACAAGGGCCGAGGGCTTCGGGCTAGCTGAGGGTGCAACCAGCCCCCATGTACCCTCACCTGCATCTTCCTGTCCCAGGGTCGCGGCGAGCGCGCCTATGACATCTATTCGCGTCTGCTGCGGGAACGCATCGTGTGCGTCATGGGGCCGGTGAGCGCCCCTCGCCGGGGTCCGTCCCTTTTCCTTCCCCGACCCCCTGTGCCCTCTCTAATTAATCTCCTCTGACCCCTGGTCTCTCCCCCTTAACTTTCCTCCCCAGGCTCCTTTCTGGTCTCAACCCCCTCCACTACTCTTGACCTCTCCCCCCCACACACACAATAAACTGAGAACCTCCTCTCTGGGCCTTAACCCCTCTGACCTCCCTCTTGGTTCCCAGTCTCCTCGATCCCCTCCTGCACCCCTTCCCCAAGCCCTCTGACCTCCCTGAGACTGTGAGTCCCCCTTCCTCATTCCTGGGCTCCAGCCCCTCCCGTTAAAGTTCGTTAGTCTAAGCCATCCTGACCCCTTCCCCTATGGTGCCCTGAGCCCTCTGATCTGTCCCTTCCTGTACCCCAAACCCTCTAGGTCCCAACGACCCAGCTGGGGCCCGAATTCTTCCGACCCTTCTTCCTTCGCCTCTGACACCCTTCCTGGCTCCCTGACCCATTCCCAGTCCCCTGTGGTTCCCTCCTTGAACTCTTTCCTCCCCCAATCTGGGGACAACACCCTGCCCTCCCCACCTCCAGATCGATGACAGCCTGGCCAGCCTGGTGATCGCACAGCTGCTGTTCCTGCAGTCAGAGAGCAACAAGAAGCCCATCCACATGTACATCAACAGCCCCGGTGAGCAGACGGGCCTACCTGGGTGCGGGGCGCAAGCCGTCTCCTGCGCTGGGGGACTCAGGAAACCACGGCCCAGAGTCAGAGAGGTCACAGGGGCAGGGGGATCTTTCATGAGCCCTTGAAAACGGTGCCAAGATGTTCTCTGTCTCTGGGGAGATGGTAGAAGCTTTCTTCAGAATACCAAAGGTGTCTGTCTTGCCTGAAGTCTCCAAAAAATGTCTGTTTCTTATTAAGTCCAGGATCACTAATTGGCAGCTGAATTCACCCCGCAGAACATGGCCTCTTTGATCCTATACCTACTTTTGCCTTGTTTTTTATAATTTCACCTGTTGTTGTTGTTATGTGCCAC
>NW_006922048.1:821264-824186 GCF_000298275.1 Orycteropus afer afer | reverse complement strand
CCATGGCCTGGAGCGGGCGGCTAGCGCTGCGGACGTTGCCGGGCCACAGCTGGGTGCGGGGCTCAAGCCCGGCTGTGCTGAGCCGCCTGCGGGACGCGGCCGTGGTGAAGCCTGGCTTTCTGAGCGTGGCCGAGGAGGAGACGCTGCGTCGCGAGCTGGAGCCGGACCTGCGCCGCCGCCGCTACGAATACGATCACTGGGACGCGGTGAGGGACCGGAGCCGGGGCAGAGCTAGTGACGTAACGGTTTGGGCCAGGGGCGGGGCTTGGAGCCTTATGGGCGGGGTCATGACTGGGGGCAAGCTCTAGAACGAGTGTTAAGTACACAGGATCTAGGTGCATGGAGTTGGGACGGAGTCACAGCGGAACAGGTTGGGGCCTGGAACGTTGAAAGCAGAGCTGCACTGGGGGCGAGCCTTGGTTCACTGACGGAAGGGGGTGGCACGGCGGGGAGCGAGACCTGGAACTGGAATAAGCTGGCGTCAGGACCTGGATTTTGGAGCTGGGGCGGAACCTGGCACGTTGGAGGCGGTGCCCGGAACAAGGATGCGTTGTGACAGGACAGTGTGTGGAACTGGGGCGGGTCCTCGGCGGCGGAGGGTCCTGGAACTTTGGACTGTGCTGGGGTTGGGGCAGCAGTCTGGGACCAGATGTGGCCCGATTTGGGGTGGAATCTGGGGTGAGGAGTGAGATGAGGGAAGGTCAGTAGTAGGAGGCGGGGACAGGGGACTTGGGTGGGATCAAGTTGGGGTGGAGACTGAGACATTGAAACTGAAGCGGGATCTGGAACTAAATTGAAGCCTGCAGGTGGGTGGAAGAACTGAGGCCAGGCCTGGTGGGGCCTGGATGGGGCATGAGGGAGGGACTTGCGGTCTGGCAAGGGGGCCTGGATCATTCTGGAAACTCCATGACAACCAGCCCCTGTACTGCACTCTGCCCCTCCTTGCCTCAGTTTCCCTGTTTTCCCTGGGAGCCTTCAGGCGTGACTTGCACTCTTTGGGCAGGCCATCCACGGCTTCCGGGAGACTGAGAAGTCACGCTGGTCGGAGGCGAGCCAGGCCATCCTGCAGCGCGTGCGGGAGGCTGCCTTTGGGCCCGGGCAGGCCTTGCTTCCCCTAGTGCACGTGCTGGACCTGGAGCCGCGGGGCTACATCAAGCCCCATGTGGACAGCGTCAAGGTGGGCTAACTGCAGCCTGGGCGCTCCCTGTAGCAGGGGTGTAGTGTGGGCCCGTGGCCTCATCCCACTATTCCCCCTTGCAGTTCTGCGGAGCCACCATTGCTGGCCTGTCCCTGCTGTCCCCTAGTGTCATGCGACTGGTGCACACCCAGGAGCCTGCAGAGTGGCTGGAACTCTTGCTGGAGCCAGGTTCCCTCTACATCCTTAGGTACTGCCAGCCAAGGATCCCCAGACCCCGAACAGGGCACTTGTCTGACACCCACAGAGTCCTGGCAGCAGCCACCATTACGCCCATTCTGCAGACTGGGCAGGTGCTGTGAGCTTGCTACTGGGCCTGGGACCTGGGACTGTACAGGCACTTCCCCATCCCTAGTCCCAGCCTCTGTTTTCTCTTGCAGGGGCTCGGCCCGCTATGACTTCTCCCATGAAATCCTTCGAGATGAAGACTCCTTTTTTGGGGAGCGCCGGATTCCCCGAGGCCGACGCATCTCTGTGATCTGCCGCTCCCCCGCTGAGGAGGTGGGGTTAGGGGAGCCCGGACAGCCCCCTGCAGCCTGCTGACCGCAGACTTTCCCCCCCCCGACCTGACACGGACACGGTCTGTGAATAAAACTGGAGAAGTACCACCCGACCTTGTCTGTGGGGCTGGAGTCTGCAGGGGAAGCCCAGCCTCTGCCCACTCACTGGGAGTCGAAGTGGCAAGTCTCAAGCCCAGCTGAACACACAGTCCCCAGGCAAAAGAACATTTCCTTTATTGTGGCAACTGCTGGAGCCCCAGCCCACATCCCCTTCTCTTCCCTGCACCCGAGTCTCCAATAAATAAGTGAGCGTGCGAAGTTTTATTCACTGCAGCTACAGGCGGCTGCCGAGAGCTGGACCAGCCGCTGCCAGTGGTGGCGGTCATCGAGGAAGGTCACGTCGGCGTAGCGGGTGGGCCTGCAGCAGGGCCCGCCATAGGCACGGCCCTGGCCCCGCAGCCGGGCCAGTGTCAGGCCATGCTGGGTGTGAGCACCGCGAGGGCAGCTGCCGGCGCAGTAGCGGAAGATGACCCTCTCCTCGGAGGTGTAGCCCAGGCCCAGTTCGGCCACTGGCAGGGTCAGGCTCCACAGCTGGCATGGGCTGGCCAGGGCTCGGCGCAGGCGGGCAAGAGGGTGGCGGCTACCTGCAGGGGAGAGGAGGCAGCTGACAATGGACAGGGCCTGGACAGGCAGGAGTTGGGGATCACACGGGGGAGTTGGGGTCCTTACCCAGCCATGGCCTCTGAGTCCCTCCAGCCTCCACTGTGTGCTCAGCCGAGATCTCTCCAGACCCCGCCACTGGGGACCCCAGAGCAGCAGGGCCCCAGCTGAGGTCCAGGAGCAGCCCCAGGGGCAGCAGACAGCTGAGCAGGACTCCTACCAGAGCCATGGTGACAGGCAGGTCCTGAGCGCAGAGCCCCACACCCTCAATATATGGCCCTGTCTGGGCTGGGGGGGGGGGTGTCACTCCTCCCTGCCATGCCCCAAGACTTGGGACCCAGGCAACGGATCCTGCCCCACCCACCTGTGCTGCTACGAGCTAAGGGCTCACACCCCCCGAATCCAGACATTCCACAGGCCCGTTTCCGACACCCCCTCAGCCTCCTGATTTACGAGGGCGGTGCGGCAGCCAGGGCTCAGCCCAGGACGGGTGACCAGCAACCCCAGCCCCACCACCCGATAGCAGCAGGGAGAGAGGGTGCTGTGGGACACCCCCTCACACACACA
>NW_006922048.1:816565-821164 GCF_000298275.1 Orycteropus afer afer | reverse complement strand
TTTCAGTCAGCAGCCAAGTGTGTTCATCGTTTGCACCACCCAGTGACCCTAAGTCACGCGTGTGATAAATTGATCAGCCAGCATTCATGCCCACAGCCCGCACTCTTAAGCACCACACTCTCCCACCTTCTAGCCCAATTGAAAATTCTGGCCCTCTGGGCCACATCAGAGTCGCATTGGGACTCGTGTCACCTATTTCTGTCTGCTCCCTATTCCTAGAGGCATTTGCGACCCCTGGTTCAAAGGTTCCCTAGGTAGCGCAGTTCGTGCCGGACTACTAACTGAAAGGTTACTGGTTCAAACCCACCCAATGCTGCCACAGAAGAAAGACCTGGCAGTCTGCTCCTATAACGCTTACAACCGAAAAAAATCCTATGGTACAGTTCTGCTCTGTCACATGGGGTCGCTGTGAGCCATAATCAAGTCAGTGGCACCCAACATCTTGTACCAGATCCCTGAGTGGGACAAACGGTCTGTGTTCAACCACAAACCTAAAGATTGGTGGTTCAAACCCACCCAGCGGTGCTCTGCAAGAAAGCCCTGGTGGGCTACTTCCGAAAAATCCATCACTGAAGATGCAGTAGGACACAGTTCTACACTGACCCACAAGGGGTCGCCGTGAGTCAGAATCGATGGCTACGGGGTTGGTTTAAGAGCTGACCTTATCCTTACTCCCGCCCCTTCCTGCAGGCGGCGTGGTGACCTCAGGCCTGGCCATCTATGACACAATGCAGTACATCCTGAACCCCATCTGCACGTGGTGCGTGGGCCAGGCCGCCAGCATGGGCTCCCTGCTTCTGGCCGCTGGCTCCCCCGGCATGCGCCACTCGCTCCCCAACTCCCGCATCATGATCCACCAGCCTTCCGGGGGTGCCCGGGTGAGTGCCGTGAGCTGCTGCGGGGACAGGGAACCGTCTGGGGCAGAGGTCAGGTGTAGGCATCAAGAAGCCCTCCCCGTGGAGGCCAGGAGGAAACAGGATGTCCCACCTCCCCAAAACTAGAAGCCTGAGGCCCAAGGAGGGCTCCCAGGTCCCATGTCTAGCCTCCTTCCCCACCCCACCCCCCATACAGGGCTGACACTGACTCCGCTGTCTCACGCCCCTTGTGACATCCCCAGGGCCAAGCCACAGACATCGCCATCCAGGCAGAAGAGATCATGAAACTGAAGAAGCAGCTGTACAGCATCTATGCCAAACACACCAAGCAGAGCCTGCAGGTGATAGGTGAGTGCCCGGGCTCGTCCCCGCTGCTGCTCAAGGTTTCGTTTAATGCACGTGTGTGCCAGACAGTGCTCTAAATGGAACCAGATGTAACTAAGGGCCTGTCCACAGAACGAGAGGCCAGCATCAGTCTCCACTAAGAGAGGCTGAGAGCATTCCCCTTGCAGACAGATACCAGACAGGGATGCCCTCTGTCACCACTCCTCTTCAGTATTGTACTGGAAGGGCTAGCCAGAGCAGCACAGCAAGGAAGGGAAAGACGGGCATTCAGATGGGTAAAGAGGAAGTGAAACTATCCTTGTTTGCAGATAATAAAATTCTATATAGAAAACCTCGGAAGGAAGATGGGGCACTCTACTTCCATAGTGATACTGCCTCAGCAACACAAGGAAGGGTCGCTATGAGTCGGTTCCGACTCGACGGCACATAACAACAACAACATAGAAAACCTCAAAACTTTTACAAGAAAACTACTGGCACTAACAGAAGGGTTTATCAAGGTAGCAAGATATAAGATGAACATATAAAAATCAGTTGGATTCCTCTCCACCAACAAAGAGGACTTCAGAAAGGAAATCAGGAAAACAATGCTAATTACAAACCAAACTCACTGCCATGAAGTCGATTCTCACTCACAGCGACCCCCATAGGGTTTCCAAGGCTGTCCATCTACAGAAGCAGACTGTTCCATCTTTCTTCCATGGAGCGGCTGGTGGGTTCGAACCCCCAACCTTTTGGTTGGCAACCAAATGCTGTAACAACACCACCACCAGAGCTCCTTTACCAATTACAATAAACCAAAAACCATACTCACTGCCACCGAGTCAAATCTGACTCATAGCGACCCCTATTGTGTCTCTGAGGCAGTAAATCTTTACAGAAGTAGATTGCCAAGTCTTGCTTCCATGGAGTGGCTGGTGGGTTTGAACCACCAACCTTCTGGTTAGCAGTCAGATACCTTAGGCACTGAGCTACCAGATGCTGGTAGCACCCTCCAATTGTGATGACCAAAGGTGACTCAGATACTGCTAAACATCCCCTGGGGGACAAAACCTCCCTTGGTGAGGCCCATTGTCCTAACCACTTTAAAAATATTAACTTACAAAATACCCACAAAAACACCATTGAAATACCTCAAAAGCTCTGAACAGGGTCTTCAAAACAGAAAACTCCAAATGGCCAATACACGTAAGAAGAACACATAGTAGCGTTAGCTGTCACTGTGTTGAGTTGACTCCAACTCATAGTAACCCCATGTAACATACATGCCCCATTGGGCTTCCTAGGCTGTAAGCTTCATGGAAGCAGATTGCCAAGTCTTTCTCCGACAGCTGGGTGGGTTAGAACTGCCACCATTCTGTTGGCAGCCGAGTGCTTACCTTTGCGCCACTAGGACTGCTGACGAGTGGATTCCAACACATGGCACCCTTAGAGGACAGGGTAGAATTGCCACAGAGCAGCTGGTGGGTTTGAACCACCAGTCATCTGATTAGCAGCTGAGCACATACCCACTGCACTGCCAGGGCTCCCATTAGTCCTTATCACTGCCGTCGAGTTGGTTCCACTCATAGCGACCCCCCTTGGGTTTCCGAGGCGGTATCTCTACTTAAGTAGATTGCCCAACCTTCCTTCCGTGGAGTGGCTGGTGGGTTTGAACCGCCAGCCATCTGGTTAGCAGTCAAGTGCCTTAGGTACTGCACCACCAGCACTCCCAATTACTCCTGAGAGAAAGGCAAATTAAAGCCGTCCTGAGATACCATTATACTCCTCTGTTGTTAGTTGCTATCCAGTAGATTCCGACACCTGTCAACCCCGCGTGTGCAAGGTAGAGCTGCTCTGTAGGGTTTCTGAGGCCGCGACCTTTCAGAAGGAGATCTCCAGGCCTTTCTCGCAAACCGCCAACCTTATGGCTAGTAGCCGAGTGCTTAACCATTTGCGCCACCCATTACAATCCAGCAGAAGCGCTTCGGTGAGAGGTCCCGACGGTAGCAAATGCTGGTAAGGATGTGGAGACGTTTCTACTCGAATGCACAGGGCCTCTGGCAGTAGCAGTTGACCCAATAGCAACTCAGTGTGTCCTACACCAATGGAAAGTAAGAAACGGTTGAAACAGGAATTTCAGGAAATTGAGGAGACCAAAGCTGAGAAGGCTAGGGTTACATGGGGGAGAAGTGGCAGAGTGGGGACCCAAACTTGGCTCCAGGGTCCCTGCTCCTAACCCCGTGTGTGCTGCTTCCCTCCCCAGAGTCGGCCATGGAGCGGGACCGCTACATGAGCCCCATGGAGGCCCAGGAGTTCGGCATTCTGGACAAGGTACTGGTCCACCCACCCCAGGACGGGGAGGATGAGCCCGAGCTGGTGCAGAAGGAGCCCGCCGCAGCCACAGCCGCAGCAGAGCCTACCCCAGCCAGCTCCTGAGAGCGGACCTCCCCTCCAGAGGAAAGTTCCGGGCCGGGCGGACCCTGAGGCTGCAGCCCAGTGCCCCTCTTGCTGCTGAGCCCGGAGCCTCTGAGGGCTGAGGAACTCTGGATTTGGGGGTGCCCTTGTGGCAGGGCAGCCTCCCTGAGACACTGTGATGTGAAATTAAATCTTTGTGGTCTTCGCTCCCTGTGTGTGCCTTCCCTTCACCGCTCCACCGTGGGAGTGCACCCCCCTGGGCTTCACACAGGCCCAGCCGAGACTCCTGAAGCCCAGCCGAGACTCCCACCTCCTTCCTCCGGCAGACGCCTTTGTTGCTGTTAGCGGTAGCCTCCAGTCAGCCTCCAACCCAGGGTGACCCCACACATCTGAGATACTGGTGCCATAGCTTCCAGCATCACAACAGTGTGCGAGCCAGCCATAGTACAACAAACGACAGTGTTGTTAGTTGCAGTCGGTTCCCACTCATGGTGACCCCACGCATGCAGAGTCGACTTGGGTTTTCTAGTCTGAGTTTTCAGAAGCACATCTCCAGGCCTGTCTTCTGAGGCGTCTCTGGAGGGTTTGAACCACCCATCTTCCAGTTGTATGTTTAGATGCTACTGAGTTGGTCCTGAGCCAACCTTCCATACGACAGAATGAAGCATTGCTTGGTCCTGTGCTGTCCCCACAATCATCGCATGTTTGAGCCCACTGTTGCAGGCTCCGTGTCAACCCATCTCATTGAGGGCCTGTCACTGACCTACTTCTCCGGGGACTGGTCCCTCCCGATAACGTCCAAAGTATGTGAGGAGAGGTCTCACTGTCCTCGCTCCTGAGGAGCATCCTGTCTGTGCAGGTTTGTTCTGGCCACCCATGGTATATTGAATGTACTTGGCCAACACCACAATTGCCAATTGCTATGCATCAGTTCTCTGATCTTTAGTCACTGTCCAGCTTTCATATACATATGAGCCGATTG
>NW_006922048.1:776152-813465 GCF_000298275.1 Orycteropus afer afer | reverse complement strand
CTGCAGCGCGTGCGGGAGGCTGCCTTTGGGCCCGGGCAGGCCTTGCTTCCCCTAGTGCACGTGCTGGACCTGGAGCCGCGGGGCTACATCAAGCCCCATGTGGACAGCGTCAAGGTGGGCTAACTGCAGCCTGGGCGCTCCCTGTAGCAGGGGTGTAGTGTGGGCCCGTGGCCTCATCCCACTATTCCCCCTTGCAGTTCTGCGGAGCCACCATTGCTGGCCTGTCCCTGCTGTCCCCTAGTGTCATGCGACTGGTGCACACCCAGGAGCCTGCAGAGTGGCTGGAACTCTTGCTGGAGCCAGGTTCCCTCTACATCCTTAGGTACTGCCAGCCAAGGATCCCCAGACCCCGAACAGGGCACTTGTCTGACACCCACAGAGTCCTGGCAGCAGCCACCATTACGCCCATTCTGCAGACTGGGCAGGTGCTGTGAGCTTGCTACTGGGCCTGGGACCTGGGACTGTACAGGCACTTCCCCATCCCTAGTCCCAGCCTCTGTTTTCTCTTGCAGGGGCTCGGCCCGCTATGACTTCTCCCATGAAATCCTTCGAGATGAAGACTCCTTTTTTGGGGAGCGCCGGATTCCCCGAGGCCGACGCATCTCTGTGATCTGCCGCTCCCCCGCTGAGGAGGTGGGGTTAGGGGAGCCCGGACAGCCCCCTGCAGCCTGCTGACCGCAGACTTTCCCCCCCCCGACCTGACACGGACACGGTCTGTGAATAAAACTGGAGAAGTACCACCCGACCTTGTCTGTGGGGCTGGAGTCTGCAGGGGAAGCCCAGCCTCTGCCCACTCACTGGGAGTCGAAGTGGCAAGTCTCAAGCCCAGCTGAACACACAGTCCCCAGGCAAAAGAACATTTCCTTTATTGTGGCAACTGCTGGAGCCCCAGCCCACATCCCCTTCTCTTCCCTGCACCCGAGTCTCCAATAAATAAGTGAGCGTGCGAAGTTTTATTCACTGCAGCTACAGGCGGCTGCCGAGAGCTGGACCAGCCGCTGCCAGTGGTGGCGGTCATCGAGGAAGGTCACGTCGGCGTAGCGGGTGGGCCTGCAGCAGGGCCCGCCATAGGCACGGCCCTGGCCCCGCAGCCGGGCCAGTGTCAGGCCATGCTGGGTGTGAGCACCGCGAGGGCAGCTGCCGGCGCAGTAGCGGAAGATGACCCTCTCCTCGGAGGTGTAGCCCAGGCCCAGTTCGGCCACTGGCAGGGTCAGGCTCCACAGCTGGCATGGGCTGGCCAGGGCTCGGCGCAGGCGGGCAAGAGGGTGGCGGCTACCTGCAGGGGAGAGGAGGCAGCTGACAATGGACAGGGCCTGGACAGGCAGGAGTTGGGGATCACACGGGGGAGTTGGGGTCCTTACCCAGCCATGGCCTCTGAGTCCCTCCAGCCTCCACTGTGTGCTCAGCCGAGATCTCTCCAGACCCCGCCACTGGGGACCCCAGAGCAGCAGGGCCCCAGCTGAGGTCCAGGAGCAGCCCCAGGGGCAGCAGACAGCTGAGCAGGACTCCTACCAGAGCCATGGTGACAGGCAGGTCCTGAGCGCAGAGCCCCACACCCTCAATATATGGCCCTGTCTGGGCTGGGGGGGGGGGTGTCACTCCTCCCTGCCATGCCCCAAGACTTGGGACCCAGGCAACGGATCCTGCCCCACCCACCTGTGCTGCTACGAGCTAAGGGCTCACACCCCCCGAATCCAGACATTCCACAGGCCCGTTTCCGACACCCCCTCAGCCTCCTGATTTACGAGGGCGGTGCGGCAGCCAGGGCTCAGCCCAGGACGGGTGACCAGCAACCCCAGCCCCACCACCCGATAGCAGCAGGGAGAGAGGGTGCTGTGGGACACCCCCTCACACACACACGATGCAGGCCTTCCCCACTACTCGGGTGCTGAGGCCCAGGAGCCCCTGCCTGGCCTCCCAGGTACAGCAGCCGTGTGGCCAGGGAGGGGGGCCGCCAGGTGGGAGCAGAGGACTCCCCACCAGGCTCCCCGCTGGAGGATTAAGACATCATGCCTGTCTCCGGACCAGCGCAGCCAGTGTCAAAACAGGAAGAGGGAGAGGCTCGGGGACAGCCAAGGGCCAGGACGCCCAGGGCAGGAAGCTCATCCCTGGGGGAGTCCTGTCTCTAGAGGGGACCCTGGGGACCCTCCTAGGGTCCAAGAGCATCAGCCCAGGGGAGGCCTGGGAAGCACTGGGTCTCGGTGACAACCAGCCCACTGGAGGAGGCAGCAGGTCCTGGTGACACAGACTGGTGGCTTCCATGCCTAGCTCTGTGTCGCCCTGGAAAATGAGCCAGCATGCCGTCATCCTCCCCACAGGGTCCGCTGAGGACTCCTCATCACCACGGGGCTGATCCTGACTTGCGGTGACCCTGCAGGCCAGCAGACCCGCCCCAGAGGGTCCTCCAGGCTGTAGTCGTTGTGAGGGCGGATTGCCAGGTGTTTCTTCTGTGGAACTGCTGGCAAGTTCAAAGCAGCAGCTTTCCAGTTGGCAGCCAGGCGTTTAACCAGTGCCACCAGGACTCCTTCGGTGAGGACAGAAAGGACGTAGCACCGCAGCTGGCACAAAGGAGCTTCTGAGAGCTGTTGAGGCAAAGGAAACCCAAACCGCTTGGTCTCGTGTAAAACTCAAACAAGACCCCCCACCTCGAGAGTGGCAAAAAGCAAGTGTCTAACACACTGCCAGGAATCCCTGGGGGTGCCATTAGTTACACGCTCAACCAATAGCCTACAAGGGGTGCCTGGGAAGAAAGGCCTGGTGACCTGCTTCTGAGGGCACGGCCTCGAGAGCCCTATGGGGCAGCTCTGCTCTGCACACGCTGGGCTGCCAGACACTGGAGTCGACCCGACGGCAAGCACCCCGTACACGGTAGGATGGTAGGATGGGGCACCGTGCATGCCAGCAACTCTCTGAGCGGCCAGCTGAGCAGCTGCTACTGAGACTGCAGCCACGGGGCTTTGCCCCAGCCACTCTGCATCAGGAACTCATCTGACGCAGGCGCAAGGAGGCCCATCCCAAGGCGGTCACTGCTGTGGGGATTAGTCAAACGCCGGAGGGAGATGACCCACACCCACGCACAGGCCAAGTTAAACCGCTTTGCTGTGGCTGTGACCCACACTCCTTATGCAGGCTACCTTCAGACGACAAAAGGGAGACACCGAGGCAGTCATGTGCTCAGTCACCCGTAACTGAGACGGAGCTGGGACCTGACCGGAAGCACTGCCCGGCTGCAGGCGGAAAAGCCACAGCCTCAGGAGAAAGGCCCGACAGTCTGCATCTGAACACCAGCCCCTGAAAACCCTACAGAGCCGGGTTCTACGCTGACGCAGGCAGGGGCGCCAGGAGTCAGTGTCCACCTGACGGTAACTGGCTTGCTTTTGGTTGTGCAGCTGGGAGAGGGGGGCATGAATCCACCAGGGCAGGGCAAGAGCTTCCTTTCCGCTGCCCCAAAAAGGCCGGGCGGAAGGATGGGGCAGAGGCCAGACCAACCTGGGACATTCCTAGGAATTAGCCAGACATCTCAAGCATTCCCACTTGGCAGCCAGGGGACTGCAGAGCAGGGCGGGGAAGGCTTGCCCGCCCGGATGAGACGAGGCCCAGCATCCTGCCCCAGCCAGAAAACACGCAACTGGGGTTCAAATGCAGCACCTTCAGCAATATGAACACCAACCCAGTGCCCATCAAGGCGGCCCTCGGCACGTGAACTCATGGATGGCACGGTAGAGCTGTTCCACGGGGCTCTCGGTGACGGAGTTTTCAGATCACCAGGCCTTTCTTCCGACATACCTCTGGGTGGACTCGACCCTCCAACCTTTCAGTTGGCAGCAGAGCACTTAAACTGTTTGCAGGGCAGGGCTCCGCTGCAACACTGTCCGTGAACTTGAAAAACCGTCCTCTACATGCCACCCAGCAAAGCAGGGTAAGAGAAATGTACAGTGGATCCTCGAACCCTGAGGTTTGGGGTACAGAACCCCCTGCAGTTGGAAATCCACATGTAACCTGACTCCCTAAAAACTTTGCTGTTGACAGAAGCCTAACCAGCCACAGAGAGTCGATTAACACAGTTCTTGCCGTAAAGTCACTAGATTCTCACATGAAGACACTCAAACACACAATAGCTAAGTGTATGAAGTGTACGGCAGGATGGTTACCATTCAGTTCATCAAATGGACCATCATAAAGGCCTTCACCCTCGTCATCACGTTCAGACTGAGGAAGTGGTGGGCTCCTCATGCTGGGTCAGGGGTTACAGAGGAGGAAGTGGAAAGGGGGGAGAGGCCGGCACACTTGATATAACTTCACAGAAACGTATCGTAATTTCTGCCCGGTGCTTGTCTTTCCATCTCTCTAAAGATGTTTCTATACAGTAAATCCTTCTTCCACTGTTGGCTTTAGTGTCAGTGCCTGTCTCACAGAAGGGCCCAGGTCGTAAGCGAAGGCAAAGGTGATCCTGAATGACTGGGACATGTCTGCCAGATTTTTTTCTTCCCCCAAATCTGCATTAAGTGGACTGTGCAGTTCCAACCTGTGTTGTTCAAATCAACTGTATAACCAGCTGGTAAGAAAATCAGGGAAGCCCCCAAAACATCACTGAGGAAATGAAAAGTTTCCGGACTGCTGACATAGGTGATGAAGGGGTCTGGGTTTGCAAGGCCACGCAGGGACAGAGCCCGAGCTGAGAACTGCACAGAAAACAGTGCTGGTTGGTGGTCCTGGGGCGCCTGGCAGAAGCAAAGGCCAAACCATTCTGGAAGGGCTTGCTCAGAATTCTGACAGCAAGAGGGCCCCTCACTGACCCCAGGTGCCCCTTCCCAAACTATGGACCACAAGAAACGGTCACCAAGGAGAGTCGGAAGACACAAGACCCCGTGAACTTAGGATGGCAGACGTGTCTGACAAAGATATAAAATAAGAGAGACTTCAAATAAAAACTTACAGCATCAAAAGCCTAAATAGAAGATGCGGTACCATCAAAGCAGACTGGCTGCTCTAGGAAAGATAACTCAGAGAGAGCAACAGAACACAGGTACTACACAGGGCTACACGGAGGGTGAAGGCGGGAGGCCCAGTGAGCTGAACGTGAGCTGAAGAAATTACTCAGAACGCACCACTACGGGGCAAGGTCAGGTGGTCAGTGGAGCAACGAGTTGGAGGGAATGTGAGGGACTGGCAGGTGGCTCAGTGTTTCAGCACTCAGCTAACAGAAAGCTCGGCTGTTTGAACCCACCAGCAGCTGTGGAAGACAGACCTGGCAACCCGCTCCCGTACAGATTACAGCCCAGCAAACCCCGTGGGGCAGTTTTACTCTGTCACGTGGGGCTGCTGAGTCAGAATCCACTCGACAGCACCTAACAACAGGCACTTAAAGGGACCACAAGAGTCCCTGGGTGCTGCCATTACCATACCCAGTTGTTCACCGAAAGGTCAGAGGTTCAAGTCCGCCCAGAGGTAACGCAGCAGACAGGCCGGCAGTCTACTTCCGCAAACGCAACCACTGACAACCTTGTGGAGCCCAGCTCTGCTCTGACGCACACGGGGGGGTGCCGGGGCCAGCAACAACTCAAGGCGGCTGTGTGTTTTTTTTTGTTTTCTTTTGCTTTTTAAAGTTCCAGGAGGAGGAGCCAGAAAGGAGGACAGAAGGGTAAGGAAGCAAAGAAGGCAAAGACTCTTCCAGAATGGATGAAACGGGACTGCTTGGGTGCAGGGAGCAAGCCGAGCTGTCGGCAGCCCCAGGACAGCGAGCGTGCACGCGGCGCCCTCTGGCGGCCGCCTCACTCCTTGAGGGAGAAGTGCATCTTGTCGCTGATCATCTTGCGCTCGGGATTGAGGCGCTTGAGGATCTGTGCCAGCACGTTCACGGTCTGCTCGCTGCTCAGCCCCGTCTTCTTGGTCTGGAACTTCTTGAGCAGGTCCTTGGTGGTCATGGGTTTGCGCGTCAGGTAGCGGCGCACGGCGTCCTCCGTCACCTGCACGTCACTGCGAGCGGAGGGCAGGAGGTGGGTGGGTGCGAGTCAGGGGCCTACCTTGCAGCCCCCGTCCTGCCCCACCACCCTCGCCCACCTACCTGCTGCTGGGGGTGGACTTCCCAGACTGGGGCTGCGGGGTGGACTTCCCGGACAGGCTCTGGGGCCCGGCGTCCATGCGGAGCCGCTTGGCTGTGGGCACGTCGCTGGTCCGCTTGCCTGTGGAAGCAGGGTCAGGGTGAGGCCTGCCTGAGGGGTGGAAGCCCGGGCCAGGCGGCGCGCAATGATAGGTGCTGGGGCCTGGAGCCCGCAGCACGCACTGGAATCTACTCCTCTCAGTGCTCCCGACCACCTCAGCGAGCAACCTAGCTTCCAAGCCTCAGCGTCCTTGTCACACGGGTGACAACACTCCCCATGCCACGAGGTGAGGACGCTGGGCAGGGGTACCAGCTGCTTCGTGCCTTTTCCTCCAACTCTGTGTGACCTCAAGGAAGAGGTCCCTCTGGGCTAAGAGCCAGACATGGAGTGGGAAGAACAAGAGCACAGCTGTGGGGACCAGGGTGGGACGGATGGCTGTGGACCTTGCTCCAGCTTGTTGGCGGCCGCCCGCAGGGTGGACGGGGTGCTGCTGCTCTCGGCGCTCGGTGTGCCGGGCCGGCTGTTCCCCCGGGAGCTGCCTCCCGATGGCTTCCGCTCCCTCTTGGGGGGCGTCTTCTTCTTCTGTTGGAGGCAGGGGTGTAAGTCATTGAGCAGAAGCCCGTGTCCCCCCCACCACGTCCCCACTGGGCTGGGCCTCACCGCCATGAAGAGGGCTGAGGAGGCCTCACTGTCAATGTCACTTTCCTCTGAGCTGTCCGACTCATCACTGCTGTCTGCACAGCAGGAGGGAGGGGTCAGGACCACAAAAGGCTGGGCTGAGACCCCACACTCACTCCTCATCCCGGACAAGCAGGGCCAGGGTGCACCTGAGCCTCAAATGCTGAGGCCAGCAGCGATCCCACCTTTCCTGCGCTTTTTCTCCTGGGGGTTCGGGGCCTTCTTTTCCTCCTCCTCCTCCTTGTCCTCCTCGGGCGGCTTCTCCTCCTCACTCTCCTCACTGCTCTCACTCTGCTCGTCCACACCTGACGGGGCAGGGGGTGAGCCTCCGGGAGGCTAAGTAGTGTCCCCCCCATTCCTACCCCCCACAGCCCCTCACCTACCCTTGGGACCCTCTTCCTGCTGGGTCACTCTGGGCTTGCCTTCCATCTCGTCCTGGGAGCTGCTGTGAGACAGAGTGGGCTCGGGGATGAGCGGGTCCCCCCAGCCGGGCTGGGGCCGCCCCTGCGGCCGCCCGCTGCCTCACCTGGAGCCATCAGACATGTAGTCTACCTCCTGGCCCTCAAAGTCCCCATCGTCGCTGTCCTCGAAGGCCTCGTCATCCGACCCTTTCTTTTTCTTCTTCTTCCTGCCCGCCTTCGCTGGCGGCGCCTTCTTCTTGGCCTTGGGGGGCCTGCCGCCTGCAGGGGGGAGAGGAACAGGTGCAGTAGCTCGGCGGGGCTCGAGCCGGGCCCCGACCCACCCTGCAGCCGGGCCGCACCCTCCTCGCCGCTGGCCTCGCTGTCGTCGGAGGACATCTCCAGGTCGTCCTCCAGGTCGTGGATGCGCAGCTCGCTGGCCTTCTTGCGGCCACGCTTCTCCTTCTCCTCCCCCTCTTCGTCCTGGTCCTGGTCCTTAAGCCGCCGCTGCTGCATGATGCTGAAGTGGTTCAGGACCTTGTTCCTCCTGCAGCGGGGACGGCAGGTGCGGCTCAGCGCCTCCCTCAGAGCCCTCGGGCCCGGCCTTCCCACCAGCCGCACCTTCACCTGGCGGTTCCGAGGGCGGGCAAGTACCAGACGCCATCCAGAGGACCCCAGCATGGGGCACCAAATACCCTGGCATCCTACCAGGAGAAGAGTGGGCCCCTTCCAGTTCACTCTTAGCCCTAAGACCCTCAAGAAAAAGTCTGGGTGTAATGCCAGGGTCTTAACCCCTGCACTGAGTCTTACTCAGATAACAGAATCTAGCCAAAACCTATTAACACCCTTCTGCTTTTGGCCTTCCACACGGGAGACCCGGGTTCAGTGCCTGGCCAACGCACCTCATGCCAGAGGGAGCTCTGGGGCATAGTGCCTAAGGCATTTGACTGCTAACCAGAAGGCTGGCGGTTCAAACCCACCAGCCACTCCTCGGAAGGAAGACTGGGCAATCTACTGCCTTAGTGATACCGCCTCGGAAACCCAAGGAGGGCTCGCTGTGAGTCGGATGCGACTCGAGGGCAGTGCGTTGCATTTTTTGCGTTGCCCCTCACGCGCAGCCCCCACCCGTCTGTCCATGGAGACCTGCGTGTTGCTAGGACGCTGAACCAGTTTCAGCAGAGCTTCCACATGAGATGGACTAGCAAGAAAGGCTGAAGCCCGACTTCCGAAAATGAGCCAGCGAGAGCCCTACGGATGCCGAGGGTCAGATGTGCGACCGATCGTGGTGCTGGGGAAGGACCCGGCAGTTTTGTTCCACTGTGCAGGGGGCTGCTGCACAGAAGGGGAGCGCTGAGTACCACTGCCCAAGGACCTCTGCACAGGGAGCCTGTCTACCCGAGGAAAAGGCTGTCAAATGTCACACCATCCCTGCAGACGCTGATGGCTGCTCCATTCCACATTCCTGTCTATGGGAAGCAAGGGGGCCCAAGGTGCACTCACCCCACGTGGCTGGATCACACTGCAGGTCTCCACTCTGCATGGCGGCCTCTGGCTCTCAGGACACCCTGGCTGCCCCCACACCGGCCCTGCTGTGAAGCTGCCTGGCTGCCTGCCTGTCTCCCCAGTGGACTGTAAGGACTATGAGGTCTGGGAGGTCTGCCTTGGTCTCCCAGCAGGCCACTCACCTCTCCCACTCCTCCTCAGCCTCCTCGGCCGTGAGCGTGCGGTGCCGGGCCAGCGGCATGAAGTTGTACCAGTTGTGCACTGGGAAGGCCTCGAAGGCGCCGTCGGGGCATTGGGTGAAGATGTAGTAGGATGTGTTCTCCGTCACGCCCCCCTTCTTCACACCCTTGAACCTATGAAGAGCCGCAGTCACAGCCTGCCCTGTGAGTCTGGGGCCATTCCATCAGCCCCCAGAGTCCTGCTTCCGCCCCCAGTCCTGTGACCTCCACAGAGGCGCATGGCCTCTCGGAGCAAAACCCAGGACTCTGAGCTCTGTGCAAATAATCTGTGAGGCCTGGGCAGCCTTCCAACCATGTGAGCCTCGACTTCTGCACCTGGAACAAGGGCCAGCCTGCCAAAGCTGCAGAGCCGAGGGGCCAGCCCCCACAGCTACACAGAGCTGGGCAGGTGCCAAGCTATAGAGACAACCCTGGAACCAGAGCCAACTGCGTCTGTGGACTACGTGGGGGGGAGGGCCTGAGGAGCTGGGTGGGAACGGGACAGGAAGGTACGAGACTCTGAAGTCAGAGCTAGCCCAGATCGCCGTCACCGTGAGCCAGGAACACTGTCCCGCCTCCTCCCGGCCCCACCACAAACTTTTCCACCTAGAATCAGAGCCATCTTTGTCTAGGAGCCTCACCTGCCTGCAACGGGCCCAAGGCTCTCCAACATCCTGGTGTCTGCTGCCTTCACCCGCCTTCTCCAGCCCTCTGGGCACTGACCACTAACATTGAGCTTTTACCACTAACTCTCCGGACACTTCCACCACACACTGGAACAGGCCCTGGAGCCCGAGGCCCATTTCACAGCTCTGTGCACACCTGCATGTACGGAACCCCTACCCCTCACCACTCTCGCCAGCCGCCCTCTCCAGGAGTCCCCGCTGACCCCCCTGTACATCCCTTTACATGCACAGCCATCACTGGGGCTTCCTGCATCCCAGCACTCAGAGCCAGGCACCAGAATCCACTCAGCTCACCCACAAAAGAAAACCCTCAGCTCAAACTGACAAAAGCCACTGGCAACAGCAGACAGGAAGCTTAGAGGTAGTAAGCTCATGCTCCTGTGGGAGGAGCAACCCAGAAAAGAGAGTGCAAATGGCTGCACAACTCGAAGAAGGGGATCAGCGTGGAGACACTCCTGACCTGGTGCATGGAATAAATCAATAAATAACACCCTTGGAAACCAAACTTTCCGGACACAAGGACACTGGAGGAGCCCCCGAATCCACTGCCTGGAATAGACTTTTAACTCTTCCAGCAGAACCATGCTATGAAGCTATTGTTATACTGAACACATTCAGCTCCACAGAAGGTCTGCCCTGAGCCCAGCACTCACGAACAGAATGACGCCTAGCCGAGCAAAATGCCAGCGGTGCTTCTAAAGCACGGGGAGAACTTGAGGGGCAGCCTACACTAACCGTGCAGAAACAGGAGAGGCAGACAGAGAGGCTGACCCAACGTGACACCACGTAACCACTGGCAACAAACTGGACATGGCAGTCCTGCCCTGTCACCCCCCATAAACAGAAGCTGCGGCTCAAGGTCTGCAGCTGAACAGGGGTGGCCCCTAGCCTGGCCCCGCCCCACGTACTTCCGGCCCGCCTTGCCGTTGACGCGCAGCAGCCAGGGCTGGTCTTCCGCGCGGAACTCCTTGAGGACGATGCCGTACTTCTTCCGGCGCGCCTCCTCGCGGAGCTTACGGTTGAACTCGCTGCCGGCGCCGGACTCGGGCATCTCCTCCTCCTGGTATATCTTCTTGTTGCTCAGGTCCCGCTCCAGCCGCGCCTGATGGGGAGGGGCCCAGGGAGAACAGCCTCAGGGGCGTGGCCTCGACCCGGGCTGGGTCCCGTGGGCAACAACCCTCACTGTTGTCAAGGTGAACTGCGGACCCGAGGCCGCTACTACCTGCTCGGCGAAAATGGGGTGAAATGTGAACACTCGGGGAACCTGAGGAGGGCAGTACGCGGAACCTAGCTATATGCAGATTCTTCACCTCTTTGTAAGTTTCTGGTTAGTTCCAAATTAAAAGTTCAACAACAAGAAGAGAAATAGGACCATTGTAGCAGTGAACAAAGACAGTAACAAATCGCTGCTGCAACTGACCCACTTTTTCCTCTGCAGCAGACGCTGGCATAACAGGCTTGTTGTTGTTGTTGTTAAGTGCCGTCGAGTCGTTTCCGACTCATAGCGACCCCATGCACAGCAGAACGAAACACTGCCCGATCCCGCACCAGCCCCACAATCCCTGCTATACTCGAGCCCATCATCGCAGCCACTGTATCAATCCATCTCGTTGAAGGCCTCCCCCTCTTTCGTCGACCCTCCACCCTACCAAGCATGACATCCTTCTCCAGGGAATGATCCCTTCTGACAACATGACCAAAATAGGTGAGACGAAGTCTGGCCATTCTTGCTTCCAAGGAGCATTCTGGCTGCACTTCCTCCAGGACAGATCTGTTAGTTCTTTTAGCAGTCCATGGTACTTTCAGCATTCTTCGCCAGCACCACGACTCAAAAGCATCAACTCTTCTTCGGTCTTCCCTATTCATTGTCCAGCTCTCACATGCATACAAGGTGATTGGAAATATCATGGCTTGTGTCAGGCGCACCTTAGTCCTCAAGGAGATATCCTTGCTCCTCAGCACCTGAAACAGTTCCTTCGCAGTTGACTTTCCCAATGCTACACGTCGTCTAATGTCCTGACTGCTGCTTCCGTTGGCATCGATTGTAGAACCAAGCAACAGGCTAGGCTTTTCCAAATTCCAGTCGCCTGGCAACTTAGCAGTATCTGGTGATGCAAACACCGTCGGCTGCTAACAGTCCAGTCCACCGACAGGCCCTCGGAAGGAAGGCCTGGGATCTACTCCCACAAATTCAGTCGTTAACAACCCTACAGAGGATAGTTCTACTCTGACACATATGGGGTCGCCATCAGCTTGATGGCAACTGACCTGTAGCTGGTCCTCAAGGTCCAAAACGGTTTGCACTCAATGACTAACTTAGGTTGGTGGCCTGAATCCACACAGTGGAACAGCAGAAGAAAGGCCTGGCAATTTGCTTCCAAGATAACCCTATGGAACAGTTCTGCTCTGACCCACACATGCGGGGTTGCCATGGGGAGAAATGGAACTGGTGACTGGCTTCCTCTTAGTGACTAGTGATCTGGGCCGGGGAGAAGCTCCTGCGAGCTTCTGGGTGATGGCTGTTGCTGCTGGACGCTGTCCAGCTGACTGCCACTCACAGCAAGCCCACATGGCAGAGGAGAACTGCCCCACAGGGTTTTTTAGGCTGTCCTCTTTACAGGAGCACATTGCCAGGTCTTTCTCCCGTGGAGCCGCTGGTGGGTTTGAGACGCCAACCTTTCGGACTGCGGCTGAGCGCTTAGCCACTGTGCCGCGCGCTCCTCCTTGGATGAGTGATGGAGCACGCCCCCCAGTGAGTGGTGAGGGCTTTGCCAACACTGTCCCCCGTTCAGCTGCCAGGCTGAGCTGCAGGAGGACACAGGAGAGGACGAACGTGTGTGCTTGGACATGGCGTATAGCTGGAGATCCTGGAAGGTAGGCGCCCCACGAGGTTTCAAATGGACAGTGGCCCTCTCTCTGGCAACAGGGTGCCTTGGGCAATGACCCCCCTACCTGCCCAGTGTCTGCATGGGCAGTGCCACTGTTACCCTTTCTCTCTCCGAGTTTCATCAGCTCAGCTGGATGTGGCCCTATGTTAATACTCAAAAGACACTGTGCCCGCGAACAAGACGAACAGCCACGGGAGGGCCTGAGGTTCCTGGCTCCATCTAGACCCTCGGCCAATGCCCTGCTGAGCACGTCCCAGCCTGAATGCCCACCCTGCCCCAAACACCCAACTCACGCATCCAGCTGCCTGCTCGTCTCCTCTTTGGTATCTAACTAGCAGCTGAAATCTACAATGCCCATCCCAAGTCCACTTTCCCTAGAGTCCCTGAGTGGCACCAACAGTTACGCGCTCAGCTGCTAGCCAAAGAGCTGGTGGTTCAAACCCACCGAGAGGTGCCTTGGACACAGGCCTGCGGACCTGCTTCTGAAAGGTCACAGCCTTGAAAATCCTGGGGAGCAGGTCTGCTCTGCACACATGGGGTCACCAGGACTTGAAATGGACTTGACGGTTACTAAAAGCCACCACCACCGACACTTCCTCAGTGAGCGGGACCATCTGTGACTTCTCTTCCTTGTCCCCAGATTTCCAGTCTATCCACAAATCCTGTGGGCTCCACCTTGAAACCACATCCAAATCCAACCACTTTATTACCTCCGTGTGCTCCAGGCCCCCATCAGTGCTGGAAAGCCCCATGGAGCAGTAGTTCTATTCCGTAACACATGGGTTACCGTAATTTCAGGTCAACCAAAGGGAGGGAAAAGAAAACAAAACCCAAATAGCTCCCAAAGGCCCCTCTGCCTGCAGGGGCCTCTGTAGCCGTCTGTAGGCTGCAATCCCCGCCCAGCCCCTTCCTGCCCACCAGCAGGCATAATTCCTCAGTGCCCTCCTTTAAGGAGAAGGCCTCCTGCAGGGCCTGCCCAGTCCTACCTGCAAGGATGCTTGGCTGCTAGGCCAACGTCTCAGTCCTCACCTGATCTACACTCCGGGAGAGCAGCGGAGCGACCAGCACCCGTTCTCCCTCCCTCACCCCTGCGATACTAGGGGCTCACCTGATTCCAAGCAGCGAAGTTGACTTTGTCGGCCGCATTGAAGGCCATGATGTTGTATTTTTTTGTTGTGTTTCTGGAACAGGCAAAAAGAAGGCAGTGCACATTCAATCATTCACTCACTCAACAAAACCCCCCGGCTCAGCCCTTGGTTCCACACAATCCTGCTGTCAGCTGCCGCGGACTTGGACCCCACCTCAGGGCGACCTGTGAACCCAGAGTGAAATATTGCTCAGTCATGTGCCACCCCCTCAGGGTGACCGTTGTGATCCATGGAGTTTTGACTGGCTGATTTTTGGAAAATCGCCAGACCTTTCTTGCTAGTCCATCTTAGCCTAGAAACTCTGCTGAAACCAGTGCAGCATCTTCTTGTTGTTGTTGTTGTTGTTGTTGTTGTTATGTGCCACTGAGGCGGACCCGACTCACAGCAACCCCTCTTTGGGTTTCCGAGGCAGTATCACCATGGAAGTAGGTTGCCCCATCTTCCTTCCAAGGAGTGGCTGGTGGGTTTGAACCGCCAGCCTTCTGGTTAACAGTCAAGTGCCTTAGGCACTACACCACCAGAGCTCTTAGTGCAGCGTCCTAGCAAAACACACACCTCTGCTGACGGACGGGTGGTGACTGTGCACGGGGTGCGCTGGCCAAGCACTGAACCCGAGTCTCCCACGTGGAAGGCAGCAATTCTACCGCTGAGCCACCACTGCCTCACACCAAACCAAAAAAACCAAACTCACTGCTATCGAGTCGATTCTGGACTCACAATGACCCCGCTGGGTTTCTAAGGCTGTAAATGTTTATGAAAACAGATTGCCTTGTCTTTCTTCTGCAGAGCAGCTAGTGGCTTCAAACACCTGACCTTTCGGTTAGTGGCCAAATGCCTTAACCACTACACCACCAGTGCTCCTTCCTGCCTCAAACCAGTTATCATCAAGTCAGTTCCAGCTCATGAGGACCCATGTTGTCACAGCAGAACTGTGTTCCACAGGATTTTCAATGGCTGAGTTTTCTGAAGTAGATCTTCAGGCCTTTCTTCTGAGGTACCTCTGGGTGGACTCAACCCTCCAACTATTCAGGGAGCACCCAAGAGCATTAACCATGTGTACCACCCAGGGACTTCTTGCTGGGGACCCATAAAAAACCACATAGTGTCCCAGTCTGTCAGATAAACCAGTCCCGTACTCTCCCAATCAAATGCCAAAATAGAGCAGGAAAAAAAAAAAAAAAAGAAAGAAAGAAACTCACTGCTGTCAAGTCAATTCAACCCATAGCGACCCCTCTTTGGGTTTCTGAGGCGGTATCTCTACGGAAGTAGATTGCCCAACTTTACTTCTGAGTAGCTGGTGGGTTTGAATCACCAGCCTTCTGGTTAGCAGTCAAGTGCCTTAGGAACTACACCAACAGATTGGGGGGAACCCAGGATGTAGTGCTAATAGAGAACGTGGCCCTTGTGGGGAAGGGCAATCAAGGAATACTTCCCAGAGGAAAAACTCTGGAACTGGGTTTTTTGTAGGATCATCAAGATTACACACAGTGGAATCACAGTTGGGGAAAAGAAATTTCTTTCAGAGAGAACAGCATGTACAAAGGCCGGGAAATGAAAGAATGCCTGGCCAGTTTGAGGCAGGTCAAGGACTATGTCTTTACAGTGAGAGTGTGGGGCACTAGGCCAGGAGACTGAACTGGGCTGTGTACTAATGTATTCGAAGACCCCAGCTGATGCAAATGGATAACACACTCGGCTGCTAACCGAAAGGTTGGAGGTTCGAGTTTACCCAGAGGCACCTCGGAAGAGAGGCCTGGCTACCTACTTTTGAGAAATCAGTCACCGAAAACCCTGTGGTGGAGCACAGTTCTACTCTGACACACATGGCTTGCCATGAAACAGAGTCGACTGCTGGACAACTTGGTGTCAACGTACTCGCTCATCCATTCACTCATTCATTCATTCAAACACAGCGACTTACTCATTCATTCAAAAACACTGATCCCCCAGAAAGGCCTCAGCTCAACACCAGCCCGCCCTCAAGGCCCTCCCAGTCTGCAGGTAGAACTAAAACTCATGACAGTTCGGGTTCCGTGTTCTAGGGGTAGAGATAAGGTCAGAGACTTACTTGGGAACTCGGACAACATACTCAGTGACATTCTGGCTGCTGGAGCCCTGCGGAGAGAGAAAGCGAGATGGTGAGTGAGGAGCTACCGATGCCGCCGCCAAGACGCTCCAACCTCGCCTCATACTCACTAGGGCCGCCATGGTCAGGAGTTTGGGTCCGCCTCCTCCTTTTCGCCTCTGCGTCCCTCAGGCCCGGGGAAGCTGCCCTCTCAGTCTCGGGACTCTGTCCCTGAACGAGGTGTCAAAGCGCTCAGCGACTCCGATCCCCGCTCTACCCGGAAGCCGCGCTCAGCAGTCGCATCCGCCTGGACAAGTGGCTCCTGGCCGGTCTACGGCTGCGCCGCCGCCCAACCCGGAAGCGAAATCTTCCGCGGTCCACGTCGCTGTGGCAACCACCTCTCTACTTCCTTGCCTCTCTGCGCACTCACATTTGTCCCTCTTCTTTCTTCGAACGGAACAAATTCCTGCCTATGAAGCGTCTTCTTTCGCTCGCCCTTGCGTCTTTTCCTGTATATACCGTAGTTAATTGCATCCTGACCCGTGGGAACGCCTTCCTCCCTGACGTCAGCGCTAAGACCGCAGAGAATCCTGGGTGGGGAGGGAACAATCCCTCTTCGCGGGCTCCCAGAAGCTCCGTGGTTACGCCACCTCCCTTCGGAATCGAGTCCAAGGAGGCTACGTCACCATAGCAACCGAAGCTTATTCTTCCCAGCAGAGTTGCGGTGGCTCTACCTGACCCTGTTTGGGGTTCATTTCCTGCCCCTATACCGGGCCCCCCCCCCCCGCATCTGGCAGACTGGTCGACCCAGGGCCCCTTGTGACGTTGAGCGGAGGCAGGCGGGATCAGGGCCTTGGTGGGGATGGTGCGCGACCACCGCTGGGGCCGCTGGCGGGATGGGTCTGTGCAAGTCCAAGCTGCCCCAAACGGGCAGGCCCCTGAAACCCCGAGACAAGGGTAACATCGTGGGGGTCATGGCTTATTGGGAGGAGGAAAAGGGGGGCTGTGGTGGGTAGAAGAGAGGTGCTGGGACCCATCCCCCACCATCCAAATGTGGACCCGCCCCCATACAGCTGCGCATGCTCGCTGCTCAGCAATTCATTGACCCTGTAGAAATACTTGAGCGCATGCGGGGGGCATATGTGCTGAGTTCTGGGAACTCAGCAGAGAATGTGTCAAACCAGTTCCCTGCCCTCTTAGAGATTACAGTCTAGTGGGCGAAACAGTCGCAAACAATGCGACGCTCCAGGAGAGAACAGGGCTTCCAAGTGGGAGAGGGGAGATTTAAGCTGGGCCCTGGGGGATGAGTAGGAGTTGATCAAGCAAAAGGAGAAAGGGAGCAAGATACAAAAACGGCACCATAAACAGCAAACTCCATTAATGTATCTGGTAGCTTTGGACATTTCATTTATTCCTTAAAAATAGTTGGCAGTTGAGTCGATTCTGACTCATGGTGACCCCATGTTTTACAGAATAGAGCTCCATAGGGTTTCCTGGCTATTATGTGTCTGTGTGTATACACACACATAGATCACCAAGAAAAATATGTATATATATGTATGTATGTATTGATTTGGGTGAAAGTTCACATACCAAATTCATTTTCCATGCAGCAGCTCATACACATTTTATTTCATGATATTGATTGCAATGGGAGCTCTGGTAGCATAGTGGCTAAGGCACTTGACTGCTAAGCAGAAGGCTGGCTGTTCAAACCCACCAGCCACTCCTCGGAAGGAAGAGGGGGCAATCTACTTCCATAGTGATACTGCCTCAGAAACTGATGGAGGGATGGCTATGAGTCAGGTCCGACTTGACAGCACATAACAACAACGATTGATTGCAAAGCCCATAATGTAACAGTTCTCTTCCAGTTTCCTCCCT
This sequence comes from Orycteropus afer afer, assembly GCF_000298275.1. Lineage (NCBI taxonomy): Eukaryota > Metazoa > Chordata > Mammalia > Tubulidentata > Orycteropodidae > Orycteropus > Orycteropus afer. The sequence goes on along the minus strand of NW_006922048.1, from coordinate 795,896 downwards.
GTGGTTACCTTTTCCCCATGTCTTTCTTTCCTATGCATTTCTGCCCTCTGAGCTATCTCTTTGTGCAAATACTGCCTTTCTGTTCTCCCATGGTTGATTGTTCTAAGGAGTGTATCTACCTGGTGTAAATGTTCCATCTTGTATGTCTGTCTGGTGTTTGGCCGGTAGCCACAGGTGGTTGTTGTTATGTGCCATCGAGTCGGAACCGAGTCACAGTGACCCCTCTTTGGGTTTCCGAGGCAGTATCACTACGGAAGTAGATCGGCCAACCTTCCTTCAGAGGAGTGGCTGGTGGGTTTGAACTGCCAGCCTTCTGGTTAGCAGTCAGGTGCCTTAGGAACTATGCCCCCAGAGCTCCTTGGAAGCCCAGGAGTGAGTTCAATTCCAGGCCTGAAGGGTGACTAGGGGCATGGACTCTGAGGTTTCACCAGTCTCTATCAGACCAGTCAGCCTGATCTTTTTTTTGATTTTGAGTTCTGTTCCACATTGTTCTCCCACTGTCTCCAGGGTCTCCTGCACTGATCCCTTTCCGAGGGGTTGACGGTGGTCTGTCTGTATTATTTATGGAAGCAGATTGCCAGGCCTTTCTTCTGTGGTGCCAGTGGCTGTGCCTGAACCCTAGCCTTTTTTTTTTTTAGGTTAGTAATGTAGTGCAAATCATTTGTGCCCCAAACTACTATATGTTGGGGACTGCGCCAAGCACTAGAAATCTAGGGATGAGCAAGACAGAAATGGTCCTTGTCCCCTTGGAGTGCAGAGTCTGGCTGCAGAGACAAACAAGAAGAAACCATTTACCATGAACAGTAAAATGAGTACTGACTGCGGTCAGTGCTGTGAGGAATGAGACAGGAAAAATAGGCATGGGGAGGTTCTCTATTTGTTTTGGTTTTGGTTTCTACTCAAGCCCACTCAGTACTGTTGATGTTGTTAGTTGCTCTTGACTCCACCTCCCTGCGACCTCATGCATGCAGAGTAAAACTGGGCCCCAGCGAGTTTTCAGAAGCAGACCACCAGGCCTGTCTTCCAAGGCAACTCTGGGGGGGGTTGAGTCCAACCTCTCAGCAGTAGTCCAGCTTCACTGTTTGTGCGGCCCAGGGGCTCTTGGGAGGGCTTTTAGATGGAGGATGGAGACGGACTGCCGTGTGAGCTGTCACCGACATGACTAGAGCGGGGGTCCTAGGAAGATGGAATAGTGAGACGAAGGTCCCTAGGGAGGGATGAGTGTGAAATCTTCCGGGAATAGAAAGGCCACTGGGGCCACAACCTTCCAAGGCAGGAAGGGAGTGTGGTGTGAGATGAGTCTGAGGATGTGGGTGTCTAAGTCTCCTGGTGCTGCTGTGACAGAAATGCCAAAAGGGGGGAGACTATAACAAACAACTTCATTTCCTCCCAGTTTAGGAGGCCAGGAGGCCAAATTCAGGGCACCAGCTCTGAGGGAAGGCTTTCTCTCTGTGTTAGCTCCAGGAGAAGGTCCTTGCCTCTTTTCGGCTTCTGTCCTCGGATCCTTGGAAATCACGTGGCCTGGCATCTATCTTCCCCCATTTATGCTTGCTTGTAAAAAAAGCACAGTCCCAATGTCACCAAACCACATGGCAGGCCATTAATTCAAGTCCATTCAAAGTCTCAAAGTCGTCAGAGCCTGGCAGGCTGCTGAACAATGACACAGCTACATACAGGGTTCAAGTGTGCCATAAGCCAGAGACCATTCCCTGTTTCTTACATACAGGAAGCAGATCATATACCCAAAGCAGCTACTCAGCTGCTCCAATAGATTCCACCATGGAGTTAATTACCAATCTCACCATGGGGAATAACTACATTCAGTTGCCCAGCCACTCAACCAGGCCCAGCCAAGTTGACACGCAAACTTCACCACCACAGTAGCTGTCTTCCAAATTGCTTGGCAAGGATGTGATCCATAACAGTGGTCCAGTCCCTGCCTCTCCTGCATGCTCAGCTGTAGGATGGCAGTTGTGAGCATTCACAAATGTTCTGTGAGCAAAGCATCTGGCCTGTCAAGTTCATCCTCATGTACATCAACCCTCAGCAACGACACCCAACACACAGCATCTCAGGCCCATGTGCCCCCCGGTGCCACTCTAGGGCAAAATTGGGTATGCCAGGAGACCTATGTCCAATGTCGTCCAACAATGTGCATTAATGTGGACACAGTCACACTGGTGCCCACCAGCCCCAAAGCCACAATTCATCTACCTCTGACATAGTTCCAGATGATGGCCATAACAGAAACACCAGTAGTGAGTGGCTTTAAAGATCAGACATTCATGTTCTCACAGTTCAGGAGGCTAGAGTCCAAATTCAGGGTGTGGCTCTAGGAGGAGATCCTTCTTTGTCTACATCAGCTCCTAAACCCAGTTGTTGTCCATCTCATGGAGACCCCCTGTGTGTCAGAGAAGAACTATATTCTGTAGGTGTGGGAGTTAAGTTGTGTGTCAACTTGGCTGGGCCTGATTTTGAGTGGCTGGGCAGCTGGATGTAGTTATTCCCCATGATGAGACTGGTAATCAGCTCGATGGTGGAATCTGCTATGAGTAGCTAAGCGGTTGCCTCCAGGGTGTGACCTGCTTCCAGTATATAAGGAGAAGATTTGGGAAAGGTGTTTAGCTTTTGGCACATCTGGATCCCACCTTTGGCTGAGTCTTCCTCTCAGTGGCCTGTCATGTTGCCTGCCGATCTTGGGACTATTTCTGGATGTGAACTAGTGCCCTGCCATGTTCTTTGCTAATCTTGGAACTGTGCCATTTTACTTGTTGACCTTGGGTTTGTCAGCCTCAGCAGCCAGCAGTTAAGAGAGGCCTCCAACTTCAGTGGGTTGGGAGCAAGAGGCAGAGCTGAAGCCCAAGGTTGAGGGACCTTCACCCAACTCCTCGAGCCGGTACTCTGAACTCAGACTTCTAGCCTCCTAAACTGTAAGAGAATAAATCCTTACTTGTTAAAGCCATCCACTTGTGGTATTTCAGTTGTAGCAGCACTAGAGGGTCAGAACAATAGGGTTTTCAGTGGTTGATTTTTCAAGAGTAGATTTCCAGGCCTTTTTTCCAGGGCACATGTGTGTGGACTTCAACTCCTAACCTTCTGGTTAGCAGTTGAGTGAGTTAGCCATTTGGGTCACCCAGGAACTCCTTGGCGTTCCTGAGCTTATAGATGCATCTGCCATAGGTCTGTCCTCCTCATCCCTGTGTGTGTGCATGTGTGTGTGTGTGTGTATTCTGCTCTTTTTGATAAGGTTTAGAACTCACCCTACTCTAGCCTGACCTCATTAACATAACAAAAGAAAAGCTTTGTTTCCAAACAGGGTCCTATACCTGACAAAGCAAAGAATACCAGAAAAATGTTTGCTTGTTTTCTTGACTATGCAAAGGCATTCAACATGGTATAGGTACAGGAGTTAGGATTTCAATACGTATTTTGGGGGGCACATGATCCAGTCCTTAACACCCCCTCTTCCCTGGGCACCCTAGATGTCCTCAAGTCCCCCCTGATCATCTTCGTGATGGGCGGTCCAGGCTGTGGCAAAGGGACGCAGTGCAAAAACATGGCGACCAAGTACGGCTTCTGCCACGTGGGGCTGGGCCAGCTGCTGCGGCAGGAGGCCCAACGGGGCACCCGGCGGGGACGGCAGATCCAGGACATCATGCTGCGGGGGCTCCTGGTGCCCACGGTGAGAGCTGGCTGGTGGAGGGCAGGGTGGAGGGGGCACACAGGGGTCAGCTTCTCGGGAAGGCCTCATGGGGAGGCTGCATGAGGAAGGCCCTGGCCCCCAGCTCGGTGGCTGCCTCAGTGCAGTGAGTCTCCATCACCTCCTCCACAAAATGGGGAGACCAGCTGGACCCCTGTCAGAAGGCTGCAGTGAGGGTTGGATGACAACATTCCCATAAAATGTTCAACGCAGTGCCTGGCACTTAAGTTGTTGTTGTTATGTTGTTGTTGTTATGTGCCGTCGAGTCAGACCCAACTCATACCGACCCCACCTTGGGTTTCTGAGGCAGTATCACTATGGAAGTAGATTGCCCAACCTTCCTTGCGAGGAGTGGCTGGTGGGCTTGAACCGCCAGCCTTCTGGTTAGCAGTCAAGTGCCTTAGGCACTATGCTACCAGAGCTCCCTGGCACTTAAGACATGCTCTATAAAATTAAGAACCAGTTGCCATGGAACCGATCCCAACTCATGGCAACACCATCTGTGTCAGAATAGAACTAAGTTCCATAGGGTTTTCAGGGAATGATTTTTCAGAAAAAGATCACCAGACCTTTCTTCGGAGGTGTCTCTGGCTGCACTTGAACCTCCAGCCTTTTGGTTAGTAGCTGAGCTCGTTAACTGTTTGCACCACCCAGAGACTCCTGTAATTGTTTGTTGTTAGTTGCCATCAAGCAGTCACCCTACGTGACAGAGTAGAACTGCCCCATCGGGTTTCCTTGGCTGAAATCATTTAGGGTCTTTTCTCCCAGGAAGTGGCTGGTGGGTTTGAATTGCTAATCTTTCCTTTAGCAGCTGAGAGCTTACCCATTGTGCCACCTGACTATAAACTAAATCCAAACCTGTTACTGTCTGATCAATTCCAACTCCTAAGAACCCTGTGGGACAAAGTAGAATTGCCCCATTTCTAAGGCTATAATCTTCACAGAAGCAGATTGCCTCATCTTTCTCCCACAGATGAGGCAGCTGGTAGATTCAAACCACTCACCTTTCAGTAAGCAGCTGGACACTCAAACACTGCACCCCCAGGGCTCCTAACTTGTCTGAACCAGCCTCAAAATGAGGTCACTTGTGCTGAGCTTCACTTCTCTAAACTGAAACCTAAATCTACTTCCTGTAAATGTCTAACCTTCCCAGTAGCCCCCGTCCAAGTCGACCAGTTGACTCTCCCGGAAATGGAAACCTAAGCTAGTCAATGAGAAGTAGACTGGTCACTTGACTCTCATTCAAAATGTGCCCTGAATCCCAAATAATGAAAGACAATGCCCGACAGCCAATCCCCAAATTGCCCAGTCTAGCTTTTGTATTCCTGTTTGTCTGCTGGTATAAAATTCCGTCCACACATTGGAAGTCTTGTCTGACTTCCAGACCAGATGTTTCCTGAACTAAAAAAGAAAACTTACATATTCATACACAAATTTAATATTGTGGAAATTTTAATTTTGACCCATGGCACTTAAGGCATTTGGCTGCTCACCAAAACGTCAATGGTTTGAACCCACCAGCTGCTCTATGGAAGAAAGACATAGCAGTCTTCTTCTGTAAAGATTTACAGCCTTGGAAACCCTATGGGGCACTTCTACTCTGTCCTATAGTGTCGCTATGAGTTGGGATGGACACCAGCAGTGGGTTTGTTTTTTGGGGGTACTTAATATATGCTCAGCAAAATTTAAAAACTGGTGGCTGTGGAGTTGACTCTAACTCATGGCAACCCTGGGAGCTCTGGTGGTGTAGTGCCTAAGGCATTTGACTGCTAACCAGAAGGCTGGCAGTTCAAACCCACCAATCACTCCTTGGAAGGAAGGTTGGACAATCTACTTCTGTAGTGATACTGCCTCAGAAACCCAAAGAGGGGTTGCTATGAGTCAGATCTGACTCAGTGGCAATGGGTTTGGTTTTGGGTTTCATGACAACCCTCTGTGTGTCAGAGTAGAACTCCATAGTGTTTTCAGTGGCTAGTTTTCTGAAGTAGTCACCAGATCTTTCTCCCAAGGCACCTCTGAGTGGACTCAAACCTCCAACCTTCTGGTTAGGAGCAAAGCGTGTTGCCCATTTGCACCATCCAGGGACTCTGCTGTTGAGTGAGCTCCAACTCATGCTGACCTGATGCTCACAGAACAAAACATTACCCAGACCCCTGCCATCTTCCTAGTTGTCGGTATGGACTTGCAGGTTTTCCACCACACATCTGTCAGGTTATCATACTGTGGTAGCTTGCTTGTTGCTATGGCGCTAGAAGCTATGAAACCTGGTATTTCAAATACTGGAGGGGTCATCTATGATGGACAGGCTTCAGTGGAACTTCCAGACTAAGAGAGACTAGGAAGAAGGGGCTGGCAATCTACTTGTAAAAATCAGCCAGTGAAAACCTTCTGGACAATGAAAACCAATAAAAGCATCTGGTATAGGAAAGAATTAGTCCTAGCGACTGGTACACCATGTGATCCTCAGCCTATATGACTATGAGACCAGAAGAACTAGATGGTGCCCGGCTACCACTGTCAACCACTCGGAGGGGGATCTATGTAGGAGACCCTGGATAGAGAGAGAGAACAATGTGGAAATTTGGAAGACAGCTACCAGGCCAACCAACTAGAATAGATCCACATTTGTGCCCATTCCAAAGAAAAGTGATCCAACAGAATGTGGAGATTGTCAAACAATATCATTGATATCACACGCAAGTAAAATTTTGCTGAAGATAATTCAAACATAGTTGCAGCAGTGTATCGACAGGTCAAGTTGGGTTCAGAAGAGGACATGGAATAAGGATTATTATTACTGATGTCAGATGATCTTGGTGGAAAGCAGAAAATACTAGAAGTATGTTTACCTGTGTTTTATTGACTATGCAAAGGCATTTGACTATGTGGATCCTACCAAATTATGGATAACATTGGGAAGAATGGAAATTCCAGAACACTTAATTGTGCTCATGCAGAACCTGTACAGAGACCAACAGGCAGTCATTCAAACAGAACAAGGGGATACTGCATGGTTTAAAATCAGGAAATGTATGTGTCAGGGTTTTGTCCTTCACCATACTTATTCTGAGGAGCTCTAGTGGCATAGCGCCTAAGGCATTTGACTGCTAACTAGAAGGTTGGCAGTTTAAACCCACCAACCACTCCATGGAAAGAAGACTGGGCAATCTACTTCCATAAAGATTTACTGCCTTGGAAACCCAATGGGGGTCACTATGAGTTGGAATCAACTCCATGGCAGTGCGTTTGGTTTTTTGGTTTATACTCACTCTGGTAGTGCAGTGGTTATAGCATTTGGCTGCTAACCAAAAGGTTAGGGGTTTGAACCCATGAGCCCCTCCATGAAAGAAAGTTGAGACAGTCTGCTTCTGTGAATATCACAGCCTCAGGAACCCTATGAGGCACTTCTGTTCTGTTCTATAGGCTTGCCATGAGTTGGAATCAACTTGATGGCAGAGTGTTGGGTTTTTATTTATTTGAGGCATTTGTTTGTTTAGGTATTCGTCTGGAGAGACTCTGTAGGCTCCAGAGATGTGTTGGCTATAATCTTTACAGATTATAATTATAAAGCAGCCAGGCCCGGATCTTCCATGGTGGCAGTGGCTGGGTTCCAACAGGCAACCATTAGGTTACTAGCTGAGTGCAGACCGTCTGCACCACCCAGGGACCTTGGGTGTGGATTTTTATTTGTTTGTTGTTTTGGTTTATTCAATCTGCATGCTGAGCAAATAATCTGAGAAGCTGGACTACATGAAGAAGAACATAGCATCAGGATTGGAGGAAGGCTCATTAACAACCTGCAACATGCAGATGACACAACCTCGCCTATTGAAACTGAAGATGACTTGAAGCATGTACTGGTGAAGATCAAAGACTATAGCCTTCAGAAAACACAAATCCTCACAACTGGACCAAGAAGTAACATCATGATAAAAAAAAAAAAAAAAAAAAAGATTGAAGTTGTCAAGGATTTCATTTCACTTGAATCCACAATCAACACCCATGGAAGCAGCAGTCAGGAAACGAGATGATGTATTGCACTGGGCAGATCCGCTGCAAAAGACCTCCTTAATGTGTTAGAAAGAAAAGATACCACTTTGAAGATTAAGGAGCATCTGACCCAAGCCATGGTATTTTCAGTCACCTCATATGCATGTGAGAGCTGGACAATGAATAAGGAAACCAGAGAAAAATTGGTGCCTTTGAATTATGGTGTTATTGAAGACTTTTAAATATACCATGGACTGGCAGAAGAACCAACATCAGTCTTGGAAGAAGTGCAGCCAGAATGCTCCTTAGGAGCAAGGATGGCGAGGCTTCATGTCACGTACTTTGGGCAGGTATCAGGAGGGACCAGGCCCTGGAGAAGGATGTCATGCTTGGAAAAGTGAGGGTCAGCAAAACGGGGCAGACCCTCAATGAGATGGACTAACACAGTGGCTGCAACAATGGGCTCAAACATAGCAACAGTTATGAGGATGGCGCAGGACCAGGCCGTGTTCCGGTCAGTTGTACGTAGGGTCGCTATGAGTCAGAACCCACCTGACAACACCTAACAACAACAACATGAATCAGAACCAACTTGGCAGTACTGAGCAACGACAACAAACTAACCTAAAGGTTGATGGCTCAAAGCCACCCAGTGGCACTGAGGAAGAAAGGCCTGGAAATCCCCTTCAGTAAAGATGACAGCCAAGAAAACCCTGTAGAGCACAGTTCTACTTTGTCACATGGAGGCAGCAGGCGTCGGCATTGACAGCATGACTCAACGGCAACTGGTTTGGTTTTAGGAGGCCCTGGGTGGTGTAAACGGTTCGACTGCTTGGTTGCTAAAAGGTCGGCGGTTCCAGTCCACCCAGTGGAGACTTCAAAGAAAGGCCTAGCCATCTACTTTCAAATAACCAGCCGTTGAAAACCTATGAAGCATAGTTCCACTCTGACGCACACGGGTTTGCTGTGAGTTGGAGTCGTTCACCAGCAGTGAGGTTGGGTGTTTACATTAGTACCTGCTTGTAATGCTCTGGTGACGATTAGTGAGGCCAGGCAAGCCGGGCACCTGGTCGACACCCCCAGCCCACAGTTAGGGTGCCCAAAGCCAGATGTGGGTCTCGGATGCCCCCAGGGCCCCACAGCACACTCAGAACACAGGGAGCTGGGTGGGCAGGCACCACCGACGTCATCCGAGGTGCAGATAGAGGATGAGTAATTGCCAACGTGACCATGAGAAACCGCTCTCCTTGGGATGCAGGGTGGGTGGAAAGAGGAGCTGCCCGACACTGAATCCCACTCCGCTTCCTTCCCAGGGCGTCATCCTCGACATGGTCAGTGACAACTTGTTGTCCCGCCCGGAGAGCCGGGGCTTCCTCATTGATGGCTTCCCCCGGGAGCTGAAGCAGGCCAAGGAGTTTGAGCACATTGTAAGTGACCGCAAATCGTGCGTGTATGTTCATGTGTGCACGTGTGTGCATCTGTATGCACCTGTATATGCATATGTGCATGCATGTGCGTGAGTGTGTGTGCGTGCATGTGTGCATGTGTGTGTTGTGTGCATGCATGTGCACACATGCTTGTGCAGCAGGGCGTGAACTCCTTCCTCCCTTCTCACCTTGGGGAAGGTGGATGGAGATCAGAGTGGGTGAGGCTCTAGAGGAAGGGAGTTTTGTGTTATAGGGACAGTCAGGTTGTTGGGAAGTTTCTAGAACATGGGTGTCTTTGTCCCTAAACCCAAACCAAACCCATTGCTGTCAAGGTTATTGTGACTCATCGCAACCTCATAGGACAGAGTAGAGCTGCCCCACAAGGTTTCAAGACAGTCAATATGGATAGAAGCAGACTACCTCACCTTTCTCCTGCACAGTGGCTGGTGGGTTCAAGCCGCCAACCTTGTGGATAGCAGCTGAATGCCTTAACCACTGCACTACCAGAGCTCCTTAGTTACCTGGAGCTGCTGTAACGAATATATCACCCTGGGGTGGCTTTAAAGAGCAGAAACGTATTTTCTCACAGTTCAGGAGCCTGGGTGCCTGAACTCAAGGTGTGGCTCCAGCAGGGGGCCCTGCTTGTCTATTTCAGCTTCTGTTGTTGTCCTGGTTGCCCCGGGGAGTCCATTCTCATTCATAGCGAGCCCACGAGCCCACGTGTGCAGAAGAGAACCATGCTCCGCAGGATTTTTAGTGCTCCCACCATTTGGAAGCAGGTCAGCAGGACTTCCTTACGAGGCGCTTCTGTTGTTATGTGCCGTGGAGTCAGTTCCAATTCACAGGACTCTATGGACCAGGAAGGCTGGGCAATCGACTTCCATAGTGATACCACCTCGGAAACCCAAGGAGGGGTAGCTATGAGTCAGGTCCGACTCGACAGCACATAACAACAATAATCTTTACAGAAGCAGATTGCCAGCCCTTTCTTCTGCAGGACTGCTGGATGGGTTCAAACATGAAGCCTTTCAGTTAGCAGTTAAGTGAGGCAGATTTGTGCCCATTCCAAGGAAGGTGACCCAACAGAAAGCAGAAATTATCAAACAATATCATTAATATCACATGCAGATCAAATTTTGCTGAAGATAATTCAAAAACGGTTGCAGCAAGCAACTCCATGGCAAGACCTACCGCAAGCAGCTGAGTAGCTGCTTTAGGGGTGTGTTCTGCTTCCCATACATAAGAAACAGCTTTGGGAATGGTCTCTAGCTTATGGCACGCTTGGACTCTGCATATAACCGTGTAATTGTTCAGCCTGCCATGCTCTGCCAACCTTGGGACTTACAATGGACTTAATGGCCTGCCGTGTGGTTTGGTAACATCGGGACTGTGCCATTTTATTTGTCGACCTTGGTCTTGTTAGCCTCAGCAGCCAGTAGCTGCCTGAGTGAAGAGATACTTCTAGCTTCAGTGGGCCAGGAGCAAGAGACAGAGCTGAAGCCCAAGGTCAAGGGGCTTTCACACAGCCCCTAGAGCCTGGCACTTTGAACTTGGATTTAAAGCCTCCAAACTACAAAAGAATGAACTCCTGTTTTTTCAAGCCATCCCATTTGTGGTATATTCTTGTCAGAGCGGCACTAGGTAACCAGAACAGATACTGAATAGTTTAAATTCAGGAAGGGAGTCTGTCAGGGTTGTATCCTTTCACCATACATATTCAATCTCTATACTGAGCAAATAATCCGAGAAGCTGGACTATATGAAGAAGAACGTGGCATCAGGATTGCAGGAAGACTCATTAACAACCTGTGATACGCAGATGACACAACCTTGCTTGCTGAAAGTGAGGATGACTTGAAGCACTTACTGATGAAGATTAAAGACTACAGCCTGCGTATGGATTACACCTCAACATGAAGAAAACAAAAATCCTCACAACTGGACCAATAAGCAGCATCATGATAAATGGAGAAAAGACAGAAGTTGTCAGAAATTTCACTTTGCTTGGATCCACAGTCAACACCCTTGGAAGCAGCCGTCAGGAAATCAGGCATTGTGTTGCACTGGGCAAATCTGCTGCAAAAGACCTCTTTAAACTGGTAAGAAGCAAAGATGTCTCTTTGAGGACTAAGGTGCGTCTGACCCAAGCCATGGTATTTTAATCGCCTCATATGCGTGTGAAAGCTGGACAGTGGATAATGAAGACTGAAGAACAGTTGATGCCTTTGAGTTGTGGTGCTGGCAACGAATGCTGAAAGCGCCATGGACTGCCAGAAGAACGAACAAATCTGTCCTGGAAGAAGTACAGCCGGAATAACTCACTGCCATCGAGTCGGACCCAACTCATAGCGACCCCTCCTTGGGTTTCTGAGGTGGTATCACTACGGAAGTAGATTGCCCCATCTTCCTTCCAAGGAGTGGCTGGTGGGTTTGAACCGCCAGCCCTCTGGTTAGCAGTCGAATGCCTTAGGCACTACACCACCAGAGCTCCCACAGCCGGAATGCTCCTTGGAAATGACAATGACCAGACATCGTCTCACCTACTTTGGTCATGTTGTCAGGAGGGACCACTCCGTGGAGAAGGACATGCTTGGTAAAGTGGAGGGTCAGCAAACAAGGGGAAGGCCCACACGAGATGGATTGACACAGTGGCTGCCATGATGGGGTCAAGCGTAGCAGGGATTGTGGGGATGATACAGGTCCAGATAATGTTTCATTTGGTTGTTCATGGGGTGGCTGTGAGTCCAAGGTGACCCAACGACATCTGGCAACAACGAGAAGGGAATGTCTGCATGAAGCAGTATCCTCTTAAAGAACTAGCCCTGGGATCAAAATGACAACAGCAGTTGAGGGGTAGGTGAGATGCTCAGGCGGCAGTGAGCGTGTGGTGACGGTGGTGAAGGAGGTTAGGAAAGTGGTTGAGAAAGGTGGCATCACTGGGGACCTGCCGCCAGTGTCACTCGGTAACATGTGCAAATTGCTGAAGTGGTGTGCGGATTGCTGAGTATATGCTCAGCAAAAATGAAAACAGAAAAACCCCAAGTCTTATTGTACCAGGACTCCCCCTCCTCCAGTATGACCTCATGTTAACTTCTGCCATAACATCATCAAAGACATTGCTTCCAAGCCAGGTCAGGCTCAGGATTCGAACATCAATGTATCTTTTGGGGGGAGGATGCAATTTAGTCCATAACAGTGACCAACAGTCTACAATCAGGAGATTCCACATCAAAATGCCCAGTTTCTCTGGGCAACGCCAGCCTGCAGGTCCCCATGGCAACAGCACCACGAACGCTCACTGAGAGTTCACCGTGCCCGGGCACCAGTCTCTGTGCTTTGCACGTCTCCATTCTCATCTTCAGGAACGGCTCGTTTTCGGCTCAGTTGTTGTTGTTGGGTGCCTGGAGTCAGCCCTAGACTCGTGACAACCCCCCCCCCAAGGGAACGCATGCTGCGCCATCCTGGGCCGTCTGCTGACGGATCGGCACAGACAGCACGGTTCAGCTCGTCCCTCTGAGGCCCAGGATGGGAACTTGGAGGCCCACTGTGGTGCCAATGTCTAATGCACTCAGCTGCGCATCACGAGCTTGGAAATGGTCTCCCACCCACGGAGGCCTCAGAAGCCGAGCCTGGGGATCTGCAAGGTCACAGCCTTGAAACCCCTAAGGAGCACTTGTTCTCTGCACACGAGGGTTGGCCATGAGTTGTAATTGACCAACAGCAGCCAACAACCACACAGCTGTTTGAAACTTAGGGATCTTCTCATTCTTCTTTTACCCGTGTTCTCGAGGTTATTTGTCGTCATTGTGGCTCCAACTCATGACTGCCCCACAGACAACAGAACGAAACATTGCCTGGTCCTGCACCATCTCTATGGTGATCGGTGCATTTGAACCCATGGTTGCGGCCACTGTGTATTTTCAGTGTCCTCTAACCTACGGGGCTCATCTTCCAGCGCCACATCAGACAACATTCTGTTATAATCCATAGGCTTCTCACTGGCTGATTTTCAGGAATCAATTGCCAGGCCTTTCTTCCTAATCTCTTTTAGTCTGGCAACTCCCCTGAGACCTGTCCACCACTAGTGACCCTGCTGGTATTTGAAATACCAGGGGCATATCTTCCAGCCTCACAGCAACATGGCAAGCCATGCAGTGAAAAACATGTGAAACTGTTCACTACAGATTAGTAAGTAAGCACAAGTAAACCCATGCTTACCTTGCTTACTGGGTGCTGCATCTCTGTCAGGGATTGGACATGTGAAAAAAGGCTTTGATTCTAGGAAGGTGACAGGGGTTGGGAGACAGACAGATGCCAGCCATACCTAGAAGAGTCTTTGATGTGGTGACAAATGTGGAAGTGTTCGCTACAGACTAGTGAGGAAGCACGAGGAAGCCCGTGCTTCCCTTGTTTTTTGGGTACTCTGACCCTGAGAAGGTGCCCATTTCCCCACAGCCGCACCAACAGCGGATGCCGTCAGACTTTCAGATTTTGGCAAGAAAAGGTATCTTAGGGTATTGTGGTGGTTATGTTTGTGTGTCAGCTTGGCTGGGCTTGGTTGAGTGGCTGGGCAGCTGGATGTAGTATTCCCCATGTGAGACTGGTAATCAGCTCCATGGTGGAATCTACTGGGAGCAGCTGAGTAGCTGCCTTAGGGATGTGGTCTGTTTCCTGTATATAAGCAGAAGCCTTGGGAATGGTCTCTAGCTTATGGCACGCTTGGACCCTGCATGTAGCCGTGTCATTGTTCAGCAGTCTGCCATGTTCTGCCAGCGCTGGGACTTACAATGGACTTAAGTCAATGGACTGTCGTGTGGTAACATTGGGACCGTGCCTGTTTCCTTGTCAACCTTGGGGCTTCTCAGCCTCAGCAGCCAGCAGCTGTCTGAGTGAAGAAACGCCTCTAGCTCCAGTGGGCCGGGAGCAGGAGGCAGAGCTGGACTCCAAGGTTGAGGGGCTTTCACCCAGCCCCTAGAGCCTGGCACTTGAACTTGGACTTAAAGCCTCCAAATTGAATAAATAAGAATAAACTCCTGTTTGTTAAGGCCATCCCATTTGTGGTATGTTTCCTGTCAGAGTGGCACTAGGGAACCAAAACAGGTATCTTTAAAAAAAAATTTTTAATACACTGTTTTTTAGAGCCATTTAGATTTATAGAGAAATTATTCAGGAAGAGGAGTCTCAGTATACCCCCTCTTGCCTACACACACTTTCTCCTATTTATTAACACCTTCCTCCAGGGGTACATTTGTTACAGCTGATGAACTAATACTGACACATTCCTATTAACTGAAGCCCACGGTTTACATGAGGCGCCACTCTTAGTCTTGCATAGTCCTGTGCGTGCTGACAAATGCATAATGCTATGTGTCCCCCATGACAGTATCACACAGAATAGTGCCATTGCTCTAAAAATGCCCTGTGCACGGGAGACAGCTCAGGGGGCAGGAGTGCATGGCAGGGAAGGACACAGGGAAGAGGTAACTGTGGGGAGGATATGGAAGGGGAGCTGTTGCATTGTGGGAAATTGCAGTCAATGTCCTGAGACAAAGTGTATGTGAGCTGCTGTATGGAAAGTGAATTTGCTCTGTCAACTTTCACCCAAATCACAATAAAAATTAAAGAAAAAAGAAGAAGAAGAGATAAAAATGCCCTGTGCACCCCTGCTCATCCATTCCTGCTTCCCCAGCACCCTGGCAACCACTCATCTTCTGTCTGTGTAGTTTTGCCTTTTCCAGAAGGTTCTATAGTTGGATCATCCAGTATGGAGCTCCTTCCCACAGGCTCCCTTCACTTGGCAACATGCATGTAAGGTTTTTCCATGTCTTTCTGCAGCTTGGTAGCTTGTTTCTTTTTATTGCTGAATAGTACCCCAGGGTATGGATGTACTGTAATGTGTTTATCCATTCTATTGAAGCACATTGTGACAGTTAAGGTTGTATGTCAGCTTGGCTGGGCCTGGCTGAGTGGCTGGGCAGCTGGATGTAGTATTTCCCATGATGAGACTGGTAATCAGCTCCATGGTGGGATCTACCACAAGCAGCTGAGTAGCTGCCTTAGGGATGTGGTCTGCTTCCAGTAGATAAGGAGAAGCTTTGAGGAAGATCTGGAGCATTTTGGCATACTTGAATCCTGCATGTAGCCGAGTCGTTGTTCAGCAGCCTGCCATGTTGTCTGCTGATCTTGGAACTGTTAATGAACTTGAATTAATGGGCTGCCATGTGATTTGATAGTTTTGGGACTGTGCCATTTTACTTGTCGACCTTGGGCTTGTCAGCCTCAGCAGCCAGCAGCAAGCTGCCTGGGTGAAGAGATGCCTCTAGCTTCAGTGGGCCGGGAGCAAGAGGCAGAGCTGAAGCCCAAGGCCATGGGGCCTTCACCCTGCCCCTAGAGCCTGGCACTTTGAACTCGGACTTCCAGCTTCCTAAACAGTAAGAGAATAAATCCCTGTTTGACAAAGCTGCTCATTTGTGGTGCCTTCTGTTAGAGTGGCACTAAACAAAAAACCAAACCCACTGCCATTGAGTAGATTCTGATTCACAGTGACCCCTGTTGGGTTTCCAAGGCAATAAATCTTTATGGAAATAGATTGCCCACTCTTCCTTTTTTACAATTATGAATAAAGTTGCTACAAACATTTGTGTGCAGGTTTTTGTGTGGACATGGGTTTTTAGCTCATTCGAGTAAACAGCTAGGAACATGTGGTAAGCCTATGCTTAGCTGTGTAAGACTCTGCCAGACTGTCACCCCAAGGGGCTAGACCATCTCATCCCCACTCCAGTGCAGCTCTCATAGGCATCTCTGTTATGATGGGTGAGGGTGAGCATGTTTGCTAAGATGGAAGGACCTTTCTCATGTATTCTGTGAACTGTGAACTCCACCTTTTTATCTTTTGTGCCTCCCCTCTTTTTTTTTTTTTTTTTTTTTTGCTAATATGTTGTTGCTCTTTTTCTTGATTTTTAGGAGTTCTTTATATATGAGGTATATTAGCCCTTTATGGCATGGGTTGCAAACATTTTTCCCAGTTTCCAATGATGTCTTTCACTTTGCTTATTGTGTTGTTGTTTGCCATGTAAAAGTTATTTTAAAAATATTTTTTGCCCAATTCATCAGTCTTTTCTGTCATGGCTTCTGGATTTTGAGGCATAACTGTGTTTTTTCACTCTTAGGTTATAAAGGAAATTCATCATATGGCTTTCTTTCTTTCACTTACACCTCTGATCTGTTTGGAACTTATCCCACTTGTGGAACAAGCTGTAAGGATCCAATTTTACCATTTTCCAAATTGTGACCCAATTGTTCCAATATTGTTTACTTAAGTCTCCCCTTCCCCCACTTCATCACTTACTTACCTGTCAGTTTGTTGTACTGTGGTGGCTTCCATGTTGGTGTGAGGCTGGAGGCTGTGCCACCGGCATTTCAAATACAAGGAGAGTCACCTGTGGTGGGCAGGAGCTTCCAGACTAAGAAAGACTCAGAAGAAGGAAGGGGCCGTCCACTTCTCAAAGAGTTGGCCAGTGAAAACCTTATCAATAGAAGGAAAACACTGTCCAGTATATTATTGGGAAACTTTATGATTAGCCCTGAAACATTGTCTGATATAGTGCCAGAAGATGAGCCCCTGAAGTTGGAAGGGAAGAGCTGCCTCCTCAAAGCAGAGTTGACCTTAATGACATGGATGGAGTAAAGCTTTTAGGACATTCAATTTGCTGACAAGGAACAAATCAAAATGGGAGAAAACAACTGCAAACATCCATTAATATTGGCGATGTGGAATGTACAAAATATGAATCTAGGAAAATTGGAAGTCAAAAATGAAATGGAATGTGTAAAATCAATATGCTAGACATTAGTGAACTGAAATGGACTGGTATTGGGCCATTTTGAATCAGACAAGCATATGATCTACAATGCTGGGAATGGCGAATTAAGAGGAATGCCATGGCATTCATCATCACAAAGAATGTTTGAAGAACTATCCTGCAGTACAATACTGTCTGTGATAGGATAATATCCAAATGCCTACAAGGAAGACCAGTTAATATTACTATTATTCAAATTTGCGCCCCAACCACTAAAGCCAAAGATGAAGAAATCAAGGACATCTTACTAACTTCAGCAATATGAAATCAACCAACCATGCAGTCAAGATGTATTGATGATTACCAGTGATTGGAATCCCAAAGTTGGAAAGGAAGAAGAATCATCAGTAGTTGGAAGATATGGCCATGGTGACAAAAATGATGCTGGAGATCACATAATAGAATTTTGCAAAACCAACGACTTTGACTTTTTCCAGCAACATCAATGGTGGCTATGCACATGGACTTCACCAGATGGATACACAGAAATCAGATTGACTACAACTGCAGAAAGAGATGATGAAGAAGCTCAGTATCTTGAGCCTAAAAAAGGCCAGGAGCTGACTGTGGAACAGACCATCAATTACTCATATGCAAGTTTGAGTTGCAGGTGAAGGAAATTAAAACAAGTCCACAAAAGCCAAAATATGACTGTGATTATATCTCACCTGAATTTAGAGACCATCTGAAGAATAGATATGATGCCTTGAACACCAATGATTGAAGACCAGATGAGTTGTGGAATTATATCAAGAACATCATATATGAAGAAAGCAAAAGTCATTTAGAAGACAGGAAAGGAAAAAAAGACCAAAATGGATGTCAGAAGAGACTTTGAAACTTGATCTTGAATGGAGAGTAGCTAAAGCAAATGGAAAACGGGAAAATTGGTCAAGATAAAAGACCTGAACAGAAGAATTCAAAGGGCAGCTTGAGAAGACAAAGTAAAGTATTATAATGAAATGTGCAAAGACTTGGAGTTAGAAAACCAAAAAGGAAGAACATGCTCAGCATTTCTCAAGCTGAAAGAACTGAAGAAAAAATTGAAGCCTCAAGATTCTATGGGCAAAATCGGAAGGCAGATGGGGCAATCTACTTCTGCAGTGATACTGCCTTGGAAACCCAAGGAGGGGTCACTATGAGTCAGGTCTGACTCGATGGCACATAACAACAACAACAACAACATGGTCAAAATATTGAATGATGCAGGAAACATCAAAAGAAGATGGAAGGAATACACACAATCACCGTACAAAAAAGAATTGGTTGATGTGCATCTATTACAGGAGATGACATACAATCAAGAACCAATGGTTTTGAAGGAAGAAGTCAAAGATGCACTGAAAGAATTGGCAAAAAAAAAAAAAAAAAGCCTCCAGGAATTGATAGAATACCCATTGAGATGTTTCAACAAACGGGTGCCCCACTGGAGGCACTCACTTGCTTACGCCAAGAAATTTGGAAGACAGCTACCTGGCCAACAGACTGGAATAGATCCATATTCATAACCATTCCAAAGAAAGGAGATCCCAAAAAATGTGGAAATTATCAAGCAATATCATTAATATCACATACAAGTAAAATATTGCTGAAGATAATTTAAAAATGGTTACCGCAGTATATTGACAGGGAACTTCCAGAAATGCAAGCTGGATTCAGACAAGGACTTGGAATGAGGGATATCATTGCTGATGTCAGATGGATCTTGGCTCAAAGCAAAGAATACCAGAAAGATGTTTACCTGTGTTTTATTGACTATGCAAAAGCATCTGGCTATGTGGATCATAACAAATTATGGATAACACTGAGAAAAATAGAAATTCCAGAACACTTACCTGTGCTAATGAGGAACTTGTACATAGAACAGGAGGCTGTCATTCAAACAGAACAAGGAGATATTGCATGGTTTAAAATTAGGAAGGGAGTGTGTCAGCGTTGTATCCTTTCACCATATGTACTCAATCTATATGCTGATCAAATAATCCAAGAAGCTGAACTATATGAAGAAGAACATGGTATCAGGATTAGAGGAAGACTATTTAACAACCTGTGATATGCAGATGACACAACCTTGCTTGCTGAAAGTAAAGATGACTTGAAGCACTTACTGATGAAGATTAAAGACTTCAGTCTGCAGTATGGATTACACTTCAACATAAAGAAGATGAAAACCCTCATAACTGGGCCAATAAGCACCATCACAATAAATGGAGAAAAGATTGAAGTTGTCAAAGATTTCAAATTGCTTGGATCCATAATCAACATCATGGAAGCATCAGTCAAGAAATCAGATGATGTATTGCACCAGGAAAATCTGCTCCAAAAGACCTCTTCAAAGTGCTGAAGAGCAAAGATGTCTCCTTGAAGACTAAGGTGTGCCTAACCCAAGCCATGGTGTTTTCAATCACCTCATATGCATGTGAAAGCTAGAGAATGAACAAAGCAGACTGAAGAAGAGTTGATGCTTTTGAGTTGTGGTGTTGGTGAAGAATACTGAAAGTACCATGGACTGCCAAAAGAACTAACAGATCTGTCCTAGAAGAAGTGCAGCCAAATGCTCCTTGGAAGTGAAAATGGCCAGACTTTGTCTCACCTACTGCAAAAACGACAAGGAGGCCACATGTTCTGACCTTCTCTAATCCCACAAGGGGAAGACAGGATTACCAGCAGTAACCCAAGGCCTATTCCTGCCAGGCCAGACATGTTGCCTTCCTCCAGCCCTTTCTTCAACCGTTCCTCCCAGAGCACCCACCACCTCTCTCCTG
>NW_006922048.1:742854-757635 GCF_000298275.1 Orycteropus afer afer | reverse complement strand
TTTATATATGGAAGGAAACTTTCTTGTTAGTTACCAGGGGTGGAAGGAGAAGGGAGGAAACTGCAAAAATTAAAAATTAAAAAAAAAAAAAAATGCCCGTAAGAAAAAAACTTAAAGAAAAAACAACATAAAAGGGATCTGAAACCCGCTGACTCTCTTGAGATCCCTGACGGGGAGGTGGGGACAGAGGGAGGCCATCCCTCCCAGCCTGCTCCTCACCCATCTTCCTTCTCTCCGTGCCTAGGTGGGCCGAGCCCCCAACGTGGTCATCGTGTTCGACTGCTCCATGGAGACCATGGTGCGGAGGGTGCTGCGGCGTGGGCAGCTGGAGTGCCGGGCTGACGACTGCGAGGCTGCCATCCGTCGGCGCCTGGAGACCCACTACTCACTGTGCCAGCCCGTGCTGAGTTTCTACCAACAGAAGAACCTGCTTCGAAACGTAGGTGCCCCCAGCCTAGGGCACACCCAGCTGCACAGCACAGGGCCTCACCTCGCCTGGTCCAGGGCATTTTCACTGGGCCTCACTTTTTTTTTTTTTTTTTAATCTTTTGTTTTTGGCAACATATACACAACCAAACCTACATCCATTCAGTTTCTCCCTCAGCAGTTCAACATTGGTTCCACCCTTCACACCGTGTCACCATGCTCCCTACCTCCACCCACAGTGTTTGGCCACCATTAGTTTTTGTTGTACCTAGGGTTGCTGAGTTGGAACTGACTTAATGGCAACTAACAAGTTTAAGGGGAGCTCTGGTGGCGTAGTGCCTAAGGCACTTGACTGCTAACCAGAAGGCGGGCAGTTCAAACCCACCAGCCACTCCTTGGAAGGAAGGTTGGGCGATCTACCTCCATAGTGATACTGCCTCAGAAACCCAAGGAGGGGTCGCTAGGAGAGTCGGGGCCGACTCAACGGCGCATAACAACAAGTTTAAGGAGCTCTGGTGGTGTAGTGCCTAAGTCATTTGGCTGCTAACTAGAAGGTTGGTGGTTCAAACCCACCAGCCACTCCACAGAAGGACGACTGGGCAATTTACTTCCATAAAGATTTACTGCCTTGGAAATTCAAGGTGGGGTAACTATGAGTCGGAATCAACTCGATGGCAGTGAGTTTGGCTTTTTTTTTTTTTTTTTGGTAAAAAGTTCAGACTCTCTGTCCCTGGAAGTTCTCACCTGTGATTTAGTTTAGCTGTTGCCAGTTTACACTTAAATATTATTAGAGTGCCGTGCTCAAGGCAAACATCCTTTAGTACTGTTTACACAAATAACTCCATGCGTTATATGGGTTTTGTGAACCACACACACACACACACACACACACACCCCGTTAGTTTCCTACACGGCTATGCATGTTATATGAGGGTAATACGTTAATTGGCCTAAACTGTTGTCTGGCTCAACAATAGCATCATGGGATTTAAAGATGGTGTCTGGGCAGATTTGGGAGTTCCTCCACCTTCAGTGGATGCAGGAAGTCTGGTTTGCAAATGAATTTGAGCTCTGTTCTGCGCTTTCCCTCCTTTTGGGCAGGGTCCACCTGCCGTGGACCCGTTTTCCATTTTGTGGATGGGGAGTGCGTGGGTAGACCCTCTTTCTCCTTACACAGCAGAGGCTCAGGTTCTGACAAGGCTGGAGGTCCAAACCAATTTGTTGTCTGTTGCCATGGAGTCAGCCCCAAGTCATGGCGACCCCAAAGGACAGAACAGAACTGTTCTGTAGGGTTTTCTTGGCTGCAGTCTTCAAGGAAGGAGTCTTGGTGGTGCAACAGTTAAGAGCTGAGCTGCTAACCAAAAGGTTTGCTGGTTCAAAGCCACCCAGTGGCTCTGGGGGAGAAAGACCGGGTGATCTGCTCCTCTGAAGATCGCAGCCAAGAACACCCTCTAGGGCAGTTCTACTCTGTGACACGGGGTCACCCGAGTCAGAACAGACTCCACGGCACCCAACTACTCTCTGTATGGAAGCAGATTGCCAGGGCTCTCTTCCAGTGAGCGACTAGGTGGGTTTGAATCTTCAACCTTTGAAGCCAGAAGGAGCCAACAGCAAACACTTGAACCACCCAAGCTCCTTCAGCAAATCTGTTCCAAAGACAGAGATGAAAATAAGTCAGTCTTCGAAAACAGCAGCCCAACCAAAGGTGAGAGCAACTGGCCATCCACAGTGCAAGTCAAGTGCAGCCATCCAGATCAGACTCAAGGTGGGAAGTAGGGACACCCTGCCATTCTGCTATTGCAGTCATGACGATACAAGGGAATGCTGGCGATGTCCCCATCCCTGTCTGCAGGGGAGGGCCCGCCATGCACCTCTCCCTTCCTCTAGACAGGCATTCTCAAAGGCGGCGACTGCCACATCCTACGGAGCTACCTTTGACTAGCAAGGACAACCATACTGTCCCCTTGCCCAGGCAGCTTGTGCCTGAGTGACCACCTATGTTCTTCCCAAAGCAGCCCACACAACCTTCCTGACTCATCCCCCTTCCCTCACTGGAGCTGTCCTGGGCACTTAATTTCTCAGAGGCATGGGGAGCTGTCTGTCCCCCAGGCTTGTCAGAGGGGTCCTGGGTAGTGTCCTTGCTGTGACTCAGAGCTGGCTTCTCCTCCTCTAGATCCTGGCAGAAGAGGCCCCGGAGAACATTTTTGCCAAGTGCTGCTGTGTCATTGAGAGCCTGCAGTGAGCCAGGCAGGGCTGCGCAGGACTCGTGGGTGGTAAGACATGGTGCTGGCCCCTGGGTTCCGACCTAGCCAACCCTCCTGAACCTCAGAGCAAGCGCCGTCTTGGGACCAGTGCCCCAAATCACCAACCATGCCCACAGGGGCGGGTTCCCAGCCACCTGGAGGTCATGGGGGCTGTGATGGCCCCACCTAGAGGCAGCATTTGTCACTGCCACTGCCACACACTGTGGACCCAGGCAGCCAGATTCTGGGTTCAAATGTTGGTCACTGACCCCCGATTTCAAAAGGGCCACTCTAATCATCTGCAGCAGAATGTCCCAGGGTCCAATAGCTGCCACGGCCTTAGTCCCCACACTGGGACGGGCAACACTTTAATGAACTTGCTGGGTCTAACCGTTAATAAAACAGGCCAAAGCCTGGTCCGGATCAGGGCCAGGCCGTCCTGGAGGCCCAGCGCTGGGTATGTTCTGTGGCAAGGTGCATCCATGGGAACCCACGTCCCGTGGGCCTACACCCAGAGGGAGAAGCGGGAGGGGAAGGCAGTGCTGCTGGGCTCGACGTGCTCCCCCTTTCAGTGAGGGCGCCATACCCCACTCTGATCCACCGAGCCTACAAAGACAACTGCGGCCAGCATACAGCTTTTAAACAAAAAGCACTTTATTTAACCAAAAGAAAAAAGAAAAAAATGTTAAGAAAGCACAGTATACCTGCAGAAAACTATTTAAAAAAAAAAAAAAAAACCAACACAAAACTTGTCCTTCCCAATCACCATCACCAGGCGGTTACAACAGCTGAACGACAGACAGCGGCTTTAAAACTACGGCCAGAGGGGAGACAGACGGCACCCAGCAGACACGGGGAGATTTTGTTATCATTTATTTGTGAAGTTAAAAACGAGCGATAAAAAGTAAAAACTGCCATACAATTTTTGTTTTCAGTTTCAATCCCCTCTTGAACAGATGAAACACGAAGACCAGTCCTGGGTGGGCAGGGGGTGGGCGGCGGGGAGCGAGCTAGAATGGGAGGAGGAGCGAGCGAGGAGCAGAGGCGCCGAGGGCTTGCTGGGGGGGGGGGGGGGACGGGGATGGGTTTGGAGGCAGGGGGTCTTGTTCTGCAATACCAACACCTGGTCCCAGGAATGTTCCAACTCTAACTAAAACAAAGAAATAGCAAGAGTGACTTTTTAAAAAGTTTATTTTAAAAACAAGAAAGAGGGCCAAGGATGGTATAGGGAGAAAATGAATTGTGTTAACCCTGAAAGAGGCAGTCTCAGGAGACTGGAGATAGAGATTTATATATATATATATATAATTTTATAGAATTTGTTTCGCTTTTGGTTTTCTCTCTCTCTGTCTTGTTTGTTTGTTTTGCAGAGGTTTAGTCCTCGCCATCTTCCATGGCGGGCTCAACATGAAGGATCCCAGTTTTGAAAGGAAAAGGATGGGAGACACACAGAACGTGCGAGAGAGCGAGAGCGTGGCCCACGTGGGCCGCGAATCCCGGGGCCACTCACAGCGAGGGCTCCCGGCATGGCCTCGTGGCAGCCATCGCTCTCTCGCCAGACCAAAAAAAAAAAAACAAACAAACAAACAAAAAAGAGCCTCAAACAGAACAAAATGGAAAAAAAAAAAAATAAAGGTTTTCACAGATGAAGAAGTTCACATTCATTCGATTCATTGAGCCTGCGGAGAGGGGAGAGATAGGAATCGGTCACTAGGGGAGGGGGAGGCAGGGCAGGAGGGAGGGCAGCGGGGGCGACAGGCCCTGTCCCGGGCTCGCGGATGTGTGTTCACTGCCTGGTCAGGTGTTCGAGGGACTGGCTCCTTGCTGGCGAGGAGGGAGAAGCACACAGAGGGCGGGCGCGGCAGCAGGGAACAGCAGCAGGGCCAGACAGAGAGGGGCAAAGAAGCGCTCGGGGTGGGGGTGGGGGTGCCCTTCGCCTGGAGGAAGGTGGGCGGCTCCCAGCGCGTCACAACATCAACATTTTCTGAGATCACGGTGTCCCCACAACACCCCTGTGAGGTAGGTTGGAAGGTGGCAACGATCGTCATGCCCACTTCACAGACAAGACCGGGACACAGCGGCGGGCAGGCGGGCGGGCGAGCGAGCGAGCTGGGCGGGCCGGGCGGCCTCCCCTCATCCCTGCCCGGCCAGCAGCGCTGACCCCATGCTGGGGCCGCCTGCAACACAGTCACTTGGACGCGAGGAAAAATACCGCGGGTTTAAAACTCGAAGAACAAAAGGAACAAAAACCAAAAAAGTAATGCAGAGAGGGGAAAAACCAACTTCGTGGCCAGGTTTGAGTGAGTTGGCAGCCGGGCCGGCGACCAGCCCCGAGCTGTCTGCTGCCCCCCCCCTCCCCAACTACCCACCAGCTCCAGAGTCCCGTCTGTGTCTCTCCGGGTGCTCCCCCCACGTCATGACAGCGTCACACAGGAACAAGCAGGCTGGCGGCGGAGGCCTCTTCTTAAGCCTCTGGACCCAGCGCACACGCCCCCCCGGCTGGCGGGGGCTCCCGGAGACCTCGGCCACTCGGCCCCGCTGCAGGCAGGCATCAGGGACACACCCCGCAGGGGAAGGGGTTGCCGGCGCTACCCACTAAGGCAGGATGGACGGTGGCTGGGGGTTGGAAGGAGAAAGGAGGAGGAGGAGGGTGGCAGTTCCCACTTGCCTGCTGCTGTCCCTGCTGTGTGGGCGGAGGCTGGGGGCCGCCGGGGCCAGGGGTCTGTCCGTAGTAAGCGGCCTGCTGCCTGTAATATTCGGCCCAGGCGGCACTGTAGTCTGGCTGGGAACCAGGGGGTGCACCTGGACCCCCTCCGGTGGCCACTTGAGCTGTGGTGGGGAGCAAGAGGTGTGAGCAGCGGGCTGCGGGGCGACTGCCATCCCCCATCCTGCCCGGCCGCCCACGTACCTTGCTTTTTGTAGTACTCCTCCCAGGCCTTCGTGTAGTCCTGCTGAGGGGGTGCTCCGGGTTGCTGTGGCTGCTGGCCTGTGGGCGTGGGCAAGGCCATCAGAAAGGTCAAAGAGCAGCTCATTGATGGCGCGGTTCTCAGCCCTTCCCCAACAGAACCAGAACCCCTTCAATGGCGCTGCACACTCACCGATCTTTTTGTAATACTCCTCCCAGGCCTTGGTGTAGTCTGACTGGCCAGTGGGTGGGGGCTGTGGAGGCTCCCCCTGAGTTGGGGGAGCCGCAGGGGCTGGCGCAGGTCCTGGCACAGGGCCCGGGGGCTGCTGGTAGTAGTGCGAGTAATAGGCAGCCCAGGCAGCATTGGGGTCTGCCGCGGCAGCGGCTGCTTTATCTGCCACAGGAAGGGGAACAAGTGCTGAGACAGGGAGCACAAGTAGCGGGCTGCCTTCCTGCCTGGACACTCCGGCCCCTCCTCATCTAGGCACCCATCACTTACTTGGGTCATGAGGAGCAGGCGGTTGCCACTGGGGATAGGTATTGCCCCAGCCCTGGGGTGGGTACTGGTGAGGAGGGGGGCCCCCGGCGCTGTAGGATAAAAAAGACACACACAGTTCTCTCCTGGCTGTGGCCACTGTGCTGGGGAGGGGGCAAGGATGGGTGGAGGGCTGAAAGAAAGAATATGGCCAGAGGACAGGCCCAGACCACCAGACTCAAGAAATGCCCGCCTGTGTGGTCAACTCCAGGATCCTTGTGGAGGGAAGGTGTGAGACAACTAGTGACATGAAAGGCTGGCCTGTGATGGCTCAAGGACACGTAACAGAAGCCCTCAATTTCACCAGGCACAAAAAATACATGGTGGGTATGTACATGGGTAGAGATTGGGGTCATCACTCATAAAACTTTTTTTCTATTACTGTCCACAAAATGAAGAAAATCCCTGGGTGGTGCTAACAGTCAACACATTTGGCTGCTAAACCAAAAGGTGGCAGCTCAAGTTCACCCAGAGGCACCTTGGAAAAAAGGCTTCACCATCAGCTTCTAGTGCCTAAGGCACTTGACTGCTAACCAGAAGGCTAGCGGTTCAAACCCACCAGGCACTCCTCGGAAGGAAGGTTGGGCAATCTACTTCCGTAGTGATACTGCCTCGGAAACCCAAGGAGGGGTCGCTATGAGTCGGGTCCGACTTGACGGCACATGACAACAACAACAACAGATCAGCTTCTAAAACCTCAGCCACTGAAAACCCCATGAACACAGCTCCACTCTGAAACAACTGGGTGGCGTTAGGAGTGGGAGTCAACTCATACAAAACCAGGAGGCTGCCAGGCCAGGGCCTGAGACCCTAAGATCAGCACTTAGGCTGGGACTCTGGGTGGTGACTTGAGCTCCATCACGCTTCCTGCCAAAACAGCAACCCCATGTCCCAAACTGTAGGAAGCCAAAGGGAATACTCACTGAGGAGGAGCCCCTGGTGGGCCCTGATTAAAGGGTCCAGGGTTGAAGGGCCCCATTGGGCCAGCAGGGCCAGGTCCCCCTGGCCCGGGTCCAACTGGGCAGAGAGGACCCTGCAAAAGAGCACAGGATTGAGGTCAGAAGGCTGGGAGACAGGCATGGCAACACAGCCTAGCCCTCAAGAGCTCCTCACAAGCCCACCTCTATCTTTTCCTCGATGAGCTGCTTGGCGTGGTCAATCTGCTGGGGTGAGCCTCGGATGATGAACAACTTGAAGTTGGGGTCCCCATTGGGCGGCAGCTGCCGTGAGATCTCCACAAAGGCGCCTGTCTGCTGGTTTATGGCTTTCACATTTTCGCCACCTGCAAGAGCAGCAGCAGGTGAAGGGGATACAGGGAGAGGAGGTGGGGAGCGAGGGGTGGGGAGCGAGGGGTGGGGCCTGGCGCATGTGGGTATACTCACCTCGGCCGATGACCAGCCCGCACTTATGAGTGGGGATGGAGAAGGTCATCTCCCCGCCTGGGGGGCCCCAGTTGCCCTGGCCTCTGCCCCGGCCCCGGCCTCCAGGGGGCATGCCTGGACCACCGGGAGGGCCGGGAGGACCACTCTGCAAGAACAGGGAGGGGAGGGGTGTAAGCAGAGGAGTGCCCCAGGAATGCTTGGCCAGCTGTGAGCACACGGTGGACGCCCTGGCCCCTCAGGGTTCGTGGTCACCTACCCTGAGGCTCTGAAGGAGGTCGTTGATGATGCGGGCTGCATGCTCACACCTGTCTGGAGGCCCCATGATGTGCGCGATCTTCTCAGGACCCGTCCCGTCATCTGTGACCAGCAGAGAAGGCAAAGACGGATGGAAGAGCAGAGCAAAACAGAGACGCCACATTCTGCCTCTCTGGGTGTCTAAGATGCCCTCACTGTACCCAGTATACTCGGGGGGCTTAGAGGACACAGCCTAGGGACCTGTGTCCAGCACCCCCCATGCTAGCTCTTGAGTTTTTAGAGAACTAAAACTAACAACTCTCTGAAAACCAAAAGAGAGGATTCTCTTCCCTAGCTGTGCTGCTAGAGCCTGCTGTTGGGGTTTCTGGGGTGGAAAAGGAGCAACAAGTGATGGGAAGATGACCAGTCACTCATCTCTCAATGAACTGTCATGTGGAAAAAGGGACAGGTACATTTTCATGGCCAAACTGGGGGGTGGGGGCTCCCACACAGGTGGCTGGCTGGGTGATAGGTAGGCAGAGGCCTGTGGTGTGAGTCTGCAAGGGGCTGCCCATCCCCCTCCCCTCCCAGGCTGAGCTCTGACCTTGTTTGAACTGTATCCGTACACCAGCGTCATTCTGGATCTTCTTGATCATCTCTCCACTCCGGCCGATGACAACCCCGACTGAATGCCTGGGCACCGGCACCTGGGGAAGGGGCCAGCGTGAGGCTTAGCTCCGTCCTGCCCCTTTGCTGCCCCCTGCTGCCCACCAGGGAAGGCTGCACTCACATCAATGCCTCCGCCAATACGTGATCCGTACTCATTCCGGTCCCCAAAGCCACCTTGGTCACGCTCCCGCAGGATGTCCATCACCATCTCACAGGCTTGCTGGAGACACAGGCGCACAGTCCACACACAGGGCACAAAAGAGCCACACACAGGGCATGGGGCCATATGAGCACAGCACAGAGAGCACATGCCACCCCCCAGGTGCCTGGGACCCAGGATCAGGCCTGACACACACGTGCACAGCCTGGCACAGGACCCTGCTGGGTTCTTTCCAGGTTCCATACTCTCCCAAAGCACAGGCAACTGCCAGCACCCAGCACGCAGATGACAGTATCAGGGGCTCAGACCACGTGCTCAAGCGGACAGTGAGGAAGCAGCTCTGCTCCTGAAAGCCACCCCGTTACGCCTGCCCCCTTCTCCAGTGAAGACATGTCCCGCACACCACCCGCCTGCCCCTCTGCTCCAGGACGCACTCACTTGTACTTTATAGGGGTCGCCAATGATGCGGAGAGGTTTGTCCACATTGGTGTTCTGGGAGCCATCCTGGATTAAGATCATCTTCACTCCAGCTCGTTCCTTTATCGTGAAGGTTGACTGTGAGCGTCAGGCTCTCACACCACTTTCCATAGGTGGGGGAGGGCGGGCGCAGTCAGAGGACAGACAGGACAGACATCGACAGAGATGGAGACATGGAGAAGAGGACTTCTCACCTGTAGCTGTTTGATCGTCTCCCCACCCTTGCCAATGACCAGGCCGGCCTTCCCCGCAGGGATCATGATCTCCTGCACAGTGCCATTCTGGCCCCCATTGGCATTGTCATGGAACTGCCCTGGGGGGCCACCGCGACCTCGAGAGACGATGTCGTCCAGCATCATCTTTGCTTTCCTGGTAAGGGGAAGAACAAGGTGCCACCACTTGACAAGAGATGTACTCTGGGGGCCCACCCAGCTCCAAGGGAAGTGTCTGCAGGGAGTATCTAACTGATTACTAGGAAGGGAGCAGTCACTGCTGAGTGGTCAATCCTAGAGGTGTCCCTGATTTTAGGATCCAGGGGACCCAGATGGCAGTGTCACCCTAGAGGGGGCAGGGATTGAGAACACAGCATGGGATTCACCCCGACTACCAAGAGACCTGACTCGGAAGCCCTGGGGCCATAAGAGCTTCTTCTCCTGGGGCAGCCAGGAACTTACTGGACAGACTCTGGGGCTCCTGTGAGGGACACACTGCGCTCAGGGAGGCCACCACTGTCTGGAGAGAAGAGGAGAGAAGGTCAGTGCCTGTGCTGGCCTGCAGACACTAGAAAGGCCCCCCTGCCACTGCCTGGCAGTCTGACAAGTCCATTTACCTCCCCAACCCCTGGGGGATGCTCCAGGCAAGGCCCAGAGCAAGCAACTTAAAACTCAGTAAGGGCAGAGTTCTTAAATATGGGGCAAAAATAGACGCAGTTCCTAGAAAGCCCCACAGTGGGCCAACCTTCCATACCCGCACGACCACTGATGGCACACTATAGCCAAGGTTCTTTAGAAATCAAGTTACTCCTCAGAAATCCCTGCCACGCAGGTACCAAGGAACTCAGAAAAGTGAGGGGCAAAGAGGGGAACAACTTGTCTCAGACTCGACAAGCAACCAGGCAGAACTGGGATCGAATCCCAGGCCTGACTGCACAGCGACTGCTCTGGTTCACCACCTGGCCTCATTCACGTCCACTATGTTTGTTAGGCCTTTGATGTAGGTGGTGATACACAGGTTCAGAGCAGAGTCTAGACCGATGCCTCCTGTATTCAATTCTAGATCTTCCAATCCCCGTTGTCCCCGCAAAATGAGAACAGTCACAGATCCACAAGAGGTGAGACACTGCACTTGGCCTGGTATTGAGTGAGTTCTCAACACACAGCTCACCTCACTTCCACGTTCACCACAGACATGCAGGCAGCTAATGCTAGCCCCCACCCTGGCAGGAACCCAGGTACCCATACCTGGCGAGATCTGTACTTTGCAGCCTGAGTCCTGCTGTATTTTGTTAATCTGTTCACCTCCTCTGCCAATGACTAGGAAGACAAAAAGGAGAAAGGCAGACTGAGGACGTCAACCCAGAGCCATGAGACACCATAAGGAGGGGTCCCCAGTCCCTCGTATCTGGAAGAGGGAAGCAGCCAGGTCAAGAGCTCCCTGTCTTCCCGTCCAGTGAGGACAAAGGAGAGATGAACAAGAGCAGAAACAAGTGGCCCTTTCAGACCCAAGCCTCCTGGGCTGACAGGAGCTCAGGGGATACAGTCCCTGCAAGGGGAAACGCTGGTGTCTCTCCCAAAGTAATGGGAACTAACCACTGAGCACACTTACTCAGTCCCACCATGCCATCTGGGACCCTGTACTCTTCTGTCATCGAAGTCCTAGAAAGAGAGACATTGGCAATCAGTCCTGAGTGGGAAAGGGTGGGCAGGAGCTCCAGGTTTCTGGCTTCTAATCCCACTTCCTACAACATGGGGACCAGGACTCCACAGGCCTAACACAGTCTGACCTCAGCACAGACACCCTTTCCTATGGCAGGGCACCATGCTGCTGCTGCTTTTTTTTTTTTTAATGAGAGCAGTGGCCACAAAAGGCAGGTTTTTTTTTTTTTAATTGTGATTTGGGTAAAAGTTCAGAGCAAATTCGTTTTCCATACAGCAGTTCACATACACTTCTGTGGCACCATGTTTCTTGAGGCTTTGCTTTCCCACCTATGCCAGAGGGCTGGTCTGGGTCAGTGTGGCCCATGGACCAGGGCTGGTCCTCCGACTCAGGGTAAGAACAAGCATTCAGGTGCTGTAACAACCCACAAGAGAACTTTCATGTCAGCTGACTCTGATAACAAAAATACTGATTCTGCACTATTGTGACTCCATTTTTCTAGTAGATTATTTTTATCCTATTCCATAAAACTTCCATCCCATTGAAAAGGAGAACTCCTTGGGAAACATGACATCAGGTCCATCTAAGTCTATCTGGGACCACAAAAAGGCAGAAAAGACGCCCCCAGGCTCAATGACCACAGAGGGATTGAGTATTTGCAGAAGACAAATGAGAAAAAAGTCAAGCGCCCTGCTCAGCCTTTTCTTGGGAGACAGATGTCCATGTCCTGCTGTTGTCCCCACCCAACAAAGGAAGCAACAGGGGCTGAGACCACCATTCCCTTATGACAGCTGACTACTATAAGCTTAACCCCCACCCAAAGGGGAGCACAAGGATCAGGTGCAGCTCCTCTGGGTCCTCAGTCAGCCAAGCGAGCACCTCAGCAGTGCCGCCCCAGACAGAGAATGCCTGCCAAAGGCAGTCAGAAAGGCGGACGGGGAACCAGCATACTCCCACATCTTACCTCGGGGGAGGATGGATGGGTCCAAGCTGAGAACTGATTGCTGCAAAGAGAAAATCCAATGGAAAGATTGCCCCAGTGCCTCTCAGGGAATCCAAAAACGAGATGGAGCTCAGGCCCTGTGGCGCTGATCCACCTTGAGTGCCCGACAAGCACCATGGACCCTCCTTAGGGAAGTCCATGCGTGGAATACTGCCTGTATTCCTGGGGATGCTAGGATCCCTTGAGCTCACGGACCCCAGATTACCAACACCCGGAGACTCCAGAAAGGAGTGCTATCGTCTGCTTGGTGTTTCTTGATCCTAACCCCTCAAACCCTCTCTCACCCTGGTGCTGCCCTCTGCCTGCATCACCCCATGGACTTACAGTCTCCCTGGGCGGCCAGCTTCTTGCTCTCAGGTTGGTCTGTGAAAGAGAGGATGTCATTTGCAGCACCCACCCACTCACAGTTGCCTCAAACCTGATGTTGGTGCCACATGTCCTGGACAAACAGCCCCCTGATCCCCAGAACCAGAGCTCAGACAAGCAGCTAGAAAAGACCAACCCTGGAGGGGACCAGATCCCCCCCCATTCTACCACCAGCACCCAAGTCAAAAAGTCCTTTCTATCCCATGAAAAATGATGGCAGCCACTGCAGGCCACACCTGCCTGGGTCAGATGGGATCTGTGGGAAGGAGGCAGGATTGGTCATTCAGTTGATAATTTGTTTTTGACCACTGTGGGTGATGTCCAGGCCCGTGGGCCAGCCAAACTTTGGACCCAGCTTATAACATCAACGTGTGTTTAAAGCCACCAGAAGAGGAAGAAGGATCTCAAGAACCTACACCCAGAACCTATCACAAACAATCCATCTTCCTCTGCTACCTGATACCTCAAGATGGCAGAACCAAACAAAAACGATGAACAAAGCAGGGATCGCTGAGGGTTTAAAAGACCAAATGGCAGCAAATTCCCCCCACCCAAGCCACCCTTCAACAAAGGTGCCTTGCTCTCTCCCTCTACGACCCCTCTTCCCATGCAAAGGCAGCACCGGGAATTTACCTCCATCTTCCAACTGTCGCTTTTGGCCCCCAAAACCAAAATCAGGAGTGCTGTTATTCACTGTTGTAGCAGCGTCGCCTCCAATCTTGGCTGCTATCTAGAAATGAAGTAGGAAACACAGCAGAGTTACTACTAAACGCAACACCATCAGCAGGGCTTGTTCCACTTTTCAGAACACTGTCAAATTACCACAACCTGCGAGTCCTGCTGCTGGGCCCACAAGTGGCTTCCCCCAATGATGGAGGGAAGAGCCTATTTGTTGAAACAGCCAAGGCAGAGTTCTTAGACAGGCCGCAGGCTCAAACGTTATCCCTCTCAATGGGATATGTTGTGACCAGACTGTAATCCACATCGACTCCATTCTGGGAGGGACTGAAGTTCTGGCACCAAGTTTGTGGGGGCACTCAAGTCATCTCTGTGGGAGGAAGCTTCCATCCTCATTGGGAGTAGCCCCAATGCAAAGCCAGAAAGTTTTGATTTCACCCCCATTCTCCTGGATGCTGAAGAATACAACTTTCCTGCCTTTCCCTTACCCTCATAACTTCCATATTTACTTACACATTAGAAAGTTTTTCATTCAAAGCCCACAAACCACAGCCGAAAAGCAGAATGCTGACTTACAGCGATCCTATAGCACCGAGTATAACTGCCCCATAGGTTCTCAAGGCTGTAAATCTTAACAGAAGCAAACTGCCTCTTCTTTCTCTTGCAAGAGCAGCTGCTGGATTCAAATAGCCAACTTTTCAGTTGGCAGCTGAGTGCTTTAACAGCACCACTGGCACCTGAAATCCTCATTTGGACCAAAACAAAAGCTCCTTTTCAAATGCATGTTACGTTTTAGACACATAAAGGGCAACTTCAAATAAATTCCAAGGATCCAGCAAAGCTGAAACCAGGTTCTGTTTATGGATATCGCAAACTCCCCAAGAAACACAAACCATGGGTTAAAGACTTATTTTCTTCCCCCTTTACTTGGCGCGCGCTCTCTCTCTCTCTCTCTCCCTCTCTCTTAAGTGCTTACTTTGAGCCAAGCCTTTTGGGGTGGCCAGGTAGGATCTTATCTCCGCTTCCTCCAACAGACAGCATCAAACCCTCATCCTCTGAATCAAGGCAATTCCATGGGGAGCCAGATCAAATGTGTCAGAACCCTGCTCCACACCAGAGGTGGCAAAACCACAGACCACACTGGGCAGGAACAAGGGAGTTCACCTAACGGGACCTCCCACCTCGGGAGGGGCCTGTCCCAGCCCTAGAGGCACCGGGCAACCCCCCGGGCTCCCTGCCTTGCAGAGCAGGGTCTGCTTTCTGAAAGGGCGGCAAAGTTTTCTGGTTTTGGAGCCCCCTCATCCCTCCAGGAGAGGCAGAGGCTGAGAAAGGGGCCCAAGAGGTCAGCTACACCAGCACATGACACCTCCATGTCATCATGCCTCAAAACACTGGGGTGGGACTCTCCCCTCTTCCGCCAAAACCACAGAGCCACTTTCAGGCCAAAAGCACGGGTCTCAGTTAGCCCCTATGCCCCTTCGGCCGGACAAGGGTTCCCTCTCCGCCTTGCAGACTCAAGAAAAAGAACTTTTTATTTGAACCACAAATCCCTTTTTCGGAGAAAGATGCACAAACGAAATTAGGGTGGGGGGCAAGGCAAGACCCTATCACAGACAAAGAAGACGCTTTGCTACCACAACAGCGAAACATCCCTTCGTTTGTTCTGCCGACGGGGGTGTCCCAAAGTGAGTCCGAGCTCAGGGACCCCTTGCACACCCCAGGGTCGCTCTTAGGGACCCCCACACATCCCCTCCCCGTGCACGGGGTCACCCGCGGGAAGCCCACCCGAGGCGCCTAGGGACAGCCAGGCCCCCGCCGCCTGCCCCAC
>NW_006922048.1:731789-742501 GCF_000298275.1 Orycteropus afer afer | reverse complement strand
ACTATAGTCCGACATGGCGCGGCGGGGCCGGGCCTGGCGCGGAGGCAGAAGCTGAGGAGGCGGCGGCGGCTCAACGCGGGAACAAGGCCTCGCTCCACACCGCCGCGGAGCACTCTGGGAGCCCAGCCGCTGGGAAGACGACGAGGGGGGAGGAGGCCGCCCCCTCCCGCCGGCGGCGTGACGGACGGCGGCGTCCGACCAATGGGAGGCTGCCGCCGTTCCCTGAACACCAATCGCGGAATTTGGAGGCGAGCGGCCAATAGGACAGCCGCAAGAGGCAGTAGGCGGGAGGTGCCGAGTAATCGACATCTCTGAGAGGCAATAGGCGGCGGGCTGCCGTCACTGGGCGGGCAAATCGAAGGGATTTAAGAGGACAGGACGCCCAATGAAGCTGGAGTTCCAGAATCGTGGGGCGGCTTCAGGAGTGGATTGACGGCTCTGAAGAGTCAAGTGGACGGGAAGGATAGGCCAACGAAAGGCCTCTTTGAATGGGCTGGGCAGGAGCCCAGTGGGATGGTCGTGCCCCCAGCCAATGAATACTCGTGGAAGGCGGTTCTTGTGAAGATTGCCAGTTTGTTTCATCCAATCCCCAAAAGCTCGTCGTAATGAAGTCTCATTTAGACTTGATGGCTTTCCTTTTTAACCAAAATCCTTTTCTAGCCCTGACGTCTAAACCCAACCAGTAAGTGAACGGCAGGGGCGGGTCATAGGTGACTGACGATACTGCGAACAAACGGCAAGGAAGGAATACAGGTGCCTGGTTTTGGTGGGAGCCAGTGGAAACACCGCTGCAGTGGGCGGGATCCGCCCCCAACGGCTAGAGAGGATTGGCGGAAGTGGGCGTGAATGGCAGGCGACGTGGGCAATGGTCACAGGATACACGAATTCAGGCCTGACGTCTGGGTTAGTGCTTCTGGAACCTAGCTGGGTAGGCCCGGCACGAGGTCGGCTTGAGGCCATGAAGATCGGATGCTTCCGGGGAGGGGGTTGGGTGGCCTAGAGAGGCGCAAACCTAGAGCTTTTCAGTAATCTCCCCTCCCCATGATTTGGGGTTTAGAGCCTTCACTTCTGCCCCATGACCAATAGAATCCCAGGTTCTCCACTCCTCTACTGAACTCAAGGGCCCAGGGCCTCAGTCCCTCCAAGGACCAAAGGATACTAGCCTTTAATTCTAACACCACCACCCCTCTCTTTCTGTAAGGCCTCCGGATTGCAAGCTGTGATTCCAGGCCCTCAATTTAGCTCCTGAACCCCGGCAATATTCAGGCTTCCAATTCCCCTTAAAGATCCAGAGACACCAGGTCCCTGGCTCCCTTCCTAGTCCCAGGGATCCCAAGCACCCAGCTCCCCAATTGGCCATCTACACCCAGGAATTCCAGGCCCCCCTTTTGCCCTCCTAGACCCAGTATCCCAGACACACTCAGCAGAAATCATTCCTTTATTCGTGGCCATCTGCACGTGCACCATTTTGCCCTTGATCCAACATGCCTCACTCTCACAGGCAGACTCCAAACTGCAGTCCTGGGCTGCACCCTGGGGAGGGGCCTCTGGAATGTGCAGACCCAAGCCCCCAGTATGCTCTCTTTCCAAAAACTGCCTGGCACAGGGCCTGAGGCTGCAGAGCTCTTTGGGGTCAGGGGACACCAGGCCCTCCTGTCCACTTCCACCCAGGGCCTGTGGTCTATCTTGCTGCCGAAACACCCAGGGTTTTCTTCATTACTTCGTACACCAGGTAGCTGATGCCGCCGGCGGGCAGCACCTTCAGTAGAGTGGGGGTCATGCCTCGGTACAGCCCTGGCAAACCCTGCTGAGCTAGGATCCGCTGGAAGACTCCGCGCATGGTGGGGTTTGAGCCCTCCACAGTGTCTGTGGGGACAAGGCCAAGTTCAAGGCACCGACAGCAACAGCAGCCCAACCTCCTGGGAGGCTGGAATGTTGAGGGATAGAAGGACAAAATCAGGGCCACAGGTCTGGAGGGGTCAGTTGGAATAGAGTTTGGAAGACTTTTAGAGGAAATGGGTTGGTTTGGACGGAGTGAGGGGTTCTGTTTGGAGAGCAGTTTTTGAGGTTCATTTTAGGGAATAGTTTAGAAAACAACTGAGCTTATAAGGGTGAGAACTTCTGAGATCTGTTAAGGGTTTTGGGAGTGTGCTTAGGAATTGTTTGGAGAACATGATCAAGGTTAGGGTGATGGGCTACA
Source organism: Orycteropus afer afer (assembly GCF_000298275.1). Lineage (NCBI taxonomy): Eukaryota > Metazoa > Chordata > Mammalia > Tubulidentata > Orycteropodidae > Orycteropus > Orycteropus afer. The sequence continues at coordinate 740,301 of NW_006922048.1, read as the reverse complement.
AGTCTGTTTTGAGGTTTCTGGATTGGTTTGGGGGTTGAGAGTTTATTTGAGGTGTCAGATTTGGAGAGTTTTCAAGGTAGCAGGGGAAGTGGATATAAATTTTGGGGAGTCTGAGAGTCAGCCATGGCAAATTTGGGGAGTAGTTATGGAACTATTTGAAGGCTAAGTCTGGTTTGGAGAAGTTGGGTCCTTTGGGGGGATATTTTTCTTGGAATCAGAAGTCCCAGGGTGTTTCAAATGGTGAACACACTTAGCTGCAATCCGTAAGGGCTGGAGGTTCATGTGCACCTGGGAAGAAGGGCCCAGGAATCTACTTCTGAAAAATTGACCACTGAATGGAGCGCAGTTCTACTTCGACACATGGAGTCACCATGACTCACAGCCTTCTCACTGGCAACTGGTTTGTCTTTGGGTCAGTATGGGGGCCTGGGTCACATTTGGGGAGTGAGGCTAAGTTGGGGATAGACGTTTTAATGACTTTTCAAGGCTGTGCTCAGCTTTGAGGGTGAGTATAAGTTTTGGTGTGTTTGAAGGCCAGTGAAGGCAGCCAGGATCAGATATGGAGATCTGAGGGTCCATTTTGGGGGCTGAGAAAATCCTGCGAGCTGGGGCAGTAGGGGGTGGTGGTCACGTGGCAGCCACCAGGGGACCAGGCTGACCTTGAGCCTGCATCCTGGTGCGCACCAAGGTCAGCGGATAACTGGCCATCTGGCCGCAGGTCGTGGACAGCGTCACGGACGACACGCTGACCACCAGGCCGCTGGGGTCCTCCATGTCCCTCCCTGACTTCTGCCAGAAGCACAGCATGGTCTGCAAGAGGAGGGGGCTGGGAGAAAGCTCATGATGGGCCCAGGCCACCCCACCCCTCCCCTTGTGGGTACCTACCTCATAGACGGCCAGGTCGATGCCTGCGTAGGGGATGATGCCCAGCATGTTGGGCAGGTAGCCGCGGTAGAAGGCGCGGGGCCCCTCCCGCTCCAGGATCTGCCGTGCACAGTCCTGCAGCCCCTTGTACTGGCCTGTCCAGCCCAGCGTCAGCCGCGTCTTCAGCACCTGGGGAGGAGGGAAGACGAGGTGGCTCATTGGACTTCATCCTCTTAGTGACTCTCATGGATTGAATTGTGTCACCCAAGATGTGTGTTGCCAGCCCTAACCCCTGTACATGGGGATGAAGGAGCCCCAGTGATGCCATGGTTAAGCCCCTAAACCAATCCAGAAAGGTTGGCTGTTCAAACCCACCCAGCATCTCTGCAGGAGGGAGACCTGGCAATCTGCTCCCATAAAGATGACAGCCTAAGAAACCCTGTGGGGCAGTTCTACTCTGACACATGGGGTCACTGGGAGTCAGAATTGACTGGATGGCTCCAAACAAAAGCATATTTGTGAATATAATCCCATCTGGGGAAAGGGTCTTCTTGGTACATTAACGAGGCCAGATCTGTGCAGGATGTGTTTCAAGCCAGTAAAGTGAGATATAAAAAGAACAGATTAGGCATAGAGATGAACACAGAAGCAAGGGGTGGGAGATTGATGCCAAGGGGAGATGTCCAAGGAACCCAGGAAGAGAAGCTCAGAGAGACAAGGACGTCCCCTGGAGCCAGTGCCCTGAACTCAGACTTCTGCCCTGGTGGCGCAAATGGTTAAGTGCTCAGCTGCTAACCAAAAGGTTGGTGGTTCAAACCCACCCAACAGCTCTGCAGAAGAAAGGCCTGGTGATCTGTTTCCACAAAGATGACAGCCCAGAAAACCCCACGGGGCAGTTCTACCCTGCCGCGTGGGGTCGCTGTGAGTCACAATCAAATTGATGGCACCTAACACCACCACCTTCCTAAACTATGAGAAAATAAAGTTCTTTTTGTTAAAGCCACCCACTCACATTTCTGATAGAGTGGCACTAAGATTCAAAGACAGTGACCCACAGCAACGACCATCATCCCCGTCTTGCAAAGGAGGAAACTGAAGAACGTGAAGAGCTGAGTTTCGAACCCAGGTCTGTCTGATCGCTGGGCCTGTGTCTGCTCTCCACCCAGGACCCTGAAACGCAAAGGCTGACAGAGGTCAGGAGGGTGAGGGACGTGACAGGAGCTGCGAGGGATCGGGCATGGCTCCAGCCCAGCTCTGGTGGACTGGAGGACTGGGGACCCAGGGGGCTGGATCTGCCAGTTTGCCTAAAGGAGCTAGAAACGTGAATTTTTAGGGACTGTCCCAATATAAAAATATTGGCAGCTTTACACTTGCACATATGATAAAGTACATAGAGTGGTAGGGAGAATTCTAAGGTGGTCCCCAAGCTTCCCACCCTGGAGTAGTGGGGATACACGCCCTGTATAATACTCCTCTCCCTATTTGGCCATGAGTGGGATGTGTGACTATGAGGGCTATCCGTCCCCTGATTAGCTTAACTTATATTACAAAGGTGAAGGGGTTTTTGCAGATGTAATTAGGGTCCCTGTACTATATCAGACAGCGTTTCACTGCTATTTGAATTGGCCCTTTTGAATCTGACAGTAATATGGTCTACTATGCCAGGAATGACAAGGAATAGTGTTGCATTCATTGTCAACAAGAACAATGCAAGATCTGTCCTGCAGTCCAGTGCTGCCAGTGACAGGACAATATCCATATGCCTACAAGGAAGACCAGTTAATACAACTATTATTCAAATGTACACACCAATCTCTAAAGCCAAAGATGAGGAAATTGAAGATTTTTACCAACTTCTGCAGTCTGAAATTGACCAATCATGCAATCAAGATGTACTGATTATCACCGGTGATTGAAACGCTAAAGTTGGAAACAAAGAAGATGCACTGGTAGTTGGAAAACATGGCCTTGGTGATAAAAATGATGCTGGATATCACATGATAGACTTTTGCAAGACTGATTCATTGCAAATACCTCTGTCTTGCTCTCCAGTGCTGCTTAACAGATACACCACAAATGGGTGGCTTTAACAAACAGGAATTTATTCTTTTACAGCTTAAGAGGCTGGAAGTCCAAATTCAGAGTGCCGGCTCTAGGGGCTGGGTGAAAGCCCCTCGACCTTGGGCTTCAGCTCTGCCTCTTATTCCAGGCCCACCAGAGCTGGAGTTTCTTCTTACTCAAGCAGCTGCTGGCTGCTGAGGCTGACAAACCCAGGGTCAGCAGGTAAATTGGCAAATCCCAAGATCAGCAGGCAACATGACAGGCCACTGGTTCAAGTCCAAGAACTGGAGATGAAGACTCCGCTAGATGCAGGATCTAAATGTGCCAAGAAACTAGAGACCTTTCTCAAAGCTTCTCCACTGGAAGCAGCCCACACCCTGAAGGCAACTCCCCTCTTCCACGGATTAAGGTCTCACAAAAGATTGCACCATAGAGTTGATTATACTCTCATCATGGGGAGTAAGTACATCCAGCTGCCAAGCCACTCAAAATCACCGCCCAGCCAAGTTGACACACAGCTTTAACTACCACACCTTCTTTCAGTAACATAAATGGGGATGATACACGTAGACCTTGCCAAAGGGAATACATAGGAATCAAATTGACTACATCTGTGGAAAGAGGTGATAGAGAAGCTCAGTGTCATTGTCAGAACAAGGCCAAGGCTGACTGTGGAACAGATCATCAACTGCTCATATGCAAGTTCAAGTTAAAGCTGAAGAAAATTAGAACAAGTCCACGAGAGCCAAAATACGACCTTGATTATACCCCACCTGAATTTAGAGACCATCTGAAGAACAGATTTGACACATTGACCACCAGTGACTGGAGACCAGACAAGTTCTGGGATGACATCAAGGACGTCGTACATGAAGAAAACAAAAAATGATTAAAAAGACATGAAAGAAAGAAAATACCAAAATGGATTTCAGAAAAGACTCTGAAACTTGTTCTTGAACAGGGTGGTTAAAGCAAATTGAAGAAATGATGCAATAAAAGAGTTGAACAGAAGATTTCAAAGGGTGGCTCAAGAACACAGAGTAAATTATTATAATGAAATGTGCACAAACCTGGAGTTAGGAAACCAAAAGGGAAGAAGATACTCAGCATTTCTCAAGCTTAAAGAACTGAAGAAAAAATTAAACACTCAGGTTACAATATTGAAGGATTCTATGGGCAAAATACTGAATTATGCAGGAAGCATCAAAAGAAAATGAAGAACCGAGAGGACACCGAACTGTTCACAATAAGAGACGACAGATGCTAAAACCAACCAATGTGTCCACAATACCACATTGCCATAAACACCAAAGACTAGGCTCTACAGATAAACACATAAACACCTGAGATGATCAGACAGGGGTCCGTGAATAGACCAAGGATAGACTCAGCTGAGCCTAATCTTGTACTGACACCAGTGATACAAAATACCTGCAGTCCTTACAGCAATAATAGAAGACAGACACAGAGCAATCCCTCACAGACATCCTGACACTATGGGAGAGAGATCCAATAGAGCTACTACCTCAGGCCCATGGTACTGGGGTACACCTAACTCAATTGGCACAACAAAATACATAAAAGCGTTGCTCCACATCCTACATTGGTGAGTAATGACTGGGGTCTTAAAAGCTTTCCAGGAGCCATCTAGGATGCAGCTAATGGTCTCCTAGCATCGGAAGTGAAGAAGAATGCACACACGCACAAAAAAAGGGCATTTAGAAGCAATCAACCCTAGGACACGATAGCCCTCGAGACCAGAAGAACTGGATGGTGCCTGGCTACCAATGCCAACCACTCAGGAAAGGATCAAATCTGGAGATCCTGGACAGAGTGGGAGGGAAAACATGGAACAAAATCCAAAAACTTAATAATGACCAGAATTACTGGTCAGATGAAGTCTGGTGAGACTCCCAATACTATGGCCCTGAAATACATTCGGCGCCTGGAATAAAACTCACCCCCAGGGGCAGGCTCTCAGCCCAATGGTTAGCGAGATGTACACGCAGACTACTCAACCCAGGATGACGCACCCACACACTCAATGGTAATACATCCCTTAGAGCAATAGACCATGGGACACCAAAGGACCAACATTCAAACCGAGGAAATGCAGGACAAACAGGAGTACACAATTATGAGGGGCACAAGGGGAGTGTTGCAGGGTAGGGAGGGGAGGAGACTGGGTTAGGGTTGGACATGGCGAATGGGGAATGAAACTAAATGTATGCGTAACTTTGAATGTAAAACAAGCTCTTAAAAATAATTTAAAAAATTAAAAAAAAAAAAAAAGAAAATGGAAGGAATAAACAGAGTCACTGTCCCAAAAAGAACTGGTTGACATTCAGCCATTTCAGCAGGTAACGTGTGATCAAGAATAAATGGTAAAGGAAGAAGTCCAAGCTACACTGATGGCATTGGCAAAAAAATAAGGCTGCAATCATTGATGGAATACCCATTGAGATGTTTCAACAAACAGATGCAGTGCTGGAGATGCTAATTTGTTTATGCCAAGAAATTTGAAAGACAGCTCTCTGGCCAACCGACTGGAAGAGATCTATATTTGTGCCCATAACAAAGAAAAGTGATCCAACAGAATGAGGGAATTATTGAAGAATACCAATGATACCACATGCAAGTGAAATTTTGCTCAAGGTAATCCAAAAATAGTTACAGCAGTATATTGACAGGAAACTGCCAGAAATGCAAGCTGGATTCAGAAGAAGGTGTGGATGGTGGCTTTGAGGAAAAGGAAGATGTAAAAAAGAAGAAGAGGACGTGGAACGAGGGATATCATTGCTGATGTCAGAGGGATCTTGGCTCAAAGCAAAGAATATCAGAAAGATGTTCACTTGTGTTTTATTGACTATGCAAAGGCATTTGACTGTGTGGATCATAAAAAATTATGGATAACATTGTGAAGAATGGAAATTCCAGAACACTTCATTGTGCTCATGAGGAACCTGTACATGAACAAAGAGGCAGTCTTTTGAACAGAAGGGAGATACTGTGTGGTTTGAAATCAGGAAATGTGTGTGTCAGGGTTGTATCCTTTCACCATATTATTCAGTCTGTTGTTGTTATGTGCCGTCGAGTCGGAACTGACTCATAGTGACCCCTCCTTGGGTTTCCAAGGCAGTATCACTGCAAAAGTAGATTGCCCCCTCTTCCTTCCGAGGAGTAGCTGATGGGTTTGAACCACCAGCCTTCTGGTTAGCAGTCAAGTGCCTTAGGCACTATGCTACCAGAGCTCTGAGCAAATTATCTGAGAAGCTGAACTATCTGAAGAAGAACAAGGCATCAGGATTGGAGGAAGACTCATTAACAACCAGCGATCTGCAGAACACACAACTTTGCTTGCTGAGAGTGAAGATAACTTGAAGGACTTACTGAAGTTCAAAGACTTCAGCTTTCAGTATGGATTACACCTCAACATAAAGAAAACAAAAATCCTCACCACTGGACCAATGAGCAACATCATGATAAATGCAGAAAAGATTAAAGTTGTCAAAGACTTCATTTTATTTGGATCCACAATCAACACCCATCAGAGCAGCAGTCAGGAAATCAGACTCCATATTGCACTGGGCACATCTGCTGCAAAAGACTTCTTTCAAGTGTTCAAAAGCAAAGATGTCACTTTGAGGACTAAGGTGCACCTAACCCAAGCCATGGTATTTTCAATGGCCTCATATGAATGTGAAAGCTGGACAATGAATAAGGAAGACCAAAGAAGAACTGATGCCTTTGAATATCGAATGGTGAAGAATATCAAATATACCATGGGCTACCAGAAGAATGAACAAATCTTAGGTGAAATGAAACTAGAATGCTTCTCAGAAGCGAGGATGGTATGGCTTTGACTTGCTTAGTTTGGACATGTCATCAGGAGGGAACAATTGCTAGAAAAGGTGGTCATGTTTGGTAGAGTGGAGGGTCAGTGCAATGAAGGAAACCCTCAGTGAGATGGATTGACACAGCACCTACAACAACAGGCTCAAACATACCAACGATCATGGAGGTGCAGGGCTGGGTACTGTTTCATTCTGTTATATGTAAGGTCACCATGAGTCAGAGCCAAACTGATGGCAACAACAAAATGAAGATAATCACAGTGCCCCATGGGATTCTTGTGAGAGCTGAACAAAGCAGTACATGCAAAGTGTGTGGCACAGGGCCTGGTACTTGGTACCCACTCAATGGGTGGAAGCTGCTATGGTTTTCATCTCATATCATTGTCTGGGGGACAGGTGGTCTCTTACCTCCATGGGGTTGATGAGCGTCTGGGAGATGGCCACCGCGAGGGAGCCAGCAAGGATACGTTCCTGGAAGGGCGGATTGCCACGTACACCGCAGAAGTAATTCTTACACTGGGACAGAGGAGAAGAGTGTGAGGGAAGCTAATTGTCTTCCTACCTCAAACCCACCCTAAGGAAGAGGTCTGGGAATTGGAGAGCAATAAAACGTGCCTTGGATGAAGACCTGGACTTGTGGAGTTTGGGTTTGAAGGGCTGGGGAAAGTAGACCGTTCCCCACCTGCTCAAAGACCGAGAACTTGATGGCATACTCAGGGGCGATCTTGAGCACGTTGATGCCATTGCCCCGCCATAGAGAGCGGAAGCCCCCCTCCTGGACCATGCTCCGTAGCCCCCCCAGCAGGTTCATGAGGTTGGTCTTGGAGGAGTAGACCTGAGGGCAGAAGGGACCCTGGCCCTATGAGGTGCACCCCACCCCCAGCCCCAGCCCCATCCCAGCCTGGAACTCCCCCTTATCTGTCCTCAGCCAGCCCAGCTCCAATCCTGTCCCCATCCCATCCTCATTCCATCCTCAGCTCCTCCCCTGGCCCTGCAGAGAATTCTGAAACCCAGTCCTGTTGCCTTTCTCCCCTCAGACCCCAAACTCAACACCAACTCACATTTTCATCTCATTCCTCATCTCCTCACTCAGTGCTAGTTTATCTTCAAATCCATCCAGAGACTTCATCCCCAATTTCCTGGTCCGTAAGTGCAACACCTGTCTAGTGCTGATCCAAGTCCCTGGTACCATTCTCTCAACTCCTTCCCCAATTCAGCTCCAGGTCCCGTCCACATCAGCTCCACCATCATCCACAACTCTAATCTCAATACCACCCTACAAGATCCCCAACCTCCACCTTCATCTCTATTAAGCCTCCTTCCCAACTCCACCCCTTGTCCCAGATCTGCCCTCATATCTGTTTCCAACGTTATCACCACCCCATTCTGAAACCCATCTCCACACCTCCAGCCATCTCCACCCCATGCTGGCCGCAGTGGTTCCAGCGCTGTGTCCCCTCCCCACCTGCATGTACACCTTGGCTCGGTCCAGAGGGGCCGTGCCAGTGCGAGACACAGCCCCAGCCACGGCTCCCGAGAGTAGAAACTTCCACCAGGCCCCCTCGTTGTCCGCTTCCAGGACCTCCACGGGGACCATCAGCTGCTCGCCTGTGTCCAGCACCTAGAGGGCAGATGCAGCCACCGCCCAGACTCCGTCGACCCTCCCATCCTTGCCTAGGTGCATCTCCAGCGGAAGGCCCACCCTGGCCAGCGAAGCTTTGAGGTGGCATTGT
>NW_006922048.1:678240-729949 GCF_000298275.1 Orycteropus afer afer | reverse complement strand
AAGCTTGTAAATATGGTATCTGGAAAACAAAAGTAAACGTTGCTGTCGATTTTGATTCACGGAGGCTTTTCTTGGCTGCAGTCTCTGCAGAAGCAGATTCCAAGGCCTGTCTTCCAAGGTGCCCTGGGGTAGGTTTGAACCATCAACTTTTAGGTTAGTAACCCAATCAAACTATGTATTGCATTGGGCAGACCCACTGCAAGAGACCTCTTTAAAGTGTTAAAGAGCCAAAATGCCACTTTGAAGACTAAAATGCGCTTGACCCAAGCCATCATAGTATCAATCACCTCATTTGCATGTGAAAGCTTGACGGTGAATAAGGAAGACCAAAGAAGAACTCATGCATTTGAACTGTGGTGTTGGCGAAGAAGTAAATGTACCATGGACTGCCAGAAGAACTAACACATGTCTCTTGGAAGAAGTACAACTAGAATGGTTAGAAGCGAGGACGGTGACGACATGTTATCAGGAAGGACCAGTCTTTGCAGAAGTCCGTCATGCTTGGTGAAGGGTCAGTGACAAAGAGGAAGACCCTCAATGCGGTGCACTGACACAGTGGCTGCAGCGATGGGCTCAAGCACAGCAGGGACTGTCAGGCTGGGAGGGACCAGGTAGCGTTACGTTCTGTTGTGCACAGGGTCAGTACCCGTTGACACTAACTGGACAGCGCCTAACAACAACAGCTGATGGAGAGCTGGCAAGATGATCCTGGATTAACTGGCTGGGCTCAGTGTAATCACCAGTTAACCAGCTGCCCTCGAGTCAGTTCCAGCTCCTGGTGACCCCACGTGTGTCAGAATAGAACTGGGCTCCAGAGGGTTGTCAGTAACTTGAGTTTTCAGAAGGAGATCACCAGGCCTTTCTTCTGAGGCAGCTCTCAGTGGCCTCAAACCGCTAAGCTTTCAATCAGCAGCTGAGAGCATTCACTGTTCACACCACCCAAGGACTCCAATACCCAACCACTGCCATAGAGTTGATTCTGACTCAACAGCGTCCCTAGAGGACAGAGTAGAATTGCCCCAGAGGATTTCCAAGGCTGTTGATCTTTACAGAAGCAAAGCCCAAACCAAACCCACCTGGAGTTCATTCTGACTCACAGCGCCCCTAGAGGACAGAGAATTGCCTTACAGTGTGTCCAAGGCTGTCAAGCTTTACGGAAGTAGATTGCCTCATCTTCCTCTCTGGGAGCAGCTAGAAGGTTTGAACCACTGACCTGGTTAGCAGCCAAATGCCTTAACCCAAGGACTCAAGACCCATAAATGTGAGTTTCTCCCTTGCTCCCGCTTTACAGATATGAAAACTGAGGCTCCAAGAAAGTCACTTGTTAGTGTCTTGGAACTGTATGTGAAGGGGACGGACCCATGTCCCTTCTCTGTGGGAAGTTTCAGTTTGTCTCTTAATCTCCGCCCCCCACACACACACCATTTTCGGTGAAAACCACCATGAAAGAGCTTAGAAAATTTATTCTTTTTCTTTTCCTTTGAAATCACACAAACAGGCAGGGAAGTGGGACACAGCACGGGTGGAGGGATGTGGAAGCCATGGGGGGTCCTCCAGCCCCCAAAACACCCCAGTTCCTCTGCTGCAGTCTCTCAGCAGGCCTCCCCAAAGAGTAAGGAGTGGAGGGAGGGGTCCCCCAATTATCCTAAGCTCAGAATCCAACTATAAAGTGCAGAACACAGAGAGAGTGGTGGGCTGGGGGCTTGGGCTTGGGAGGGGTGCGTCTGCTCTCATTGGTAGAAAAATAGACCTGCCTGGGTGTGGGGGTTTGACTTTTTAATTTTTTTGCATAATTGGAGATGGATTGGAGCAAGGTGGTCTGAGGAGAAGTGCTTCTGGCTCCCAACTCTCTTTGAGGACTGAGGGACACAGCCTGGAGAGGGGCTGGCAGTGCTGTGGTGATGGGGTCCCTTTAATTGGCTCCTGGCCTCAGAATGCCACCTTCCCAGCCCCTGAGAACTCCAGGGGTTGTGGTGGAAGACATTGCAGAGTGGAAGGGGTTGGAGGGAGCAACTTCCCTGCAAGTCCCAGAGGCTTGGCTATGCTGAGGATGTGTGAGGGACTAGGGGTGTGTGAGGCGGGTCAGCATCCATGCAGGGAGTGGGAGGTGCAACCCTTCCACTGCTGCCTGGCCCACGCTGAGTCAGGGCCATCGGCCAAATCCCTTGGGTGTTCTGGAGCTGGGAAGCCAGGACCTGAACTTCCCTTGTAGGCTCCAAGACCATGGGACCGTGTGTCATGGGGCGAGAGCTCTGGTGTGTTGGGGCTGGGGGTACGTGGGATCCAGGACCCTGTGACCAAGCTCCTGGGATCTAGGATTTGGGGTCTGAGGGCTCAGGACCCATGACCTGGGTGATTCAGATCCAAATCCAGGGTTCAGGGAGTCGGGACCCAGTGCCTGAAGCGTTGGGGTCACACTTCCCTGGATGAGGTTCCAGAATCCCATGATGGGGTCAGCGGGGCTGCCATGCACAATCTGGGACTGGTGGTGGTGGCAGGACCCAGATCCAGTTGCTGCTGTGCTGTTGGGCTCTCCTGCTTATGGTTTTAGGAGCCAGAATCCAGTGCGTGGGGCTTGGTGAGCTGGGATCCACTGCTCGGGAGTTGAGAATGTAGTGGTTGACATGTAGGGACCCAGCAGTCCAAGCATAGGGATCCGGGATCCAGTGGTCGAAGCATAGAGACTCAGGAATCCAGTGGTTGGAGTGGGGGTACCTGGGATCCAGTGGTTGGGGGTTGAGGGTGTAGTGGTTGAAATGAAGGGACCCGGCAGTCCAAACACATGGAGGTGAGATCCAGTGGTCAACCACAGGAACTCAGGAAACCAGTGGCTGGGCCCCGGGATCTAGGCTTTACACTGTCAGCATCCAGTGACTGAGGTTTCTTGATCGATAGAATCCAGGGGCTGAGCCTGGAGATCCAGAGCCTGAAGTATGGGGATCTGGGGTCCCATGGCAGGGTTGGGGGATCGAGGACCCAGTGTGGCAATGGGTACACTGAATCTGACGCCTGCAGAAGCTGGGGTATGGGTGTTGGGTTTGGGAGTATGTGCTCTTGAGGCTGGGGTATCAGGACCTGTTAGCTGAGTTGGTTAATCAGTGGTTAGGACATGGTGATCCAGAAACGAGGGATATGGGGTGGGACCTAGTAGACAGGAGGTAGGGAGCAGCATCCAGTGATTTGGAGAAATCAAGATTAAAGGGCTGGACTGTGGAGGACCGTTGATCTAGGGGTTAGGACATCAGACACGAGTTGCTTGAGTGTGGCTCTCACAGTTGGGTGATTGGGTTCAGGATCCAGAGCTGGGGTAACGGGACCTACTGGTTGAAGTGTGGGGATCCTGTGACTCAGTGATTGGGCACAGGAGCCTAGGATCCTGGACTTGGGGTACTAGGATCCAGTAGCTGAAGTGTAGAGATCCAGTGGTCTTAGGGGGGCAGATGTAGGATCCAGTGGTTGGGCTCTCAGTTTCCTAGTGGCTGAGGTATGGGGGATGTCATAGTTGGGGTGAGGGATCTTGGGGGAGGGCTTCGGGCCCCTCACCTGGACGTGACCCCTAGGGCCTGCTTCATGTTCTCGTAGACCACATAGGAGATGCTCACCGCCGGGATAACCTTCATGAAGTTGGGGGCAATGCCCCGGTAGAGGCCCCGCACGCCCTCCTGGGACAGGATGTGACGGAGGAGGCCCAGCATGGAGAACTGGGGGGCGCCCTCCATGGAGGCTGTGAGGGGCGGGGGAGGGCCAGGTCACGCCCAAGGGCCCCTCTCACTTCCCCCTTTTACCCCTCAGGGCTGGACCAGGTGTCCATTGCAGCAGGAGGGAGCAGGGTTAGACTAATAGTGGGACCTAGCCTCAGGAGGGGTTCCACTGGCCTTGGAACTGGCTGCCCCCTTTTTACCCCAACCCTGAGGACCTAACTTTGAGAATGACTATGAGTCGGGGCCGACTCGACGGCACATAACAACAACAACAACAGAAACAAAGAAGGTACATATGTGTGTGCATGTGTGTGTGTGCATGGCAGTGGAGGGCAGAAATTCCCTCTGCCTGGAACTTACTTTCCTCCACCTCTGCCCAGCTAACTCCTATTCATCCTCCCCACTTCATGGCCATTTGAAAGCCACCTCTTCAAGGAAGCCCTCCCTGATGCCCCCATCTCAGCCAGGCCCCCTTCCTCTCCTTTTAATTCACCCCTAAATTCACACTTGACTGTGGAATGCTTTATTTCGCATCATTCTTCCCCTCCAGGCTGTGAGCTCTCTGGGGTAGAAATCCGGACTCTCCCTGCACTAATCCAGCCCCAGTGAAAAGCATGAAACACAGTAGCTAAAGTTCCCAAGGGAATTCTCAGACCTGATTCAGGGATAATGGGGGAAAAAAAAAAAAGAAAAAAAAGGAACTTCATAAGAAAAGAAAACTGAGAAAAACAATAACCAGCCTCACCCTGCCCCTCCTTAACCCAATTCTCCACCTTCTCCTCACTACATCCCAGCCTTGCAGATTAGAAGCTCGAGTTACCCGCCAGGAAATGCTAGCTGCCTGCCAGCCTTGCTCACTCACGGCATCTGTTCTCCTATTTGATTTTCAGCTCCATAAGGATAAAGGACTCCCACATCAGTGACACAGGAAGGTAAACTGAGGCCCAGAGAAGGGAAGGGCTTAGGCAAGGATCCCAGCCCTGCACTCTACCTGGGAGAACTGGGGGAAGAGAAAGTGTGACCCAAATTCTGGACCCTCCCTGGCCCACCCTCCAGCCCTGGCCTCACCTTGAGCCTGCATCCGGGTCCGGATCAGGGCCAGGGGGTAGCTGGCTATCTGGCCACAGGTGCTGGAGATGGTGCCGCAGGCCAGAAGCACAAGGATGCCTGGGTCTGCTGAGTCATGGCTGTACTGCTGTAGCCACCGGTTCTTCAGGGTCTGGTGGGAGTCAGGAAGGAAGGGTAGTGCGTTGAGGCCGGGTGACATGGGTCCCTGGCTTCAGAGGCCTTGTGGGCCAGCCCTGTAGCCCGTGAGGAGCACTTACTACCTGCCAGGTATGTGTGTGCGTGTCTGTCTCTGTTGTCGTTAGGTGCTGTTGAATTGGTACCAACTCACAGCGACCCTGTGTACAACAGAACGAAGCAATGCCTCGTCCTGTGCCGTCCTCACGTCTGAGCACACTGTTGCAGCTACTGTGTCAATCCATCTCATTGACGTCTCCCTCTTTTTCACTGACCCTCCAATTTACCACGTGTGTTGTCCCTCTCCGGGGACTGGTCCCTCCTGATAACATATCCAAGGCACTAGAGATGGAGTCTAGCCATCCTTGCCTCCGTGGAGCGTTCTAGCTTTTCTTCCAGGAGGCATGTGTTTGTTTTGCTGGCAGCTCGTGCTACAGTCAATGTGCCCTGCCCTCTGTCTCTGCTGCTCTTTCTGTAACTCAGAAGTGATAAGGTCTAGGATCCACCTCAACTGATCAATTGCTTACATTACGATAGCATTACGGAAGGTGAGAACTTCAGATTACATTAGTAAAGGCCAGTGGCCATTCAGTGGTAGGAGTCTCACCTTCCATGTGGGAGAATGGGGTTCAATTCCTGGCCATTGTCCCTCATTCTCAGCCTTCACCCATCTGTCAGTGGAAGCGTGCATGTTGCTAGGACACTGAACAGGTTTCAGTGCAGCTTGAAATTGGCTAATTTTCAGAAGTAGATCACCAGGCCTTTCCCAGATGCCCTTACTCAACCCACACCTCAACTCTATGATGGGCAGAATAAAACCGCTCCCATGACCATGTCCTTATCCTTGGAATCTGTGACCATGACACCTTGTATGGCAAAAAAGCACCTTACAGATGTAATCAGGTCCCTGGGTGGTGTGACTGTTTTACAATAGCTGGTAACCTAAAGGTTGGCAGTTCAAACCCAACCAGTGGTACCGTGGAAGAACAGTCTACTGACCTATTTCCATAAATATGACAGCCAAGAAAACCCTATGGAGTCATTCTGCTCTGACACACATGGGGCTGCTAGCAGTTGACCAATGGCAACAAGTTTGGGCTTCTGTTTTTGGTTAGGTGTTATTAAGGGCCTTGAAATAGGTAGGGGTGATCTGGGTGACCCAGTGTCATCATACAGAAACCTGTTATTGTTGTGTCAACTCCAAGTCATGGCAAAGTCCTTTGTGTTAAAATAGAACTGTGCTCCATAGGGTTTTCACTGGTGGATTTTTCTGAAGGAGATGGCCAGGTCTTTCTTCTGAGGCACCTCTGGGTGGACTCAAAATTTTAGGCTACCGACCAAGCACTTAACCATTTGTACCACCAAGGGACTCCTATGTAATCCTAGGTGTCCCTTCTAAGAGTCAGAAAAGGAAATGGGTCCGTGGAAACAGAGGTCAGAGAGAGAAAGACAGGAAGATGCTATGCTGCTGGCTTTGATGAGGAAGGGTGAGGCCACGAGCGAAGGAATGCAGGCAACCTTTAGAAGCTGGAAATGTCAGGGGAACAGATTCTTCCTGGTGCCTCCAGAAGGAATGTGGACATGCTGACACACCTTGGGTTTATCCCAGTGAGACCCATCTCTGACTTCTGACCTCCAGAACTGTATAGTAATAGACCTGTGTTGTTTTTAAGCCACTATATTTGTGGCCCTTCGTTACAGCACTCATAGGAAACTCATATGTCCTCCTGTGGCAGATACTGTGGGTGCCCAGCCCTTATCCTTTACTCCTTCAGTTCAAACCTCCAACTTCCAGCTGTCAGCATCTATAACTCTTGGCCTGAGGACTTTTTCTGGAGCTGGGCAAGGCTACTTTGATCACATAGGACCACGTAAGAAGTGCTAGGAATTAACATCTCCAAAAGCAGCCTGCAGACTACAGATGACAACCGATAGGACTTGATGTATCAATACTCCAGCTCCAGGGTCTTAAAAGCTTGAAAATGGCCATCCAGGGCACAATTGGTCTCTATTTATTGGGAAAAACAGAGGAAGGAGTCAGGAATAGAGGAGGATATAGACTGTGTGGACAATTGCTTCCATGAAAAACTGCCTCCTTTGCCATGAGATCGGAACTGGATGGTGCCTGGCTACCATTGAACATTTAGATAAAAAATTATATATAATCCTGATCAAAGGGGGGCACATGTAGGAAAGATTTCAAATTCTCATGGAATGCAGACTTTCTGGAGCCATAGAGGCTGGATGAACCCCTGAAACTATTGCCCTGAAATAATCTTTAAACCTTAAACCAAAAATATCCCCTGATATCTTCTTAAAACCAAACGACAGTTTAGCTCAACTAGAAAAGACTGTTTGCCTTGAGCATTGTGCTTGTTTAATTAAGAACTATCTCTGTGGGATGAAATTGACAACAGCAACTCAAAAGATTAGATAGAAAACTCAGGGGGCAGTGAGTTTATGTTAATGGGAGGAACAACTTGGAAAAGGAGGGTGAGGACCATCGCACAATTCACAGAATGTCATCAATGTCACTGAGTGTGTGTGGAGAAACTGTTAATGGGTGTGTATTCTACTGTGTGTATTCTCAACAACAACAACAAAAATACATTTAATATAGACATATAATTATAATGAGCTCTGGTGGTCCAGTGCCTAAGGCATTTGACCACCAACCACAAGTTGGCAGTTCAAAGCCACCAGCCACTCTATGGAAAGAAGACTGGGAAATCTACTTCCATAGAGATACTGCCTTGGAAACCCAAAGGGGGTCGCTGTGAGTCGGAATCGACTTGACGGCAGTGAGTTTGTTTATATATACATATATATATCCCCCCAAAAAACAAACTCACTGCTGTCAAGTTGAATCTGACTCATGTTTCTAAGGTGGTATCACTATGGAAGTAGATTGCTTGATCTTCCTTCCAAGGAGTGGCTGGTGGGTTTGAAGTGCCAGCCTTCTGGTTGGCAGCCAAATGCCTTAGGCACTACGCCACCAGAGCTCATATATATCCAGCTCCCTCACCACTCCGGCGGGGTGTGTTCTCTGCTGCCTCCCAGAGTTCCAGGAGGACAGAGCTCCAATTGCCCACAGTGGTAACTTACTTGACAACACACCCATTTAGGCTGCCTGTCCTGTCTCACTACCTCTCAAATAAACCACTGGCCCTCACAGCCCTGTCTCCGGATCTGCTTCTGAGAGAACTAAGATAAGTACTAAGATTGTCTCTGTTTTACAGAAAATAAACAGATTCAGGGGAAGTTACTTGGTCAAAGCCACAAAGTAAAGAAAGGTGAGAATTGACATTTAGAGCCACATCCAAGTCCAGAGCTGTGCACTTAAGTCTTGAGAGCAGCTAACCTCTTCTGAAGCCTTCTGTGAGGTCTCTTTGTAAGGACAAGATCTTTTTTTTTTTTTTTTTTTTTCTACCTTATTAGGGCTAGGTAGCTCACAGGTTTCATTTCCTATGTCAATTCTGATCCATTGATAATGGTTGCCCAGAACTGTGTAGAAAGGGACTCTGGAGGAATGAGTGCTGTGATAGATGAGTGATGTCTGACCTGGGTGAGGAATGGGTAAGGAGAGGTACGTGTTTAGCATTATTACCTTTCCAACTTCAGTAGCCTCCTTTTGTGTAAGCTCTGGTGGTGTAGTGTTTAAGGCATTTAGATACTAACCTAAACGGTCGGCAGTTCAAACCCACCAGCTACTCTGTGGGAGAATGATGAGGCAGTGTACTTCTGTAAAGATATACAGCCTTGGAAACTGTATGGGGGCAGTTCTATTCTACCTGTAGGGTTCTGTGATGACAGTGAGTTTGATTTTTTTGTCCTTAGAGGAACCTCTGGGTGGTGAAAATGGTTAATATGCTTGGCTGCTGACAGAAAGTTGGGGGTTTGAGTCCACCCAGAGGTACCTTGGAAGAAAGGCCTGGAGATCTCCTTCTGAAAGACCACAGCTGCTGAAAGCCCTACGGACTGCAGTTCTCCTCTGACACACATGGGAGCGCCATGAGCCGGAGTCAACTCAGAGGCAACTGGTTATTGTGAGCTCATCAGCCCATCTGTCAGTTGTCACACTGCGGTGGTTGTGTGTTATGGTGACACTGGAAGCTTTGCCACTGGGATTCCAAATACTTATGGTGGACAGGTTTCAGTGGAGCTTCCTGACTCAGACTAGAAAGAAAGGCCTGGCCATCGACTTCCTAAAAACCATTCATTGAAAACCCTCTGGAGCACAGTTCTACTCTGACACACATGGTGTCACCATGACTTGGAGTTGACTCGATGGCAGCTCATTACTGGTTTGTATTTGGGGTAGCATTTTTCAAATAGGTGTTTAAAGAGGTACTAAGTGCTGTCCTGTTGAAAAGAGGTTTGATGGCTGTAAAGGTGTGGGAAACACTGGGTTAAAACAAAGTGAATCAGTCACTTTCCAGCAGGACTTCTCAGAGCCTTTAAGGGACAAACATACATTTTGAAACTCCAAAGAGGCCGTAGTGTTTCTCAAACTTCTTCTTGTTGTTAGGTGCTGGTACCATTGAGTCAGTTCTGATTCATAGCAACCCTATATACTTACACAGAGAAGAAAAGAAATCCCCAAACTCAAACTTGCTGCCATCAAGTTAATCTCAACTCATGGTGACCCCAATGTTACAGGGCAAACTGCTCTACAGGGTTTTCTTGGCTGTCATCATTTTTTTTTATTTTTTAAATAATATTTTATTGTGATGTTGCTGAAGGTTTACACAGCCGTTGAGGTTCCCATTCAACAATTTCTGCACAGATTGTACAGTGACATTGGTTCCATTCTTTACAATGTGTGAACATTCTCATTATTTGTTTTGGTTGTTCTGTTTCCATTAATCTAGTTTCCCTGCCCCCTTAGATGCCCATCTTTGTTTTAAACTCACTGCTGACCATTTGGTCTCCTAGATGACTTTGTAAAGGAGCACAGTCCTCACGGGTGATATTCTTTACTTTGTGAGTCAATCACTTATTTAGCTAAAAGGTGACTTTGGGAGATACTTTTGATTCAAGGTATAGGAAGTATATCAGGGCTTGGCTGTAATCTTTAATGGAAGCACATCAGTAGGCCTTTCTTCCTTGGTACTACTGGACAGGTTGGTACCACTAGATGGGTTTGAACCGCCAACCTTTAGGTGAGCACTCAAGCACAAATCGTTTACACCAGCTAGGGTCCTCCTTTTTTGGGGCCCAGAATCTGCTAATAAGATGTTATGGATTGAACTGTGTCCCTCATAAATATGTGTTATAAATCCTAATCTGTATACCTGTGGTTATAATCCCATTTGGGAATGTGTTGTCTTTGTTATGGTAATGAGGTAGGGTTGGTATAGGGTGTGTCTTAAATCAATCTCTTGAAGATATAAAAGAGATGAAACAAGCAAGTAAATGGCAGCAATGGAGAAGAGAGATGCCAAGCCACACGAAGATTCCACATGAAAATCGCCCAGGAGCCAACACTGAAAAGCGACAAGGACCTTCTCCCAGAGCTGACAAAGAGAGCTGCGCCTGAATTTGGACTTCTAGCCTCCTCAGCTGCTAGAAAATAAATTATAGCAACACTAGATAACTAAAGGAGCCTTGGTGGTGTAGTGCCTAAGCCATCTGACTGCTAACCAGAAGGTTGGCAGTTCAAACCCACCAGCCACTCCTGGGAAGAAAGGTTGGACAATGTACTTCCGTAGTGATACCACCTTGCTATGAGTAGGATCCAGCTTGACAGCAGTGAGCTTTTTTAGATAACTAAACATGATCAAGTATGACCAAGAACCAATGGTACTGAAAGAAGAAGTCCAAGCTGTACTGAAGGAATTGGGAAAGAACAAGGCTCCAGGAATTGACGGAATAGCCGCTGAGATGTTTGAACAAATGGATGCAGTGTTAGAAGTGCTTACTTGTTTATGCCAAGAAATCTGAAAGACAGCCACCTGGCCAACTGACTAGAAGAGATCCATATTTATGCCCATTCCAAAGAAAGGTGATCCTACAAAATGTGGAAATGAGTGAACAATATCATTAATATCACACACAAGTAAAATCTTGCTGAAGGTAATTTAAAAATGGTTGTAGCAGTACATTGACAGGAAATTTCCAGAAATGCAAGCTGGATTCAGAGGAGGACGTGGAAGGAGGGATAGCATTGCTGATGTCAGATGGATCTTGGCTAAAAGCCAAGAATACCAGAAAGACGTTTACTTGTGTTTCATTGACTATGCAAAGGCATTTGACTGTATGGATCATAACAGATTATGGATACCATTGCAAAGAATGGGAAGTCCAGACACTTAATTGTGCTCATGAGGAATGTGTACATAGACCAGGAGGCTGTTGTTCAAACACAACAAGGGGATACTGCATGGTTTAAAATCCAGGAAGGGTGTGCATCAGGGTTGTATCCTTTGATCATACTTACTGAATCTGTACGCTGAGCAACTAATCCAAGAAGCTGGACTATTTGAAGAACGAGGCCTCAGGATTGGAGGAAGACTCATTAACAACCTGCAATATGCAGATGATACCACCTTGCTTGCTGAAAGTGAAGAGGACTTGAAGCACTTCCTGATGAAGATCAAAGACTACAGTCTTTAGTATGGATTATATTTCGACATAAAGAAAACAAAAGTCCTCATAACTGGATCAATAAGCAACATCACAGTAAATGGAGAAAAGATTGAAGTTGTCAGGGATTTCATTTTACTTGGATCCATAATCAACACCCATGGAAGCAGCAGCCAAGAAACCAGACGTCATGTTGCGCTGGCCAAATGTGCTGCACAGACCTCTTTAAAGTGTTAGAAAGCAAAGATGTCACTTTGGAGACGAAGGTGCATCTAACCCAAGCCGTGGTATTTTCAGTCACCTCATACGGTGGATGATGAATGAGGAAGACGGAAGAAGAGTTGATGCCCTTGAATTATGGTGTTGGCTAAGAAGACTGAAAATACCATGGACTGCAAGAAGAACGAACAAATCTGTGCTGGAAGAAGTGCACCCAGAATCCTCCTTAGAACTAAGAATGGCCAGACTTCATCTCACCTACTTTGATCAGAAGGGACCAGTCTCTGGAGAAGGATGTCATGCTTGGTAAAGTGGAGGGTCAGCGAAAAAGGGGAAGGCCCTCAACGAGATGGACTGACACAGTGGCTGCAATGATGGGCTCAGGCACAGCAGGGATTGTGAGGCTGGCGCAGGACTGGGCTGTGTTTTGTTCTGTTGTCCATGGGGTGCTATGAGTCGGAGCCGACTGGATGGCACCTAACAACAACAGATAAGTAAAGACACAAGGTTATATCTTATTGCTCCCCCAAATCCTCAGTGGCTTCCTGTTACACACTTCGGATAAACCCAAACACCTCATCACAGAGGCGTTGCTGACTCTCTGACCCCGGCCTCTATCCTAACCACTTCCCTCCAGCCTTCCGCACCTCCAGCAGGCCAAGTTCACTTCTGCCTCCCGGCCTTTGCACTTGCTGTGTCTTGCCCACACCCCCTCCCGCCCCAGCATTCAGCTCCAACAGCAGTTCCTCTGGGGCTTCCCTCCATCCCCTCACCCACTGTAACTCCCACTGTGACTCGGAACTTCACATCTTGTTTTATTGTCTTCTGAGAAGTTAGAGGATCTGAAACTATCTTGTTTGCTGGGTGACAGTCTGTCTGTCTGGCCCATTGGAGTGGACGCTCTGGGTGGCAAGGGCTGGATAAGCCTCGTTTTGCCAGTACAACACTTGGGACACTGGATCCTGAGTAAACATTTGCTGAATGAATGAACGAATGAATGGACGAGTGAAGAAGTGAATGAACAAACGCCTTGTCACTTCTGGCTGTGTATGTACTAGGTACTGGGAAGGGGAGGTTATATAAAAGGCAGACATGGAGTATCTTGGATTAGGGTTAGCTACAGAATTTTTGCCACCACCCGTCTGTCAGTTTTTTGTACTGTGATGGCTTGTGGGTTGCTATGAGGCTAGAAGCTATGCCATTGGTATTTTTCAAATCCCAGCATGGTCACCCTTGGTGGACAGGTTTCAGCAGAGCTTCCAGACTAGGAAGAAAGGCATGGTGATCTACTCCCCAAAATTAGCCAATTTCAACCTCTTTTGAAAGCCAGTCAACATCCTAGCAACATGCAAGCCTCCACTGATGGGGTGCATTGGCCGGGAATCAAACCTGGGTCCTCCACATGGGAGATAAGAATTCTGCCACTCATCCACCAATGCGCTCTCTTTCTAATAGAATATAATTGCCTTCTACGATGTGATCTGATGTTATCACATTCCAAAATGCAATCTAATGTAATGTAATCAATCAGTCAGTTGATGTTGTACTACTATAGAGTGGATCCTAAACCTAATTACTTTTGAGTTCTACAAAGAGACGCACAGACACAGACACACACACACAGGCACACAGGGACACGTGAGTAAGGCAGACACATTAGAGGATCATTTCTAAGCAAAGGGACCAAGGAATGCCTGGGAAGTACCAGTGGGGAAGGAACCTACACAGCTGATGCCCTGAATCCAGACTCCCAGCTTTCTGAACTGTGAGAAAATAAATTTCTGTTCATGAAAGCCACCCCCTTGTGGTATTTCTGTACAGCTGCACTAGGAGGCTCAGACTGGGGGTTCCCAAGGATTGCAAGGTCTGTGATTCTGCTCTCCCACAGGAGTATCATCCCTGTGAGAGTGGCAGGAGGTAAACTGAGTCAGCCCTCAGGAAAGGGGTGTGCAGTGGGCAAAAACACCAGAGGGGAGAAGAAAAGGAGAGGCGAGGCGGGCTGCCCACAGACCTCGTAGACGGCCAGGTCGATGCCTGCGTAGGGGATGATGCCCAGCACGTTGGGCAGGTAGCCGCGGTAGAAGGCGCGGGGCCCCTCCCGCTCCAGGATCTGCCGTGCACAGTCCTGCAGCCCCTTGTACTGGCCTGTCCAGCCCAGCGTCAGGCGCGTCTTCAGCACCTGGGGAGGACCAGGGCAACAATTACCCCCGGAAAAGCTGCCCCCAGACTCACCACATCCAGGAAACAGTTACTCCTGGAAGTACACATCCTGAAAAGAATTACATTAATACAAAACTACTTATTCTAGAACCTTCCACACACACCCCCAGTCTCTATACCTAGAAATGGTTATGTCTCCCAGAGTTGCTTGTGGCAGTCACTGCAAACATCCTCCAATATCTTTATTCCTTCTCCCTTAAGAATATAGTTGCCATCCAGTCCATTCAGAGTCATGGTGACCCCACACGTGTCAGGGAAGAACTGTGCTCCACAGAGTTCTCAATGGTTCTTTTTCGGAGGGAGATCACCAGGCTTTTCTTCTGAGGTGCCTTGGGGTGGCCTCGAACTACCAACCTTTCAGCAACTGAGCACATTTACCGTCTGCACCTGCAGGAACTGTCCTTTAATAATAATCGAGAGAACCCTGTTGCTATGGAGTTGATTCCCACTCATGGGGACTCCATATGTCACCGAGTAGAACTGTACTTTGTAGGGTTTTCTTGGCTGTAATCCCTTACGGGAGCAGATTGCCAGGCCTCTTCTGTGAAGCACTGGGTAGGATCGAACCATCAACCTTTACATTAATAGTTAAGCACAGACTGTTTGCACCACCCAGGAACTTTAACCCCTTAATAATGTTGTTGTTTTGTGCCGTGGAGTTGGACCCACTCATGGCGACCCCTCCTTGGGTTTCCAAGGCAGTATTACTATGGAAGTAGATTGCCCAACCTTCCTTCCGAGGAGTGGCTGGTGGGTTTGAACCACCAGTTTTCTGGTTAGCAGTCAAGTGCCTTAGGCACTACGCTATTTCCTATAACCACACAGTGACTAGAAATAAAGAAAACTTTTCCCAGCTTCCCTAGATGTGGGGTCATGTGACTAAACCCTGATCAATAAAACAAGAAGAGGAATATGTGACTCTCAGAAAGAGACTCACAGGAGGGCATTCCCTCCTTAAAGGCAGGAACATGAGCTAGTTTCCACCTTTATTTCTTCTTCTTTCTTGCTGGCTGGGATGCAGATATGATGACTGGACCACAGCAGCCATCTTGGTCCATGAGGTTGGAGCTACATGCTGAGGTGGTAGAACAAGATTGATGGAAGCAACTTGGGTCTCTAACACTTTGAAGCCACCACACCAACCCTGAACTGCTCACATCCACATTTCCTTTACTTGATTTGTGTTTTTTGTGATTCTCAGAATTCTGATACACTATGCTACCGGAACCAGAAAAGAGTTCTCTGAAAGCAGCAATACCTAGAAATGATTCCCGTGGGGACAAGTGTCCTGAAAATCAGTATCTTTGGAAGAAGCATAGTCATAAACATCTGACTCCTACAATGACTGTCCAGTTATATAACCCAACCCCCTTCCCTGACCCGGGGCAGCAGTGGTTCCGTGGTTGAACTCTTGCCTTCCACGTGAACAACCCAGGTTCAATTCCCAGCCCATGCATCTCACGTGCAGCTCCCACCTGTCTGTCAATAGAGACTTGTGTGTTGCTAGGATGCTGAATAGGTTTCAATGGAGCTTCCAGATTAAGACTAGGAAGAAAGGCCTGGCCCACGAGAAACCTATGTATGGGTCATAATGGTCCCAACCACAATCAATCATGGGAACGGGGCAGGACCAGGCAGAATTTCACTGCATTGTGCATGGGGTCACCATGAGTTGGAGCTGACTGGATGGCAGCTGACTACTGTCCCTAGAAGCCATCCTTCCAATTGTAAGACCCAGAGAGGCCACACTGGAACAGCAGTGCTGGTTCGAGCCACGGAAGACATTCATTTCCTGCAGCCTACATGCACACCTGACCGCGGGGCACAGCAGCTACTGCAGACCCCCACCCAGCAGTGGGGCCCGCCCTTCTCACCTCCATGGGATAAATGATGGTCTGGGCCGTGGCTCCGGCCAGGGAGCCAGCCACGAAGCGCTCCTGCACGTGTAGCGTCTCCTGCTGCCCCCGAATGGCCCGCTTGATCTGCAGGTGGGAGGCGCAGGGGTGGCAGGGCCTCGGGGGCTGAGCTTCCCCCCCACTCTGCTCCCCACGTGGGCGTCACACAGGAGAACAGACACCCACTGCCCGGTACCTCAGCCCACACGCCAAGCAGACACCTCCCCAGCCTGCTTCTACCTGCTCATAGGCCATGAACTTGATGGCCGACTCCGGTGCAATCTTGAGGACATTAATGCCATTGCCCCGCCACAAGGAGCGGACGCCTCCCTCGCGAATCATGTTTCGCAGGCCCCCCAGCACGTCCAGGCGGTTAGTCTTGGAGGCGTGGACCTGGGCAGGGAGACAAGGGGACTTGGAACTGTCAAGCAGGCCCGGGGCAGGGGGCAGGTCTCTCCAGCGTCCCTCACCTGCATGAAGACCTTGAGGCGGTCCAGGGGGGCTGTGCCGGTCCGTGACACGGCACCTGCCACGGCGCCTGCCACCAGCTGCTTCCACCACATGCCAGTCTGTTTTTCCTGCTCCGAGAACTCGTCGGGCACTGTCAGGCACTCGCCGATGTCGAGGACCTGATGGGGCGGGGCTGGTGCGTCATGCCACATGGGGGCAGGGACACGCGACCTTGTCCTAAACAAGTTCACCAGTTCCTGAACGCCCCAGAGATCGCACTGATGAATCTTGCTTGGAGAGCCTAGGCGACCCCTGTTGAGCCCCTACCAGATGCCAGCAAAGCATCCAGCCCTGCGATGTCCCACATCAGGATCCCAACATCCCTCCTGGGGACCCCACCGGATCCCACCAAAGTCCCACCCAGGCACCCACCACATAAAGATCCCTCTGGAGCCAATGAGATCACTCCAAAGGCTCCCACCCGAGGGTCTTCCCACAAAAGGATTCCGGAAGATCCTCCAGAGCAGCACACAATCCCACCCGGAATCTCCCACCTCGGCCCCTGGCAGATCCCTCATCAGAGCCTCAGTCGATCCCATCAGAGCTCCCCCAGGGACCAGCCCTCCAGCAGAGGTCTCCTAGGAATTCCCAGCGGATCTCCCCAGATCCCACGGATGGGTCCCTTCCAGATGCCACCAGTGCACCAGAAGCATGGCTCAGGGATTCCCACCTGGGAGCTCATATCTAGAGCACCCCCTTCCGGATCCTCCAAAGGCCCTGGCTTTCTTACAGATTTTGCTAAGAGCCTCAGAATTCATCATTCTGCAGAATGGAAACCAGGCAGAAGGGGCACTGGGCGGGTGGCTGGTGGCAGGCCTGCCACCCCATCTGGTAAGCTCTTTTTGTCCTGCACCCCCAGCCTCCACAACCTGTCCCCAGAGTCTCTGCAAGGAACACTTCCTTGCAAAAGAGAAGGGTGCCAAATGGGTCCCTGAGTCCCAAAAAGAAGGGGAGAGGGAAGCCTCAGCCCCGAGCTTCTCTCCATGGTTCCTTCTCATAGAGGGTTCTGGGTCCCGCCCCTCCAAGCCCTGGGGAGATCAGGGCAAGGCGGCCAGGGAGGAGAGCCTCAGATCCCGGGAGAGGGGACTGCAGCCACCCAGCGGGGAGGGTCACCCCCACCTCACCGTGGAATGCTTCCAGAAATAGACCACGTCCTCCACGTTCTCCAGAGAATGCAACAGGAAGTGGTCACGCCATTCCTGCCAGTCAATGGTCATCGTGCCGTCTCGGTCCATGCTGTGGGGGGGTGGGGGTGGGGTCAGTTACTGGGCGGGGCTGGGGTGAGGCTCTGCTAGGGCCAGGCTTGGGCGTAGAGTGTCCTTGAAGCATAAGCCTGTTACTGTTCTTCTTAGGTCGAGGGGATCCCAACTCCTAGCACCCCCACGTGACAGAGTAGAATTGCCCCCTAGAGTTTCTCAGGCTGTAATCCTTTAGGGAACTGATAGCCAGGTCTTTCTTCCAGTGGAGCTGCTGGTGGGTTGAACCTCGCCTACCATTCTGTGAGCAGCCGAGTGCTTAACCTCTGCACCACTAGGGCTCATTGAGCACATGCCCAGTACCGTTTCAACCATGTACTCCATGGATTGCCCCATGCTAAGTCCCAATAAAAAACAGTGGCCATGATAAGGGACAAGGTTGTGGTGGCTTCTTGGCCACAGCCAGCTACCCAGAGGGAGTGAGTAGTTGGACCTGTGGGCTCTGGACCATGGTCCCAGGGCACATCAAGCTCAATTGGCAAAACACACTACACAAAACATTGTTCTATATCCTACTTTGGCGAATAGTGACTGGGCCTTAAAAGCTTGCAAGCAGCCATCTAGATGCAATGATGGGTCTCTCCTTATCCAGAGCAAAGAAGAATGAAGAAAACCAAAGACTTATGGAAACAATTAGTCCAAGGGACTAGAAGACATATGATCCTCAGCCTATACGACCATGAGACCAGAAGAAATAGATGGTGCCCGGCTACTACTGTCAACCACTTGGAGAGGGATCAATGTAGGGGATCCTGAATAGAGTAAGAGAATAATGTGAAACAAAACTCAAAATCATAAAAAAAAAAAAAAAAAAAGACCCGTTTTGCTGCTCTGATAGAGCCTGGTGAGACCCCTGAGACTATGGCCCCTAGTCACCCTTCAGGTCTGGAACTGAACTCACTTCTGCGGCTTCCAGCCAAACAACAGACAGGCATATGGCGTGAACATTTACATCAGGTGGATACACTCCTCAGAGTGGTCAATCTTGGGAGAACAGAAGGGCAGTGTTTGTACAGGGAGACAGCTCAGGGGGCAGGAGTGCATGGAGGGAAGGATCCAGGCAAGAGATAACTATGGGGAGGAAGTGGGAGGGGAGCTGTTGCATTGTGAAGTCAATGCCATGAAACCAAATGTGTATGAACTGCTGTATGGAAAATGAATTTACTCTGTCAACTTTCACCCAAATCACAATAAAAATGTAAAAAAAACAAATAGGAAAACAAACAAACAAACTGGCCATCCAGTCAACTCCAGCCCATGGCTCCTCACTGTGTCAGAGTAGAATTGTGCTCCATGGGGTTTTCAATGGCTAATTTTTCAGAAGTAGGTCTCCAGGGCTTTCCTCCAAGGTGCCTCCGGGTGGATGTGAACTTCCATCCTTTTGGTTAGCAGCCAAGCATGTTCACCGTCTGTGCCACCCAGGGACTCTGCCCACGTGCCTAGTCCTGCTCCTGACTGTGTTAGTTCTAGTACTAGTATTAGTTCTAATCACACTGTGTGGATTGTCCCTTATTGATTCCTCATAGCAACCTGTCAGGGGTTGAATTGTGTCCCCCAAAAAAGACATAATGAAGTCCTAACCCCTGGCACCTGTAACCGTGACCTTGTTCAGTAATAGGGTCTTTGCAGATGCAACCAGTGAAGTTAACATGAGGTGGTCCTGGAGGAAGGGGATCCTAATCTCATCTGAGTGACTCCTTATAAAAGAGGAGGAAAGACACAGAGAGATGGAGGAAGGATGCCGTGAGACCCACAACCTAGGATCGAGCAGAGAGGCAGCATGGCAGTGAGGAGAGAGGCGACGTCCGCCAAGCTTCAGGAGGAATGGCCGCAGTGCTGTACTCTAACTCTGGACTCTCAGCCTCGAGAACCGCGAGACAACACATTGGTCTTCTTATAAGCCACCCAGTCTGTGGTATTTTGTTAGGGCAGCCCTTGATGGCCCAGTGGCAGAATTCTCACCTTCTGCGTGGGAGGCCCGGGTTCAATGCCTGGCCGCTGCACCTCCCACACAGCCCCCACCCACCTGTCAGTGGAGGCCTGAGTGTTGCTAGGATGCTGAACAGGTCTCAGTGGAGCTTCCAGACTAAGAGGGACTAGGAAGAAAGGCCTGGCAACTGGCTCCTGAAAATCAGCCAAGGAAAACCGTATGGAGCACCATGGTCTGATTCGCCTACGGCTCTGGGGGATGGCGCAGTGCTGGGCACCATTTTGCTCCATGGTGTGTGGCCCATGAGTTTCAGGCCAGCAAGAAAGCAGAAGCAACAACAAGAAGAAACCAGTGCACAGCCTACTGGGGGCTGGGGTCACCCACATTTAAGAGAGGAGGAAACTGATGTTCACAGAGGTGAAGCAGCTGGCCCAAGGTCTACCTGACTCCAAAGCCCAACCACTCAACTGCACCCTCCTAGGCAAGGGGTCGGGGAACCTGAGTTTCCTGGCTCTCAGAACCCTAGCTACTCACCTGTGCAGAATTTTCTCTGCCTGCTCCAGCGAGATGGAGATGCCCAGGGCCCAAAAACTCTGCTGGATCTCAGACACATCGATATGACCTGCAGAGAGGGCCCAGGGGGTGGGATGGGTTGAACCGTGTTTCCCAATAAGATTGGTTGAAGTCCTAAACCCTGTAGCTGTGAACGTGACCTTGTTTGGAAATAGGGCCTTTAAAGGTGGTATCAGGTAATATGAGGACATACTGGAGCAGGGTGGGTCCTAATTCCATATGACTGGTGTCCTTCTATCTGTTGCCATTGAATTAATTCCAACTCACAGTGACCCCATGTGTGACAGAGTAGAAATGTTTCATAGAGTTTGCTTGGTTGTAATCTTTACAGAGGCAGTTTGCCAGGCCTTTCTTCCACAGAGCCTCTGGTGGGTTCAAATTGTCAAGATTTAGGTTAGCAGCTAATCGCAAACTGTCTGTGCTGCCCAGGGATCTTCCCTAGTGTTCTTATAAAGAGAGAGAAACCACAGAGACAGAAAGGTGTACAGGGGAGAGGACCGTGTGAAGATGGCAGCAGAGACTGGAGGGTGCATCGGAAGCCAAGGATCACCAGGGATTGCCTGAAGCCACCAGAGGCTGGAAGAGGCAAGAAAAATCTGTCCTAGGGCCTTCAGAGGCCCAGTGGACACCCTGATTCTAGAATTCCAGCCTCCAGGACCTGAGACAGTAAGTTTCTTTATTTGAAGTCACCTAGATTGTGGTAGGGAGCTCTGGGGGTGTAGTGCCTAAGGCACTTGACTGCTAACCAGAAGGCTGGCGGTTCCAACCCACCAGCCACTCCTCGGAAGGAAGGTTGAGCAATCTACTTCTGTAGTGATACCGCCTCGGAAACCCAAGGAGGGGTCGCTATGAGTCGGGTCTGACTTGGCGGCAGTGAGTTAGGAGATTGTGGTAAGGAGCCCTAGTGTACAACAGGTAAGCACTTGGCTGAACCGAATCCACCCAGCAGCTTGACAGGAGAAAAACGTGGCGACCTGCTCCCGTAAAGATTTACAGCCCAAAAAACCCCATGGGGCAGTTCTACTCTGTTACACAGGGTCACTTGTGAGTCAGAATCAACTTGGCAACACCCAATGACAACATCATAGTTTGTAGCACTTTGTTAAAGCAGCCCTACAAAAACAATACAGGGTGTGTGTGGGTGAATGTGTGGAACCTGGGGAACCGTAAAAGGAGCCGGAAGGCTTGTTAGGGGATGGCCTAACAAGACCAGGGGGTCCAGAAACCTAGGGCAAAGTCTGAGGCAGGATTGGGCCTGGGGGGAGGGAAAGTCCTGACCCATTGGAATCAGAGAATGAACCCAGAATGAATCCGAGGGTCATGATGGGGTCCCTATGCTAGAGAGACAGGAGTCCCTCGGTGGCACAAATAGTTAAGCTTTCGACTACAAGGTTGGCAGTTCGAACCCCCCCCAGAGGCACCTGGGAAGAAAAGCCTGGGGATCTGCTTTGAAAGGTCACAGCCCTGAAAACCTAACGGGGCTGCTCTGCTCTGTGTGCACGCGGTCACCATGAGTCAGAATGCTTTCAACGACAATCAACCAACCGCTACACTAGATGGGACTGAGACGCAATATTACAGACCCAGGAGATGCTATTCGTGGTGGTGGTGGGGAATGCCTCTATTCCTTAAGGAATCAAGAAGCAACTTGGGGAATCTGGGGAAAACGCAAGGGTGTGGAGGAGGGGGCCGCACCCCAGAAGGGAAAGGAGGCAGGATGGGATGGCTGGGCCTGGAACCACTAGCTGGGGGTGGGGAATGCTCCCAAAATAGCCTGTGAGTCAGCGGGGAGAAGCACCCTCGCGCTGTGCCAGCTCTGCCCCCCTGGTGTCTCCGGGCCCAGGGCCCCAGGCCCTGCCCAGAGGCTGGCCTTACCGTCCTGGTTCCGATCAAGGCTGTGGAACATGAGCAGCAGACGCTGTTCCCGCTCCTGCAGGTAGTGTGAAAACTCCTCCAGGTCCAGCCCGCCCTCAGGGTCGCCCTCGGGGGGGATGCCCTGGCAAAGGGGGCAGGGACAGAAGGGTTCCAGGAGGCGACTCCCCAATATGCAGATGCACACCTAGTCACCTGCCTCCGGGTCCTAGGGTCCCCAGCACCCCCAGGGGAGAGAGGGCAGGGAAATCACCATCCCCTCCAAGTTCCACTTCTCAGCAAGATGCCCAAGGCCACAGCAAGCCTGGGAAATGGGTCAAGTCTGTCCAGTTTTCAGAAAACTACAGCTCAGTGAGGTCAAATTGCTAGTTCAAGGTCACCGAGCTGGGAAGTAGTAGCCTTGGGCTCTTGTCCTGCCAGCCTGTCCTCCCAGTTATCTCTTATCAAAAGCTGTCCACCTGGCCATCTCCAGGCAGCATGGGGCAGGTCAGATCCAAGCTGAATGGGCAAGGCCTCAGTTTTCTCCATCCGGAAAATGAGAGATTGGACTGAAGGTTTCAAGATGTTATGGGGATACTTAAAGGGCATCTGGGGCTACAGGTGGGAGAAGACACCTGTATGGGAGAGGGGTTCTTGTCTTTGTAGATATGTCCCCAGCTAAGGGTGGCCTAAGGCAGGGCTGGGTCCTTGGCTGGGGCAGCCTGGGGCTCTGAGCCAGATTCAGGAAAGGGCAGGGAGGGAAGATAAACAGAGTGACTGGGGCAGCTGGCTAGGAGGGCAGTGGGTGCTCAGAGGGCCCCAGGGGGTGTGGAGGGTGTGTCTCCAGGAGGTGGGAGTAGGGCACGTCATGGGCTGTGCAGAGAGGCCAGAGGGTGTGTCGTGGGCAGTGGGCAGGAAAAGGAACTACTACAGTCCCAGGCGGAGAGCCCCCTCTTGGCTTCGGTTAGGGGAGTGCTGGCAGCTATACGGCTGGCCTGGGGCCTCCGTGGTCCTGTCTAGAACCACAGCTGCGTAGTAGGGGGAAAAGCACAGAGCCGCTCAGCGTGGACACAGGTCCTGGAGTCCAGCCACAGACTGTCCCTGGTGGCTCGGAGCGCTCCATTCAGGGGCTCCGGTCACCCGGGCCGAGCGCGGGACGCCAGGCAGGGGTCCGGGCGGGGGGTACCTGTTGGGCGCTGCGGTCTGGGTCGCCCCCGCCCAGCCGGGCCAGTCCCTGGCGCAACTCGTGCACATCCACGCGGCCATCCTTGTTACTGTCCAGCTCCTCGAAGAGGCGCCCCCAGCGCTGCCGCCGCTCTGCGTCGCCCGGGCCCCCCCGCATAGCGCCAGCCCTGGGGTGAGGGGAGGCCCGGCGGCGGCAGCCTCAGTGGGGGTTGCGCGGCTCCCCCTTCCTCCCGGAGCCCTGCAGGGCCAGCTCCGCGGCCACGGCCAACGCAGCCTCCGCGCTGCCTGCCGGGCTCCACCATTCGCAGGAGGTGGTGGCTGCTAGTCGTCGCCGCCCGCGCCAGAACTTGCGTCTCCTCCCCTGACCTGCTTTGGCTGGGAGGGGGCCGGGGGCGGAGCTGTGGGCATGAGGAGGGATGTCAAGGATGCTCTGATGTGGCACAGACAAGGGAGCACCAGGGTTCCTTCTGGAAAGAGGAGTTAGGGAGATCCATGGTCTCGGTTATGGTTTCAGAGCTTCGCTTCTGTGTGCCTCAGTTTACCCCCTTCTCCAAGGGCGCAAAGTAAGGAGATGTCAAGAATTGGGTCTGATGATCCCTTTCCACTTGACCTCCCTCCCCGACTAATCCCCCTTAGGAACTAAGGTTCTTGCCTTTTCCAGACGAATGCAAGAACCCTGCTCATCTACCCCTCCGTCTACCCGCCCGCCCGTTTCACTCTCCCCACTCTGTTACAGAAACAGAAGATCAAGACGCGGTGGGCTCCATCTGTCTCTTCATCCCGCCCGCGCGCCTCCTTTTTTCCTCCCACTCAGCTCGGGAAACGGAAGATCAACGCGCGGCGCGACTGCAAAGTCTTCTTCCTATTGGCCAGAGCCGCCGGGGCTGCGCCCGCCCGCCCCTCCTCCTCCCACGTAGGCGGGGCCTGCCTGCTGACCTGAGGTAGAGTGCGGCTCCGCTACCCCGCGGCGGGCCAAGCAGTCTTAAAGGGGCCGTGGCCAGGTCTGGACGTCGGGCTAACTGCTCTCTGCAGACCGGCCTGGGGATGCCAGTTGTCCGAGGCCCGGCTGGGGATGAGGACGGGGTGGTGGAGGGCTGGAGGCGGGGCCCCAGCCTGTCACGCTCTCTGCACCTGCCGAAAGTACCTCCCACTAGTTTTGGGCGCAGTTTCTCGATTCACCATTAGGCGGCGGGGTGCCTGGAGCACTTGACCACGAATAATTGTTAACAATAGCTAACATTTATTGAGTGCGTTACACATGCCAGGCCTTTTACTCACATCTTGCTTCGTCCTCACCAAAACCCTATAAGGGATTTCACCAGACCTGGGATTCTTAATCATCTCTCTACACCCTAGAAGGGACCTTATATCTTCACCCTTCATTCTAGACTCTCCAGGACGGGCCGTCTTATTATCACGTTTTGTCCAAAGGTACAGACATGAGGGCATATTTGGTTCCCACTCGCCTCTGCCCAGACGGGTGTGCTCCAAACACATGTGTTGGAGATAGACAGCCTCCTTAGAGGACCCCCTAACAGATGTTTTCATTCACGGTTGGTGCTTGCCCTTCTCCTACAGTGAAAGGATACAGGCATTTTCCCATGAGGATGTCCCAAACACGTGTTTTCCTACAGATATGTCTCCGACGGGGGGTCTCAATACTGGTGAACCTCTGTCCTGGTGGTCCTTCCACACATGTGCTGTTGTTGTTGTTAGGTGCCGCCAAGTCGTCTCCAACTCATAGCAACCCTATGCACAGCAGAAGGAAACACTGCCCGGTCCTGCATCAGCTCCACGATCCTTGCTATACTTGAGTCCATCGCCTCTGCCACTGTGTCAATCCATCTCGTTGAGGGTCTTCCCTTCTTTTGTCGACCCTCCACCTTACCAAGCATGCCATCCTTCTCAGTCGTGCCACGTCAGCAAATGGAGGTCCTGAAAGATTTACTTGATCCATATCATTAAGGTTGGTTCTACTCTGATGAGGCAGCTCTTTCCCAGTTGTATTTTGAGTGCTTTCCAACCTAAGGGGCTCATCCTCCTGCACTGTATCGGACAATGTTTCAGGGCTATTCATAAAGTTGCCCAGTAATATATCAGACAGTGTTTCTCTGCTATTCATAAGGTTTTTCCTGGCCAATTCTTTGAGAAGTGGATGGCCTCTTCCTTCTTCCTAGTCTGTCTCAGTCTGTAAGATGCGTTGAAACCTGTGCACCATGTGCAACCCTGCCGGCACTTGAAACACCAGTGGCACAGCCTCAAGCCACCACAATATGACAAACTGACAGACAAGTTTGTCTCCCTAAACACATCCCCACACATGTGCTTCAATGCAGATGTGCCTCATGCAGATGTTCCCAACCCTTCTCATCAAGTGAGATCAGTTCTATACAGGTATTCCTCATACATAGGAGCCCTGGTGGTGCAATGGTTAAGCATTCAACTAGTAACTGAAAGGCCAGTGGTTTGAACCCACACAGCAGATCTGCAGAGAAAAGACCTGGTGTTCTGTTCCCATAGAGAAGACAGCCTAGGAAACCCTATGGGCCAATTCTACCATCACATGGGATCACTATGAGTTGAAATTGGCTCATTGGCACCTGGCAACAGCATTCTTCATGCAAGATGGTCCTTTTCACCTTACAGGTGTGTTTCTCAACAGATATTTCTCCTTCCCAAGAATGCATTATGGAACTCCTCTCCACCCCCACCCACCATACAGGTGTGTTCCAGGTAAGTATACACCCATTTGGATATGTTTCCATTTAACTAGGACAAAGACAGCTGTGCTTAAATGCAGGTGTGTCTCATACAGGTGTTCTGATACATGTAGGCTTCCACACAGGAATTCCTTATACAAGTCTTGTTCATTTCATAGGTGAGCCATGCAGATGTGTTTCCAAAACAGGTGTTCCCACAGTCAAGTGTTTGCTATAACACAGGTATGTTCTCTACAGATGTTCTCCAGT
Organism: Orycteropus afer afer; assembly: GCF_000298275.1. Classification (NCBI taxonomy): domain Eukaryota; kingdom Metazoa; phylum Chordata; class Mammalia; order Tubulidentata; family Orycteropodidae; genus Orycteropus; species Orycteropus afer. The sequence continues at coordinate 703,813 of NW_006922048.1, read as the reverse complement.
TAACAGTGATGCTTTCATTCAGCTATATCCCAAGTGGGAATGGGGTGTCTTTGTTATGTTAATTAGACAGGCTTAGTGTAGGGTATCTTGACTCAATCTCTTATGAGATATAAAAGAGATTAAACAAGCAAGTGAGCAGAACAGAGACGGGGTAAGATAGATGCCAAGACACAAGGCAATCTCCAAGGAACCAGGAAGCAGAAGCTGAAGAGATAAGGACCTTCCTCCAGAGGCAACAGAGAGAAAGCCTTCCCCCAGAGCCAGCACTCTGAATTCAGACTACTAGTCTCTTGAACTGTGAGAAAATAAATTCCTGTTTGCTAAAGCCACCCACTTATGGTTAGTTATGGCAACACTAGATAACACAGAATTTGGTACCAGAAGAGTGGGATGCTGCTCTAACAGATACCTAAAATGTTGAAGTCGTTTTAGAATTAGGTAATGGATAGAGGTTTGAAGAGTTTTAAGGTGCCTAATAGTAAAAGCCTAGGCAGTATCACTACAGAAGTAGATTGCCCCATCTTCCTTCTGAAGAGTGGTTGGTGGGTTTGAACCGCCAGCCTTCTGGTTAGCAGTCAAGTGCCTTAGCCACTATGCTACCAGCTGCCTCGGAAACCCAAGGAGGGGTCTCTATGAGTTGGGTCCGACTCGACAGCACATAACAACAGCAATAGTGAAAGCCTAGATTGCCTTGTAGAGACTGTTGGTAGAATTATGAACATCAAGGACAATTCTGGTGAGGGCTCAGAAAGACATGAGGAGAGCTACAGAGAAAGTATCATTGTAGAGACTTGCAACAGACTGTTGCTAGAAATGTGGGTTAAATGTGATTCTGGTGAGGCTTTAAAAGAAGAAAATGAACATGTGATTGGGCAATGGAGGAAGGGTGATGCAGTGACAAAGAATGTCTCTGAATTATGTAAGTGACAAAACTGGATATCTGGCTGAGATTTCTAAACAAGATCTCAAAGGGCCCATGCCCTGATAGTAAAATGTGAGAGCAAGGAGAACTTAAAAATGAACTGTGCAAAATGGAAACAGAATATACGATTTGGAAAATTCTGTTGTTTAAACTAAGGACACGTGTCCTACAATGTTCACCAAGGACGTGGCTACACAATCTTTTGTTAAGGAGATGAAGCCTGTGACTGATGGATCTAACCAACCACCACAACAGAAAACCCATCAGCTTAGACTGAAGAGGACAGAGAAAGAATGAAAGGAGAGAAGCTGTCTGCCTCTTGGAATCCTACAGACAGGAAGCAGGCCGAAGGAGCTATATCATTTGTCCCCCAAGAAAAGGAAAGGACCATTCCTGGAGCAGCTCAGAGACCAGTAGAATGGTTGGAAGGACAACGGGAAGCAGGGCCTTTTTGGGTTTCAAAGGGTGGGGCCGTGGTCTCCTGACCCTCAAAGGGTGGGGCTCAGCCTCCTGAATTTCAAAGAGTTGGATCTTTAATAACTGGATTCTGGACTGTTGCACTGCAATGAAGGTGTGCTAGGGTAATGGGGCCACTGCCCAAAATTGGGGGTGTGGGGCTGCCATGCCCAAGGGGCAGAAGAACTGGGCCTGGCAGGCTGAAGGAGTGGGGTCACCACTCGGAGGGACTAGGAGAATGGGGCCATCTGGAGCCAAGGGAGCAGAATTGTCATCCCTGTGGACAACTGGAGTTAAAGCCAGGGCTAAAGGGCCTCCACCAGAATAAGAGGGCACTGCCAGCACCCGGAGTCTGGAGGCTGAGGCCATCGCACAGATGGTCTCAGAGAAGAGGGGACTGTTTTTCAAGCCTTGAGAGCCAATGCAAATTGTTCTGCTCGGTTTTGGACTTGCTTGGGGTCTGTTATCCCTTCTTTTCCTCAAATTTCTCCCATTTGTAGCAGAAATGGCTACCTTGTGCCTGTTCCACCATTGCACTTTGGAAGCAGAGAACTTGTAGTCCGGATTTCACATGTTCACAGATGAGGAAAGATTTCATCCCAGGATGGAACATGCTGAAAGTCTCACCCCTTCTTGATTTAGATGCTTCAGAAGATGAGATTTTGAACTTGAAGTTCAGTCAAGAATTTTGGGATGTGTGATCGGGTGAATGTGTTGCATGTGGCAAGAACATGAATTTTGGGGCGCCAAAGGGTGGACTTTTGTGGACTGATTTGTTGTTAGGTGCTTTGCAGTTGGTTCCGACTCATAGTGACCCTACTATGTACAACAGAATGAAACACTGCCTAGTCTTGCACCATTCTCACAATTGTTGCTACGTTTAAACTAGCTGTTGCAGCCACAGTATCAATCTATCTAATTGAGGGTCTTCTTTTTCACTGACCCTCCACCAAGCATGATGTCCTTCTCCAGGGGCTGCTCCTTCCTGATGTCATGTCCAAAGTACATGGAGACTAAGGCTCACCATCCATGGTTCTAAGAAGCATTCTGGTTGCATTCTTCCAAGCCAGATTTGTTCATTCTTCTGGCAGTCTATGGCGTATTTAGTATTCTTTGCCAACCCCATAATCCAAAGGCATCAATTTGTCTTCATTCTTCCTTATTCGTCATATAGCTTTTGCATGCATGTGAGGTGACTGAAGCTTGATCAGGCGCACCTTAGTCCTGAAAGTGAATCTTTGATTTTTAACATTTTTTTTTTCTTGTGATTTGGGTGAAAATTTACAGAGCACATTCATTTTCCATACAGCAGTTCACATACACTTTGTCTCATGACATTGACCACAATTTACCACAATGCAACAGCTCCCCTCCCTCTTCCTCCCCATAGTTACCTCTTCCCAATGTCCATCCCTCCATGCCCTCCTGCCCCCTGAGCTGTCTCCCTGTGCATAAACAGCCCTTCTTTCTCCCATGATTGTTCTCTCTAAGGAGTGTATCTACCTCAGGTAAATGTTCAACTCCTATGCCTGTCTTTTGTTTGGCTGGAAGCCACAGGTATGGGTTCAATTCCAGACCTGAAGGGCAGCTAGGGACCATAGTCTCAGGGGTTCCACCAGGCTCTATCAGACCAGCAAACCTGGTCCTCAGGAGTTTTTTTGTGGAGCAGATTTGCCCAATACAATTTGTCATTTGACTTCTCGATTTATATTTTCCAAAAATATGTGTTGTAATTCTCAACTTTGAAGTCTGTGGTTATAATCCCATTTGGGAACAGGCTGTCTTTGTTATGTTAATGAGACAGGATTCGTGGGGTGCATCTTTTTAAAAAAATTATTATTATTATTTTTATTTTTGCAGTGTTCCCTCCCCTTGTCTCACACCCTGGGTAACTAACAAAGAAAGTTTCCTTCCATATATAAACCTTTCCTTGACTTTTTACAATAATGAACTAATACAATATTTGTCCTTCTGTGATTGACTTATTTCACTCAGCATAATGTTCTCCAAGTTCATCCACATTATGTGGTCTTTAGTGTTGCATAGTATTCCATTGTGTGTATGTACACCATAGTTTGGTTATCCATTTCTCAGTTGATGGACACCTTGGTTGTTCCCATCTTTTGGCTATTGTAAATAGTGCTGCAATGAATATGGGTGTGCATATCTCTTTTCTTGTCCTGGCTCTCACTTCTTTAGGATATATACCTAGTAATGGGAGCTCTGGTAGCATAGTGCCTAAGGCACTTGACTGCTAACCAGAAGGCTGGAGGTTCAAACCCACCAGCCACTTCTTGGAAGGAAGATGGGGCAATCTACTTCCGTAGTGATACTGCTTTGGAAACCGAAGGAGGGGTCGCTATGAGTTGGGTCCTACTCGATGGCAAATAATAACAAAGGGATTGCTGGATCAAAAGTTATTTCTAATTCCAACTTTTTAAGGAATCACCATACTACTTTCCACAGTGGTTGTATCATTTGACAGTCCCACCAGCAGTGTAGGAGTCTCTCCATATCTTTGCTAGCATTTGTTATTTTCTGTCTCGTTGAACTTTGCTACTAGTGCTGGGGCAAGATGGTATCTCGTTGTTTTGAGTTACATCTCTCTAATGGCTAATGATCATGAATATTTCTTCATGTGTTTGTCAACTGCCTGAATATCCTCTTTGGTGAAGTGTCTGTTCATGTCTTCTGCCCATTTTTAAATTGGATTGTTTGTCTTTTTGTTGTTGAGGTGTTGGAGTTTTCTATAAACTCTAGGGATAAGTCTCTTGTCAGATATGTTGTTGCCGAATATTTTTTCCCAGTGTGTAGGTTCTCTTTTTACTCCTTTGGAGAAGTCTTTTGAAGCACATAAAAATTTAATTTTTAGAAGGTCCCATTCATCTAGTTCATCTTTTGCTGTTTGCACATTTTGGGTTATGCTTGATGGTCTATTTATGCCATAAATTAGGGCCCCTAAATTTGCCCCCAGTTTTCCCTTGAGGAACTTTATAGTTTTAGGTTTCACATTTAAATCTTTGATCCATCTGGAGTTAGTTTTTGTGTATGGTGTGAAGTACAGATCTTGTTTTATTTTTTTTGCAAATGGATATCCAGTTTTGCCAGCACCATTTGTTAAAGAGACCATCTCTTCCCCATTTAATGGATTTCAGCCTTTTGTCAAAAATCTATTCTATTGGTCTATGTATCTGTCATTGTACCAATACCAGGCAGTTTTGACAACTGTAGCTGTATAGTAGGTTTTGAGATCTGGCAGTGTGAGACCTCCTATGTTGTTCTTCTTCAATAGTGTTTTGCTTATCCAAAGCCTCTTTCCTTTCCATATAAAGTTAGTGATTGTTTTTTCCATATCCTTAAAGAATGTTGATGGGATCTGGATTGGGATTTACTGAAATGTATAGATTGCTTTGGGTGGACTGACATTTTCACAACGTTCAATCTTCCTATCCATGAGCATGGTATGTTCTTCCATTTATGTAGATCTCTTATGGTTTCTTGAAATAGTGTTTTATAGTTTTCTTTGTACACGTCTTTTGTATCCCTAGTGAGATTTATTTCCAAATACTATTATTTTTTTGGTAGCTCTTGTCAATGGTATTGATTTCCTTATTTCCTTTCCAGCAATCTCTTTGCTGGTGTAGAGGAATCCAACTGATTTTTGGATGTTGATCTTGTATCCTTTCACTATACTAAATCTCTCATTTAATTCCAGTAGATTTTTGACTGAGTCTCTTGAGTTTTCTAGGTAGAGGATCATATCATCGGCAATTAGGGATAGTTTGACTTCTTCCTTCTCAATTTGGATGCCTTTGACTTTCCTTTCTTGCCTTATTACCCTGGCTAGGACTTCCAGTACAACGTTGAATAGAAGTGGTGATCGATGGCATCCTTGTCTGGTTCCTGTTCACAAGGGGAATGGTTTCAGTCTGGAGGAGTGTATCTTGAGTCAATCTCTTTTGGAATGTAAAAAGAGAATAAACAAGCAAGCAGAGGAGAGATGGGATAAGACAGATGCCAAGACAGATGGAAATCTCCAAGGAACCAGGAAGCAGAAGGTGAAGAGACAAGGACCTTCCTCCAGAGTCAACACTGAGAGAAAGACTTTCCCTGAGCTGGCACTCGGAATTCAGATTTCTAGTCTCCTAAACTGTGAGAAAATAAATTTCTGTTTGTGAAAGCCACCTCCTTGTGGTATTTCTGTTACAGCAGTGGTAGAGAACTAAGACACCTAGATTGATATGATTCACCCAATGTCTCCCACAGGTGTTCCTCTTACACCTGAACATCCATGCGGTGTGTTCGACACAGGTTTAGCCGCACACAGGTGTGTACCCCACAATGCTTTTTCATTCGGGCTCCCCATTTGGGTCTGTCCCAGGTGGGGTGCTTCATACACAGTTGTCTACCTGCCCCATGTCTCACCTGTGCCATCCTACAGTTGTGTCTGCAATACAGGTGTGACGTCCCACTGACCCTCCCGCTCTGCTCCTCTTCCCCAGGATGGGATTGGATCCCCTTTACAGGTGCGCCCGCGCCACCTCCCCGCCCCCCTGGCTCCGCCCCCTCACCAAGGCTCAGGTGCATAAGCCGGAAGTGCGCTCCGCTCCCAGGTGAGTGACTAAACTTTCCGGGTCATGTGAGCGGGCGGAGCCGCTCGGAATCTGCCGGAGCGACAGACCGACGGTCGGACCGAGAGTTCGAGCGAGGGACCCAGACCGAGAACCTGAGCCAAGTGGAAGACTCCCGGGCCAGGTAGGGAGGCGGGACGCGCGGCTGGGCCTGGCGCCCGGGTCACCTTCCCTCTCCCTGGGCCCGGAACGCGGGGCCCCGAGTTAATCTTTAATCTCTGACCTCTGTCGGCGGGGCGGGGCTGGACTCCGGTGGCCTGGCGCCTGGCGCCCCTCCCATGGGCCTGCGCCGGGGTCCAGTCCTGTTCCCCACGCCCGGCCTCATTCCTCTTCCTGCCCCCAGGTGCCCGGTGGCGGGGACCCCCGGCCTGAGATGCGGTAGGCGTGGCGCTCGCCAGAAGCCCGGTCCCCGGCGCCACCCACCCGTCGCCCAGTCCATGGCGAGCCCCGGCCTGGGGCTGCTCCTGGCGCTCGGCCTGCCACTGCTGCCGGCCTCCTGGGACCAGGTCTGGGGACAAAGTAGGTACCTGCGGGGAGCACCGAGGGGTAGGGCTGAGACTCCCGGGTCTCTGCGAGGGGCAGGGCTTAGAAGCGCGGATTACCTGGGGAACAGAGAGGAACAAGGACTGGGGAACGCCTTGAGATGCCTGGGAGGGTGGGGGAGGGCGTCTAAAGGATCAGGCTTGGGGGTTAGAATTTCTAGCTCCTTCCTTAGAGGGTCACGTTGGTCTTCAAGTATTTCTGGGTCCTGAGAGAGGTGGAGATGTGGGTGCTAGACTCGCAGAGGGAGAGAAGGGGAGACCTATGTCTTGAGTCTTGGTAGAGCCGAGGTGTCTTGGGCAGAGTGGGAGCCAGGCGGAGGCCTTCATGGGGCCCTGTGCCCTACTGTGGACCCAGCCATTCAGGCCTCCTATTTCAGTTTCGAGAATCTGGGGGAAGGTATGAGTCAGCCACTCCAGGCAAAAGATTGAAATTGCCCCAGATCCAAAAAGGCCTAGGGATGTCAAGCTGGAGGTGGGCTTCTGGCTCCATCTATTATAACAGGCCCCACTCAGAACACCAGGAGCTCTGGTGGCGTAGTGACTAAAGCATTTGACATGAACCGGAAGGTTGGCGGTGCAAACCCACCAGCCACTCCACAGAAGGAAGACTGGCAATCTACTTCTGCAAAGGTTTACCACCTCGGAAACCCAATGGGGGTCGCTGTGAGTTTGATCCACTCGATGGCAGTGGGTTTGGTTTGGTGGTTCAGCACACCAGGACCTCTGGTGGTGCAGTGCCTAAGGCATTTATTTGACTGCTAACCAGAAGGCTGGCAGTTCAAATCCACCAGCCACTCCACAGAAGGAAGATGGGGCAATCTACTTCTACAATGATTTACTACCTTGGAAACCCAATGGAGGTTGCTATGAGTCAGAATAGACTTGGTGGCAGTAGGTTTGGGTTTTTTTGGTTTCACTCAGCACAAACAAACAGGAGCCATGGGTGGTGCACGTGGGTCACGCACTCGGCTGCTAACCAAAAGGTCAGCAGTTCAAACCCACCCAGCGCCTCTGCAGGAGACTGATGTACCAGTTGGCTTCTGTGAAGACGACAGCCTTGGAAATGCTATGGGCAGTTCTACTCTGTCCTACAGGACTGCTAGGAGTTGGAATCAACTCCATTGGCAGTGGGCTGTTTTGGGAGGGGGCTCCGCTGGTCTAGTCCTGGCCTGCACGGCACCCTTAATCTCTTTGCGAATGGAAAACACAGAAGGATAATGCTGACTGAGTCCTGTTGGGCTGCTACCTGAAAAGTTAGTGGTTCAAGTTCAACCAGAGGTACCTAGGAAAAAAGGCCTGGCAATGTACTTCCAAAAAATCCACCATCAAAAATTTTGTGGTGCACAGCTCTACTCTGACACACATGGGCTTGTTATGTGTCAGAATAGATCTGACGGCAACTCTTTTTTCTTGGCCTGGTGGGGACGCCAAGGAAAGTGCAGCCAGGCTGAGACAGGAAGAATAGATGGGGATTAATTTACCCTCTCCACCCCCCAGCACTGGAGCCCTCCCAAGTAACTCAGAACATCACCATTACTCCCGCTGGGCCCAGCTCGGATGGAGCCCTGGTGAGTTGGGAGTGTTTGGGAGGAGGGCAGGTGGGCATGTTGTGCAGGGATCCTACGTGGGGTGGGTGGAGGAGTTAGACCGCCAGATGGAAGGCGGTTGGAGAGACCCAAGTGGGAGACACCAGACATGGCAAATGGTGAGACCAAGAGCCTCAGACTAGAAAGATCCGGGAAACCCAGGAGGAAGGTAGACAAGAATACCATATGTGGCAAGGGTAGGGGGTCAAGAGTCCCATAGACCTCTCAGGGGATAAGCTGGCAGATAAGATAGGTGTGTAGGGGAGGGCCCAGGTACGGCAGCTGGGACCCAGATGGGATAGATAGGGCTCAGGAACCTTGGGTGGGAGCACCCAAAGTGGCAGATGGAGAGGGGAAAGGAGCCCCGATGCCTCTCAGGTGAGGTAGATGGGACCCCCCCAGACGAGCCCTGAGATGCCGGGGGCACCCCGTCCCCTGCCCTGCAGTCCCAGGAGGCCATCACCGCCATCATCGTGGTCTTCTCCATCCTGGCCGCCCTGCTCCTGGCTGTAGGGCTGGCGCTGCTGGTGCGGAAGCTGCGGGAGAAACGGCAGACGGAGGGCACCTACCGGCCCAGCAGCGAGGAGCAGGTGGGTGCCCGCGCGCCACCGCCCCCCAACCTCAAGCTACCGCCGGAGGAGCGGCTTATCTGAACCCTGGGGCCCATCGCTGCCACTGTCACCGACACCGCTGCCCAGAACCGCCTGCTGTTCGCCAGCACGTGGCAACCACGAGAGCAGCCTCTAAGGGCTCAGGCCTTGGGGGGCCAGGGGCACCTGCAGCATGTCACCTCTGCTTGACTTCACGAGGAGCTGGGCTGCAAGGGCTGGGGACCCGCCACCCTGCTTGCTGCACCGTCTTCCCTGCCGTCTGTCCAGCTGCCAGGCCGGCCCTACAACCCCCTCTCCTTTCCTTTCAGTCGTCCCATGCAGCTGAGGCCCGGCCTCCACAGGACTCGAAGGAGACGGTGCGGGGCTGTCTGCCCATCTAGGTCCCCTCCCCTCCCTTTCCCTCTCCCTGGCTGTGTGTTGCTGGGGAAGACAGAGCCCACTCTGGGCCCACAGACCCACCCAGTGCTTAAGAATAGAAAGGATGAAGGTGCTTCGTAGACTGCCCCTGAAGAGCCTGGGAAGGTGGGGCAGATCACGTTCTCTTTTTTATAAAATCGGTAGTGAGATATATTGAAAAACCAACAAATAAAAAGCCATTGCCATCGAGCTGATCCCGACTCATGGCAATCCCATGGAATACAGAGTAGAATTGCTACCTAGGATTTTCTTAGCTGTAAACTTTAGGGAAGCAGATCACCAGGCCTGCCTTCTGCAGTACCCCTCGGTGGGTTTGAACTGCCAATGGAAGGTTAGTTGTGGAGCACTAGCTGTTTGTACTATCCAAGGACCTAATAATGCTACTGATGATTTTTTTTTTTTTTTTTTTGAGGGCAAGATTTAGTCCAGAATGAGAAGACCAAGGCAGGACTCATAGACTGTGAAGCTAGGAGGGCTTCCTGGAGGAGAGGGGCATTCAGCTGCATCCAGAAGCCACCTAGAGGGAGAGTAATGAGTGGTGCAGTTTCCAAGCAGAGAGAGGGACTCACCAGGAAAAAAATGGTCTTGGGCTCTTATGGCTTTATTGAAGAACTGGGGTCTCTTCTAGACCCCTGAACCTTAACCCTCAAAACACTTCTTAAGCTCAGAGACTCGGGGTCGGCTTCTGGCCTGGGGCTCCCAACCGTCATCACTGATGGGAGCAGCAAGGGTTCTGGGGGCTCCCAACTCTTTCAGGGGCTGGAGATGAGCCTGCTCTGCCAGCAGGCCCTGGGAAGGCTGGGCTATGGGGGTCACTGGGGAACTGGGATCTGGAGAGGCACCCGGAGGCTGGGACACCCCGGCAGTATCAAGGTTGGACTTGGGTCGGGGGCTTTCTGGAGGGTTGGGCTGGCTCTGCATGGCAGAGAGGGAGGAACAGGTGTTCTGCTGGCTTCTCAATTCTTCCTGTGCTTCGTGGGGAGGAGAGAGGTGTAGAATCAGGGGGCAGGGCTCAGTGGGAAGAGAGGATTCTGGGTCCCCTTGGCTGCTTGGGTCTGCAGAGACAGCTGAGGGCTGGGAGGGAGACATGATGTCTTGGCAGGGTTCTGAAGGCAGCTGGGAACCGGGGTTTTTTGAGCAGCTTGAGGTGTCTGAGGTCTGGGGGTCTCGGAGAGACAGCAGTTCAGTGGGCAGGGAGAGCAGTTGGCATTCTGGTGCCCTCTCATCCTCGGGATTCCATCTTGGTCTCCCTGGTACCTCCAGCTGGGCGGAGGTGGGGAGGAGACAGGTAAGGTGGAGGCTTGTAGAGAGGGGCTGTGGGGGAGGAGGAGGGGAGGCTCTCACCAGGCTGAAGCCACCGTCCACATCCTCTCTGTGACAGCAGTCCAGGCTCTGGCTGGGGCGCAGGCTCCCTGTGCTTCTGACGCCCACGTTCAGACTGTCTAGAATCTCACTCAGCAAGTCCAGTTCCTCTCCGGACCCCAAGAAGCTGCTGTCCAGGGCTTCCTCTGCCCACGAGCCCCCGGCATCCTCAGGGCTCAGAGGGGGCATCCTGGGTGAGGGTGGGCAGCCTCAGGTGTCTGTCTCCCTGAGACCCCACCCCCAACCCTGGTCCCTTGGCTCTGGGGTCTGGAGTTATCCTTCTCTTCAGTCCTGGCCTCCCACCTCCAACACTTACACCGGGGGCTCAGAAGGTCCTTCTTTCAGCCGGTGATGTCTGCTCGGGCGAAGGGGCCGGTTCTGCAAGGGACAGATTTGGAGAAGGGATGGGTGGAGAAGGGCCTTCTGGAAGAAGAGGGTGAGTCTTGGAGCAGATGAGGAGGGAGGCAAGGTCCCTGAATCAAGAGTAAAATGGGAAGAGAATTCTATGCTAATTCCAGGGCTGTGTGTGCTGTGGGGAGCCCCTGGGGAGTGCAGAGTGTGAACATGTGGCTGCTAACCCGAGGGCTGGAGGTTTGAGTGCACCTGGAGTTACCCGAAAGAAAGGCCTGGTGATCTACTTCTGAAAAAGCAGCCGTTAGAAACCCTATAGCATAGCTCTACTTTATTATTATTATTATTTAAGGAGGTTAGGCCTGGCAATCTATTTGAGAAAAAAATAAGGCAATGAAAACCCTATGGGGCATAAGGCTGTCTTTTATAACCAATCATACACCAGATAGGGCAGTATTTTGTTTCATTTTGCATGAGGGCACCATGAATTGAAGGCCAACTAAATGGCAATTAGCAACAATAATGATCATTATAATTGACTAACCAAGAGCCAGGCACTCTACAGGGCAATTTCACAACAGTCAACTTATTTAAACTTCATAGGAACACAGTGAGGAAGGTATTCGTATTCTCATCGTACAGACAACAAACTTCAGGCTCTGAGAAGTGACGTGCCAATGTCTAATTAATAACTGGCTGGGCTGAGTTATCAACCCAGGTCACCTGCTTTTCGTTCTGAGGTCCAGCACACACTACTCTTGACACACGGGGACGCCATGAGTCAGTGGCACCTGGTTACTGGGATGGGCACTGGGGCAGGAGGTGAGAGGGTCCTTACTTGTCCAAAGTGCTGGGTGATCGGCAGGCGCTGTTGCAGGCGATCTGACCGGCTGGTCAGAGACGGCGTCCTCAGGGAGCCCCCTCTCTGCAGGCTAGAGCTCCCATCCTGGGGGGAGGGGAGGTGAGCCGGGAGCCCCTTCCTCCACGTTCCCCTACCCCTTGGTGGTTGGTCTTACCTTGTACATCAGAAGGCTCTGCACCCCCTTCCAGCCACTCTTGGCCTGCAGAGAAGTTGAGAGGGAATTAGACTTGAGGGTGGTCAGGTGCGGCATTTTTGACCTCAGCCTTCTGTTCCCTAGGACAGGTGTGGGCTTTCTGTCTTGCCATCTGTCTGTCTGTTTCACAAATGTGTCCACTGTTGCCTCGAGCATCACCTCAACACCAGCCTTTGCCCCTTTGACTAATTCAGAAGTATTCCTGGCAGGGGTGTGTGTGTGTATGCAAACTGAATATGTTCAGCTACTAACCAAAAGGTTGGAGGTTCGAGTCCTCCATAGGTGCTTTGGAAGAAAGGCCTGGCAATCTACTTCAAAAAAAAATCAGCCATTGAAAATCCTATGGACACAGTTTGACTCACATGAGGTTGCCATAACTTAGAGTCAACCACTTTTTTAAAAATATATATTATTTCTGGAAGAAAAAAAAAATCAAATGAGGCATGGTAAAAACAGAACAGTGGAAAACATGTCAGTGGCTGAAAGCAGAACTAATGAAGTCTAATGGCCAATTGTGAGCTGAAAGTGTTGGCGCCTGGGGAAATTGGACTTGGGACAGAAGCTGGAATTGTAGGATCTGAGGACAAAAGGTGTTTGCCAATGAGTCCTGGGTATCCTTTTTATAGCAAGAACGGTGAAATGGAACATGTGAGAAGGACAGTTAACTATTCAACTGCCGGTGCAGTTCTGATAAAAAGATTTGCACTTAAAAGGTCTGTATTCTATGTCCCCTCCCCCTCATCATCCCACCAAATGTGGGTCGGCTACTTGCTTACTGAGCGGTACACGTTCCTCACAGCTGGTTGGGTCTTAGCCTTGACCGAGTGCAGGAGGGCACCACCACCTTTCTGGAAAGACAAGGGAGACAGATGTGGGCCTCTGGGGTCCTGGGGCCGGACCCTAGACGCTACTTCCCCACCCCATGTGTGTGATGCTGGACAAGCCCATCTCCCTCTCTGGTCCACATTCCTCATCTGTGTAAATGCATATAAAGATGGTGTGGCTAAGGCACTTGACTGTTAACCAGAAGGCTGGCGGTTCAAACCCACCAGCCACTCCTCGGAAGGAAGGTTGGGCAATCTACTTCCGTAGTGACACTGCCTCGGAAACCCAAGGAGGGGTCGCTATGAGTCGGGTCCGACTCGACGGCACATAACAACAACAACCACCATCACCTCAGGACTGTGGTGGGATTAAATGAATTCAATAACAAGCAGGTGACAGGTGTTTGGTATTTTACCTTCAGGTTGTCTGCCCAGAGCTGGTAGGAGCGGAGGGCGCCTGGAGTGAAGAGAGAGTGTGGTTATCCCAGGCTGGCTTGGCTGGGGGGTGGGGACGCGGAGGCTAGCTCGGGCCTCACCTGCGGAGGCCTCGCTGCAGGTGATTTCCTGCTCAAAGAGATCTGAGAAGCCCTCTCCGGTGTTGAGCTTCTCCAGCCGGCCTTCGATAAACTGGGGGTGAGGGAGAGCGTCGGGTCAGACGCACATCTGAACGCAGGGACTCGGACCTAGAAGCCACCATCCCCTTCCCCTCCACGACCCAAGAGTTGTTCCTCTCCACGGAGTCTGGGTCCCACTTCTGGAAGCCAAAGGTCCAAACTGCCCTCAGGGAGTCAGAGAAGCCGGCACACGCCGGCTCCGACCACGGAGCGGGTCGGATTCCGCCTTCAGGGACCCAACAACCTAGCCTCCTCCGGAAAGACCTGGACTCCAGCCGCCTTCGCCCAGGAGCTCGCGTGCAGACCCGCCTCTCCCTCCACCCCAAAGGGAGTTGGCGGTCTGGACGTGCCCCCGCTGGAGTCTAGCGCTGACCCCCATTCCCTTGCGTGGGCGACCCCTTGAAGATCCAGGAACTTGGTCCCATCTCAGTCCTCCCAGGGACCTCAGAGTAGGTCTCATCTCAGGAAGTCTGGAGTCCAGTCTGACCCATTTAAGAATCTGCCTTTCAGCCCTGCCTCTCACTCCTGGAGCTCTGGTGGCATGGTGCCTAAGGCATTTGACTGCTAACTAGAAGATTGGTGGTTCAAACCCACCAGCCTCTCTGCAGAAGGAAGACTGGGCAATCTACTTCGGTAAAGATTGACCTCCTGGGAAACCCAAAAGGGGTTGCTATGACTCAGAATCGAGTGGATGGCAGTTGAGTTTGTTTTAGTTGTTTTCTCGCTTATGGAGAATCAGAAGTGGGGGACCTCACCCGACCGGCTCCAGCCCCGCCCTCAGTATCTTAAAGTCAACCCCAGTTTCGCCCTTCTGGCCGCGGCTCCGTCTCTGGGACCCCGGAGTCATTCCCCAACCCAGCACTCTGGCCCTGGTCCCCGCCCTTAGGAAGCTAGGATCCCACGCTCAGCCTCGCCCCGCCCCCAGGTAGCCAGGCGTCCACTCCAACCTCACCCCTCTGGCCAGGCCCTGCCCACAGGAACTGAGGAGTCCGCCCCCGTCCCACCCCCCGGCCCCAGCTCCGCCCCCAGAGGCTCAGGAATCCATCCCAGCCCCAACCCTCTGGCCGGGCACCGCCCACTGGAACCCAGGAGTTGGCCCAATCGGGCCCCTCCAGCCCGGCTCGCAGGCTCCCAGGAGTCTGTCTAGCCCCTCCCCTTTAGCCCTGCCCGGTCCCTGGCAATCCAGGAGCCTGTCCCCAGCTGGGGAGTAGCCCCTACAGCTCTATCAGCCCTGTCCCTCTCAGGGAGCAAGCGCACCTGTTTGAACAGCTGCAGGTGCACGGCCCGCCGGTGGAAGTCCTGTAGGGGCGCCCCGGGCTTCTGAGCCAAGAAGGCTTCCTCACTGAAGGTCACGGGCTGGCCCTGGAAGAAGTACCCGCTCCCTGGTCTCCCTGTGGCCCCGCTGCCCTCATGCTATCGTGTATCTATGTAGCAAATATTGATAGAGCGTCTGCCGTCCAGCCCTGTGCAGGGCCCTGTGGGCTGCAGGGAGGACTTCGGCTTTTACCCGGGGAAGGAAGGAGCCGAGGATTGTGAACAGAGGAGGGACAGGCCCTGACTCAGGTGCTCACGGGCGCCCTCTGGCTACTGCGGGGTAGGGGGACAGAACTTGCGGGGCAAGAGCAGAGGCTGCTTCTCCGGCCCAGCGAGCAATGGGCAGCAGAGGGTGGGGCCAGAGGAGAGCGCGCGGATTTTAAACAGACAGCAGATAAGAACATCAACTCCTGGCACCCTCGCCAACGATTACATAGAAAAATTGTGAAAAAGGAGGCTTGAGAGTCATCAGATAAAGGTGGGAATCCTCGTTTCAACCCTCACTTGCTGTGGAGATGGGAGCGCTGGTAGCGTAGTGCCTAAGGCATTTGGCTGCTAACCAGAAGGCTGGAGGTTCAAACCCACCAGCCAGCCACTCCTCGGAAGGAAGACTGGGCAATGTACTTCCGTAGAGATACCGCCTCGGAAACCCGAGGAGGGGTCGCTATGAGTCAGGTCTGACTCGCCCGCACATAACAACAGCAACAACATGCTGATTAACATGCATTTGCGGATTCATATGCATGTGCGATCATTCGAGTAGATTGCGACTCATAAGGCCCCCATTGGGTTTCCGAGGCTGTAAATCTTTACGGAAGTAGATCTCCCCATCTTCCTTCCTCAGAGCAGCTTGTGGGTTTGAACCGCTGACCTTTTGGCTAGCAGCCAAAGGCCTTATCCACCACACCACCAGAGCTCATTACTCTCAATACCCAGCCAGACTTTTGGGTGAGTTCCATCGGAATCCCATTTCACAGACCAGCCAACAGAGGCCCAGACCAAGTGATCAGTAAATGCCAGATACCATCACTGTGACTTCTTCAGGGACCCACAAGGCCTTGCCCCCGGCGTCCCCGCTGCTCACCGGGTTGCAGACAAGTGCGTCGCGGTAGCCCCCGAAAAGCAAGGCTTGGGCTTTTAGGAACAGACGGGACACTCCTTCCCCCGGGGCCAGGGCGACCTTCCTTAGCCTCAACCTCAGCAGAGACACCTGGAGGAGAAGGGGGCGGGCGCGTAGGCGGCTACGGAGGCTCCACCTCTCAAGGCGGGAGGAGGGCGGGCGGGGGCGGGGACGACACTGACCACGTCCGGGGGCAGCGCCTGCACGTCGTCAAAGGGCGTCTCTAAGGTATTGGAGTCCACGTTCATCACCACGACGTCCTCCAGGGCTTTGTCTCGTACTCTCTGCAGACGATGAGGGTGGCCGCTTAGGGCTCCAGATTCCTGGCTGGGGAGGTATCTGGGGATGGGGGGGTCCCGCCTGTCCCCGTCGCCCGGGTCCGCCCCAACTCACCTCCGCCAGACTGGCGTGCACCCCAATGAGGTATGGCATGGGCGCGCTGCGGACCAGGGGGTGGTGTCATGCAGGCGCCACCCTCAGGTCCCCAGGCCTCTTCCCCAGGCCCCCCTCCCTCACCAGCAATAGTCCAGCAGATGCGGAGGCAGCGTGGGGATCAGAACGTGCTCCCAGCGCATGGGGTACAGGAGAGCGCAGGACGCGTGAACGCACGAGGTCAGCTGGGGACGGGTGGGGCCGTGGGATCAGGGCCTGAGACAGCGCTTCACTCAGCGGCATTCCCGCATCCTATCTCCGTCCTCCCCCACGTTACTGGGAAAGGGGCAAAAACTCAGACCCCTACAGAAATCTAGTAGGGGACTTTGAGGGAGGGGAGCCAGGAGTCAGCCCCCACTGACCCCACCTCCAAAGAGGCGGGGCCAGGACTGAGCCCTCTCAATCCCTCCTCATAAAACTCACTGCTGTAGTTTTCTGACTCATAGCGACCCTTTCCTGGGTTTCCAAGGCGGTATCTCTAGGAAAGCAGATTGCCCAGTCTTCCTTCCAAGGAGTGGCTGGTGGGTTTGAACCGCCAGCCTTCTCATTAGTAGTCAAATGCCTTAGGCACTAGACACCAGAGCTCCTCATGTTGTTGTTATGTGCCTGCCTAGGAGTCGGACCCGATTCATAGCGACCTCTCCTTGGGTTTCTGAGGCAGTATCACTACGGAAGTAGATTGCCCAACCTTCCTTCCAAGGCGTGGCTAGTGGGTTTGAACCGCCAGCCTTCTGGTTAGCAGTCAAGTGCCTTAGGCACTACGCTACCACAGCTCCTTAAACTCATAGCGGGTAGCGAGCTCTGGTAGCATAGTGCCTAAGGCACTTGACTGCTAACCAGAAGGCTGGTGGTTCAACCCCACCAGCCACTCCTCGGAAGGAAGGTTGGGCAATCCTACTTCCGTATTGGTACTGCCTCGGAAACCCAAGGAGGGGTCTCTATGAGTCGGGGCCGACTCAACGGCAAACAACAACAACAACAGTACAACAACAACATCATTCAAGCCCTAGGGGAGGAGCCAGCAATCAGCCCTTCTAGTACTTCAGGAGCTCTGGTAGCATAGTGCCTAAGGCACTTGACTGCTAACCAGAAGGCTGGCGGTTCAAACCCACCAGCCACTCCTCGGAAGGAAGGTTGGGCAATCCTACTTCCGTAGTGATACTGCTTCGGAAACCCAAGGAGGGGTCGCTATGAGTCAGGGCAACTCGATGGCATATAACAACAACAACAACAGTACTTCCCATCAGGGTGGAGCTGGCGGGAGCTCTGGTGGTGTAGTGCCTAAGGCATTTGACTGCTAATTAGAAGGCTGGCGGTTCAAACCCACCAGCCACTCCCCGGAAGGAAGGTTGGGCAATCTACCTCCGTAGTGATACTTCCTTGGAAACCCAAGGAGGGGTCACTATGAGTCGGACATGACTCCACCGCAGTGAGTTTGGTTTTGGTTTAGTGATGTCATTCTCAAGGAGACCTAGTGGTTAAGACTCTGGGCTGCTAACCAAAGGGTCAGCCGTTCGAATTCACCAGGTGGTCCATGGGAGAAAGACGTGGCAGTCTGCTTCCGTAAAAATTTACAGCCTTGGAAACCCTATGGGGCCGTTCTGCTCTGCCCCATAGGGTTGCTACCAGTAGGAATCAACTCCAGGGCAGTGGGTTTGGTTTTAGTTTGGACTTCACCCTCCAGAAGGGCGGAGCTAGGCTTATTTTGATCCATAGGGGATGAAGCCAGGATTGAACTATCCAGGATTTAACTTTGTTATCTCCGAAGAGTCCGAGATGGAGCTCTGCCCTCCGGCCCCGCCCCCTGGGAGGTGAGGCTTCCCCCACTGCCCCGCCCAGGGGCGGAGCCAGCTTCTACCCGCCCCGCGGGCCCCGCCTACGGTGCTGAGCTTGCTGGCAGTGAGCAGGACCCTTCGCTCCGCCAGCAGCGCCGCGAACAGCCCCACGATGTTCTCGTCGGTCACCGCCACCACCAGCTCCGTTAGGTTCCTCTGAAGAGCAGAGAGGCGCGCTGGGCGCGGACGGACGCAAGGACCTCTACCCGCCCGCCGAACCCCCTCCCAGGTTTCTACTCACGTTCTCAGGGATGGATGGCAGGCGGCCCGAGTCCGGGGCCACGAAGCAGGAACGCTGGTGGGAGGATCGGCAGGGGGACCAGTCAGTCGGGAGCTGCCCTCCCCTGGGTGGCTGGCCTCCCAGCGTTCCCGAGCTCCACTCACCGGCCTGCTGTTCCCTGGAGTAGCCGGCTGGATGCTGTGCGCGCTGGAGACCATTAGTCCGCTGCCCTGGGGGCGAAGGGTTTCTGTGTAGTTCCCAGGGCAACCTCCTTCTCCACCTGAGGCCCGCCGCCAGGGGTGGGGGCTACTCACCAACTCCAGCCCCACCAAGGCCTGGGGCTCGGGCGGGGGCTGTTGCAGAAGATTTTGGAGCAGTTCTTCAGCCTCCGAGACCTAGGTGGGGGCAGGGTGTCTGAGCCAGACGGGGGTGGTGGTGAGGGGCTTGGTTCAGGCTGGGGGGTCTGGGTGGAGCAAAAAGGGGCGGGCCTGCTGAGAGGGGCTGGGGGCTTAGGTAGGGGAAGGGCTGGGACGCAAGCAGGCATTGGGGGGGGGGCTGGTCTCACTTGGCCCTGGGCCAGGAGGTCCCCCACGTTGTTGAGCAGCTTGTAGAAGACTTCGAACCAAGGCAGGTGGCTGTGGAGAGGGGAGACAGGGGGAGCCTCAAGAAGGGCCCCCTGGCCAGGTCCTCTGTCCCCCACCCCCACCCTAGGCCTCCAGGCTCCACACCTGAGAATGCACAGGCAACTCTGGGCGCCTGCCCGCAGGCGGCAGAACCCAAACCTGCGGTTGCCAGCCAAGTCGGTGAGAGCGAAGGTGAAGTGCTGGACAGCAGGGCTGGGGGGCTCCCTGCAGGGCAAAGAGCTCTGAGAGAGACCTGGGCACCCCAGCTCCCTGACCCATACCCAGTCCCCCAGCACCACGGTGTGACTGAGTTCCTGAGTCCCTGGGCATCCGGGTCCCTGGGTCCCTGGGTGTCTGAGTCCCTTGGGCCCTGGATCCCTGGGTCCCAGAGTGTCTGCTCCTTTTGTACCTTTCCACATCAAAAGGGAAGCAGAATTTGGGCACCATCTGCATAGCTTCCTGGGGGTGGAGAGAAGCACAGAGCTTGGCCACTCTGGTTGGGCCTCCACTCATGAGCTCCAGGTCCAAGGCCCAGAGTCCCCTTCTCCCTGGGGAACTGGCCCTGGCCCTGGGGAGGACAAAGAGCCAACCTGCATACCTGGTCCCTGAAGTCTGGGGGGAACTGCCGCAGGATGGGGGGATCTGTGGGGAGAGCAGGCCTGTAAGTCCAGGCCTCAGGCCCCTTCTACTCACACCCACCCCTGCCTGATGTTCCCCTCTCCCCTCACACACACACTCACCCTCCTGCAGGGAGGCTGGGCAGGCTGCTTCAAAGAACCAATCAAACACAGCAGGTGGACTCCCTCTGCGGAATAGGAAGGGGCTTAGGGGGTCCAGGCACTTGCTTCTGTGTGGGGAGGAATCCTTGCAGCTCTGCATGCATGTGTGACTGTGCATGATGATAGTGTGCGCGTGGCTTCATGGATGTTCAGCTGTGTGTGCATGGCCCTGGGGTTTGTGATGATGAGTGTGTGTGTGCAACTCTGTGTACATGAGTGTGTGACTGGGTGTGCAGGAGTGTATGACTGCATGTGACTGGGCGTGCATAGTGTTCAACAGTGTGACTGGGTGTGCATGAGTGTGTGGGTGTGCATGAGTGTGTGACTGGGTTGCATGAATGTGCACGAGTGTGTGACTGGGTGGACCGAGTGTGGATGACTGAGTGTGACTGGTGTGATTGCATGTGCATGAGTGTTTGACAGTGTGCCTGGTTATGCATGAGGGTGACTGGGTGTGACTGGGTGTCATGGGTATTTAACTGAGTGCACATGGGTGTGCATAACCCTTGATGTTTGTGATGGCAAGTGGTTGTGTAAGGCTGTGTGTACATGTCTGTGAGTTGTAACCGTGAATATGGGGAAGAGAGGATTCCTTGAGAGAGTACCACTCTGTGTGTTGTGTGACTGAATGCATGACTTATATGAGCATGTGTGTATGTGAGTGTGTGATTCCATGTGGTGTCTGCCAAAAAGGATGAGGCTGTCTAGTGTGTATGTTGGGTGAGGCTGTGTGTTTGTGGTTCAGCAGGTGTCAGGGCAAACAGCGCCAATGTCTGTGGCATGGCTTGAATTATGTCCTCCGGAAAGAAATGCTGAAGCCCTACCCCCCTGCTACCTGTGACCGAACCCTTTTTTGGTAATAGGGTCTTTGAAGACGTTAGGTTCACATGAGGTCACACTGGAGTAGGGTGGGTCCTAATCCAATAGGAGTGGTGTCCTCATAAAAGAGAAGAGAAACGCAGAAGGCAGACGCCATGTGAGGACAGAGGCAGAGATAGGAGGGATGTAGGCATAAGCCAAGGATTGCTGGGAGCCCCCAGAAGCTGGAAGAGGCAAGGAAGGACCCACCCCTGGAGCCTCCAGGGGGCGCATGGCCCTGCCGACACCTGGAGTTTGGACTTCTGACCTCCAGTGGTGATCCAGTAAGTCCCTGATGGTTTAAGCCACCCGGCTTGTAGCCTTTGCTGTGGAGGCCTAGGACACTAGTCCAGTCTGCTAGCATGGCTCAGACTCTTCCTGAGTAAAGGTGTGGACACTTCTGTGGGCTTGAGAGCAAATTTGGCCAACCCCAAATCTCTCACCAGGTACAAACCCAAGGAGGTCCCTGAGCGGTGCAAATGCTCTTGCTCTTGGCTGCTAACCCAAAGGTTGGCTGTTTGATCCCCCTCAGTGGTGCTGCAGAAAAAAGGTCTGGTGATCTGCTTGCATAAAGATTGTTGCTGTTCATTGTCGTCTGGTTGGCTCTGACTCATGGCAACCCACTGTGTGTCAGAGTAGAACTTTGCTCCATTGGATTTTCAAGGCTCCAGCCTTTCAGAAGCAGATCACCAGCTCTACCTCCCAAAGTACCTTGAGTGAGTTTGAGTCACCAACCTTTCCTCTAGGAGTCAAGTGCTTAACCGTCTGTACCATT
The DNA here is from genome assembly GCF_000298275.1 of Orycteropus afer afer. Classification (NCBI taxonomy): domain Eukaryota; kingdom Metazoa; phylum Chordata; class Mammalia; order Tubulidentata; family Orycteropodidae; genus Orycteropus; species Orycteropus afer. The sequence continues at coordinate 682,486 of NW_006922048.1, read as the reverse complement.
ACAGCTGAGAAAACCCTACGGAGGACAGTTCTCTCCTGCAATATGTGAGATCACCACGAGTTGCTGTGGACTGGATGACAGTGGGTTTGGTTTTTGAGTTTTTGATCATGTTAAGGTACTAGTGTGGTGTGAATGGTTTGCGCTCACCTACTAACTAACCTAAAGGTTGGCAGTTCAAACCCACCCGGCGGCGCCATGAAAGAAAGGCCTGGCAATCTGCTTCTGCAAGATCACAGCCAAGGAAACCCTATGGAGCATTTCTGCTCCGTACACATGGGATTGCCAGGAGTTGGAGTGGCCTCCAAAGCAATGGGTTTGGTGTATTATTTTGGTTGCAGCTCTGCCTTTCTCCCTTCCCTGCCCCCCACACCACCCAAAGGACCCTGGGCACCCAGTTTCAGAGAGAGAGAGACAGACCTGGGCAGACAGAGGAGGAGGAAGAAGGTGGAGACCAACTCCAGACCCACCGTCCCATCCAGGGCACCCACAAACCCTGGTGTGGAGTCCCCAGCACTGCATCCTCACGCCAGCACAATCACACAGCTAATTACTCTCAGGGACACACTGGCTTTCACGCCCACAGTCCCTCAGAACCCAGTCACCATCACCTAGATGCACCAGAAGGCACTGGGTCACAGTGGGAGTTACATGCACACAGTGGGACTGCTCACAGAGTTACACCCAGAGCCAGACAGAGACAGAGGAGGGGCCGAGAGTGGCCAGGGTTGGCTCCGGGCAGAGTCTACAGTGTGGCCCAGCAGAGGGTCTTGACCCTGATCCCGGTCACCTGCTCTGTTCCCTTGGGGTCACTGAGCCTCCCTGGGCCTCCCCAACCCCAGCTGCCTCTGCCCCAGCCCAGCCCAACTTTGGGAATCTTGGTCCAGAGGATGGGGGCAAGGGTCTTACTCAGCTCTGGATCCCATGGTCCTGCAGGCCTGCCAGCTGGGCCCTTTCCCCAGGGGTCCTGGGGGGCCTGTGCTGGCGCGAGGCTGGGCCCCAGCCGACTTAGCTTCCTGTGTGGCTCAGAGAGGAAGTTTGATGGGTGACGTCCCCAGAGGAGGCCCCTGCCCCCACCCCTGCGAGAGACCCAGGCATCCTGCCTCCTCACCTTCCCCAGGGTGGATAACAAGAGGCGGGGCAGCTCGGAGGCCAAAGCCTTGGCCCTGTCCTGCAGGCAGAGCCCACCTCGTCCCCACCACACACCCAGCCTAGGCTCCCCCTCAGCACTCCCAACCCTCATGGCAGCCGGGGATCCACAGCCCCAAAATGCCTGCCCTTCCTCTTCTCTCTTCTTTCTTGTGGTCCATTCACATAGGTATCCATTGTGGGACCACCTGAGGGAGCCAGCTGGAGAGTGGGCACAGGGACTGGGGATGTGGACAGCAGACGGTCAGGGCACGGTGAAGACAGATAGACATTGGACACACACAGCCAGGGCTGCCACTGCGACTCACAAAGACACAGAGAGACAATAAACATACACAGAGCCAGCACAGCCACTGGGACTCACAGACACAGTTAAAATACAGCACAGACAGATAGACAAGAGACAGACACACATAACCAGGGTGAGACTCAAAGACAGAGCATGAAGAGACAGACAGACACAAGGCAGCCATCAAGACTCACAGATACAGCCAGACAACAAACACACACAGAACCAAGACAGCCACCAGGACTTACAGATAGCCAAAGCACTGACAGACAGACAGACAGACAGACACACACACACGTACACAGAGTCACAGTAGTCACTGGGACTCACAAACACAGAATACAGCACAGACAGACAGATGGACAACACACACACACACACATACACATACAACCATGGTGAGACAGATACCATCAGAGCATGGACAGACAGCCAGACAGTCATTGAGACTCACAGGCAGACAATGAACACACTTAAACTACCACTGAGCTACTACTGCCCTGTCAGTGGCCTAGCCTGGTCGTCCTGATCCCAAGTTCCCCGACGCCTTCCCTAATGACCTGGCCCATCGGTGCCCACCCCATCCAGTAGGGGGAGCCCTCACTGCTGTGCTGTCTGTTCACAGGGAGTTGAAACATGAACTCCACAGAAAAGTGACAGGACAACAATGGATTTATTGATCGAGGGAGAGGCGGTGGGAACAGCTGGGGGCATAAGCTCTGTATCTCACAGCCTCCAGGCCTTCATTCCCTCCCAGCAACAAGGTAAGCCAAGGCGAGCAGAGGCTGAGGGGCGTGAGGTCAGGGATCAAGGCGGAGGCCAGAGCAGGGACAGGGTTAGAGGGAAGGTGGGGTTCCTGGGATCCGAGGGGGGCTAGTCAGAGGTGAAGTGAGGCTCACAAGGAGGGGTCAAAAGTAAACCAGGGCTTATAGGTTTGGAGGTGAGCTGCAGCTCATGGGGGTCAAGGTGAAGGATGAGTCAGGTAAAGTGGAGCTGACAGAATCAGAGATGTAGCAGGGCTCATGGCTGTCAACAGTGAAGAGGGGTCATGGAGGTCAGAGACAAAGTGAGGCTCAAGGGTCAGAGGTGGGCAAGGGTCAGAGGTGAAGTGAGGCTCTTGGGGGTCAGACTTGGGAAGGTGATGCTCCTAGGGTCACTGGGTTCATTTAATCAGAGGTGGTGGGGGCTGGAGGTGAAGTGGGGTTTGCAGGGGGATCAGCGTTGAAATTGGGTGCTAGAGGTCAAAGGGCAGAAGAGCAGGGAGAAAGTGGCTCTAGGCCACCTCCTCCTCCGCCTCCTCCTCGAACTCGCCCTCCTCGGCCGTGGCGTCCTGGTACTGCTGGTATTCGGACACCAGGTCGTTCATGTTGCTCTCGGCCTCGGTGAACTCCATCTCGTCCATGCCCTCGCCCGTGTACCAGTGCAGGAAGGCCTTGCGCCGGAACATGGCGGTGAACTGCTCCGAGATGCGCTTGAACAGCTCCTGGATGGCCGTGCTGTTGCCGATGAAGGTGGCCGCCATCTTGAGGCCGCGGGGCGGGATGTCGCACACGGCCGTCTTCACGTTGTTGGGGATCCACTCCACGAAGTAGCTGCTATTCTTGCTCTGCACGCTCAGCATCTGCTCGTCCACCTCCTTCATGGACATGCGGCCGCGGAAGACCGCAGCCACCGTCAGGTAGCGGCCGTGGCGTGGGTCGCAGGCTGCCATCATGTTCTTGGCATCGAACATCTGCTGGGTGAGCTCGGGCACCGTCAGGGCCCGGTACTGCTGGCTGCCGCGGCTGGTGAGCGGGGCGAAGCCGGGCATGAAGAAGTGGAGACGCGGGAAGGGCACCATGTTGACCGCCAGCTTGCGCAGGTCGGCGTTGAGCTGCCCGGGGAAGCGCAGGCAGGTGGTGACGCCGCTCATGGTGGCAGACACCAGGTGGTTGAGGTCCCCGTAGGTGGGCGTGGTCAGCTTGAGGGTGCGGAAGCAGATGTCGTAGAGGGCCTCGTTGTCGATGCAGTAGGTCTCGTCCGTGTTCTCCACCAGCTGGTGCACCGAGAGCGTGGCGTTGTAGGGCTCCACCACGGTGTCCGACACCTTGGGGGAAGGCACCACGCTGAAGGTGTTCATGATACGGTCCGGGAACTCCTCGCGGATCTTGCTGATAAGCAGCGTGCCCATGCCGGAGCCCGTGCCCCCGCCCAGCGAATGGGTCAGCTGGAAGCCCTGCAGGCAGTCACAGCTCTCTGCCTCCTTCCGGACCACGTCTAGGACGGCGTCCACCAGCTCCGCGCCCTCTGTGTAGTGGCCCTTGGCCCAGTTGTTGCCGGCTCCGGACTGGCCTGAAGAAGGGAGCAGGGGACACATGGGCAGTTACGGGGAGCACTCACCCTCCAGCTCATCCCTGGCTACCAACCTGAAGGGCCCCTAAAAAAATAAATAAACAGAACAAACCCATTGGCCCGGAGCAGATTCTGACTTAGACCACCCTGCCCATTACAGAGAAGCACTGGCCCAGAGGGTTTCCAAGGCTGTCGACCTTTTCGGAAGCAAAGCCCAAACCAAACCCACTGCCTTGGAGTTGATTCCAATTCACAGTGCCCCTAGAGGACAGAGTGGAAGAGCCCCACAGGGTTTCCAAGGCTGTCGATCTTTACCAGAAGAGATCACTAGATCTTTCTCTTGCCGAGCAGTTGATGGGTTCAAACAGTCATGGTTTTGGTTAGCAGCTGAGAGTTTCACCACTGTGTCACCAGGGCTCCTTGGAGGGACCCTAGTCGTTGTATAACAACAATAATGATAATAATAACAATAGCACAATA
>NW_006922048.1:662455-677540 GCF_000298275.1 Orycteropus afer afer | reverse complement strand
TCAAACCCACCAGCCACTCCTCGGAAGGAAGGTTGGGCAATCCTACCTCCGTAGTGATACTGCCTCGGAAACCCAAGGAGGGGTCGCTATGAGTCGGGGCGACTCCACGGCACATAACAACAACAACAACAACTGATAAACATACGTTTTCTTATAAATCATGCTTATTGTCTGTAATAAGGAGCTCTGGTGGCATAGTGCCTAAGGCATTTGACTGCTAACCAGAAGGTTGACAGCTCAAACACACCAGGCACTCCACAGAAGGAAGATTGGGCAATCTACGTCTGTGAAGATTTACTGCCTTGGAAACCCAGAAGAGGTCAATATGAGTCAGAATCTACTTGATGGCAGTGAGTTTTTTTTTTTTTTTTTTTTTAATTGTCGTAATCTCATGGTGGAATGCAAGCCCTGGAGCAAGGATTAGTATTAGGATATTGGCTGGTATACTGTGAACAGGGAACATTTCTTCCATGTCCCTTCTGCCTCCACCTGGTTCAGCCTCATCGTGCCTGCCTGGGACTGGTGCAGACCTCAGCCCTGGGCCTTGACTCCCTCCCTCGCCCCCCACAGCCTGTTCCCCCTGCAGCAGCTAGAGGGCGCTTGTAAGCACCTGAGTCAGAGCCCAGCCCCTCCTCTTCCCACACACAGCCTTCCAGGGCTCCCTCCTCCCTCTGGTAAAAGCCTGAGTCTTCCCCACTGCAGCCAGGGGGCTCCCCAGAGCACCTGAGTCAGGGCCCAGTCCCTCCTCTTCCCACAGTCCTTCAGGGCCCCCCCCCCCGACCCCTGTGCAAAAGCCTGATTCCCAGAGCCTCCCCACCCCCCCTGTCCCTTCCCTGCCCTCCCTTCTCTCTCCCTTCTGCTCACTCTGCTCCAGCCACATGGTCCTCCTGGCTGTTCCTCCAAGTCACCAGCCACCATCCTGCCCCAGGGCCTTTGCATGGGCTGTTCCCTCAAATGCATAACCATTAGTATCACCCAGGAAGTTAATGATCAACAACAAGTGATGCTCTTTTGGCCCTTTCTTTGTGCCAGACATAGTTCTAAGCTCTTGACACATAGTAACTTCTTTACACTCATTAGCTGCATTAATCCTCACAATCCTGAAAAGCAACCTGTTTTAATACAAGCAGACTGAGGCACAGATGGGTTAAGGAGCTGGTGCAAAGTCAGTCACCCAGGTGACTCAGTAGTGGCCGATGGTGGCTTGTTTATCTCCTTTATGGCTCACTTCCCTCCACCAGCAGGGAGCTCTGCAGCCTCTGCTCCCTGCTGTACCCCCAGCTTCCAGAACAGGACCTGGCACGTAATAGGTGCTCAATAAATATTTGCTGAAAGGCTGAAGTGGCACAGCTGAGATCTGAACCCAGGGAGTTCAGCTCCAGTCCACACTGTTAAATCAAAATGTCATCTCCTTGAACTACCACAATCTGTTAAACTAAACCCATTGCTGAGTGGATTCTGACTCACAGCGCCCCTAGAGGACAGAGTGGAACTGCACCATTGGGTTTCCAAGGCTGTCAGTCTTTACAGAAGCAAAGCCCAAACCAAACCCACTGCTGTGGAGTGGATTCTGACTCACAGCGCCCCTAGAGGACAGAGTGGAACTGCACCATTGGGTTTCCAAGGCTGTCAGTCTTTACAGAAGCAAGCACCAGGTCTTTCTCCCATGGAGGAGCAGGTGGGTTCAAACTGCTGACCTTTGAGTTTGCAGCCGAGTGCTTAACCACTGCACCACGAGGGCTCCCAAACTACTATCTGATCCAGCTATTCCACTCTTAGGTATACATCCAAGAGACGTGAAAACAGCAACTCGAACAGAAAGCTGTGACACCAGCACGCATGGCAGCACTGTTTACAAGAACCAAAAGGTGGAAACCACCAAAATGTCCATCAACGCACAGTGTGGTCCATCCACACGATGGAACACTACTTAGCCGTAAAGAGAAGTGAAGTCCTGATGCGTGCACCCCGTGGAGGAACCTTGAGAACTTCATGCTGAGTGAAATCAGTCAGCCGCAAAAGGGCAGATAGTGTGATCTCACTGATATGCAACTGATATGAAATAAGCAAATATACAGAAACCAAAGATTATTAGTGGTTAGCAGGGTGGGAGGAAGGGCAGCAGGGAGCTTTTGTTTAGGGGACAGTGAGTTTCTGTTCATGGTGGTGGAGTGATTTGGAAAAGGATAGCAGGGATGACTGCATAACTTGAAGAATGCAATCAACCTCACTCAATTGTAGACAAAGAATTGCTGAATCGGTCATGTTTTGTTGTGTGTATTTTCACCACAATTAAAAAAGAGAGAGAAAGGGAGTGAGCAATTCATTTGAAAAATAAAAGTCACCTCCTCCGGGAAGCCTTCCTGAAACCCCAGGTGTATCCTCATCCCAACCCTGATTGTCTTGCCCATCTCCTACAACAGTGAGAACCCCAGTCACCAGAGTTTACTCTTTGCTGTTGGGTTGATTCTGATTCATGGTGACCCCAGGGTAGAAGTAAACTCCATAGGGTTTCCTTGTCTGTAATCTTTACCAAAGCAGGTGACCAGGCCTTTCTTCCATGGCCAGGCTAGGTGGGTTTGAACTGTCAACCTTTCAGTTAGCAGCCAATTGCAAATGGCTTGCGCCACCTATGGTTTGCACTAAGCATTTGGAAGGGGAAGGAGCCAGGGGGCTTCCCTGCTGGTGCTCACAGCTGGGGACTCACCAAACACAAAGTTGTCCGGCCGAAAGATCTGGCCGAAGGGGCCGGAGCGGACAGAATCCATAGTGCCGGGTTCCAGGTCCACCAGCACAGCTCTGGGGACATAATTCCCTCCTGCAGAGAAGCAGATGGAAGGTGGGGGTGGGGGGTGCCCAGGAGCCAGAGCTGCTGGGAGCTCTGGTCCCCTCCCGCCCCGCCCCCACACTGCAGGTCCCTCTCCTTGCCCTACCTGTGGCCTCATTGTAGTACACGTTGATCCTCTCCAGCTGCAGGTCACTGTCCCCATGGTATGTGCCCGTGGGATCAATGCCATGTTCATCACTGATCACCTCCCAAAACTAAAGAGGCGGGTGGTGGTCAGTATTGGGAGGAGGGGGCGGCCTCCATCTTGTGGGCCCAGGACCTCCATGCACCTCTCGACCTGTCCCCTCTCCCTCAGAGAGGTAACTGGGAGGCCAGGAGGCATGGTGACCCGCAAAGGATGAGGCAGCAAGAAGGTGGAGTTGGGGGTGGGGTGAGGCCAGTCACCAAGTCACTGGAGCCGGCTGGTGTCAGCGCGCCCGGCTGCAGCCCGGGGGAGGGGTGGGGTCTCTTTGTGCGCGTGGAGGGGACAGCTGGCCAGCTGTGAGGCCAGTTGTGGCAGGCGAACCGAAGGCTGGCCCCACCCCCATCGGCCCCTTTGTTCCCAGCCTGGCCCTGCCTCAGCCCCTCCCCCACCGTCCCTGGGGTGCAGGCCTCCTGGGGACCCAGTTCCCTGAAGACCTGAAGGTGGGGGCTCTGGGGAGCTCCAGGCCCCCCACCCTCGAGATCTGCTCGCCGCCCCCTCGCTGACCCCGCGCACCTTGGCTCCAATCTGGTTGCCGCACTGGCCGGCCTGCAGGTGCACGATCTCCCGCATGCTGGTGGCGCTGGTGGCGGACGCGGCGGTGGCTCTGAGGCTGGAGGTTGCGGCGGCGGAGCCGGTGGTGGCGGCGGCGGCGGCGGCGGCTGCGGCGGCGAAGCACTGTCCCTGCGCCCCCGGGCGCCGCTATATGAACGGGCGGGGCCGCGTCACTGGCCGGTCACGGGCTGCCCCGCCCCTTGGTCCCGCCCCGGGACGGAGGGCGCTGGCTGGAAGGTTCACCCTATGCAGCGGAGCCCAGATCTCGGGTGGTGCAGGCTCGAGCGTGCCAGGGCCAGGTGTCCCCACCCTGGGATCTATCTGCTCACCTCCTACCCTGCTCCCATTCAGGCCTGGGGACCCCGGCTTCGCGGAAATTGAGGAGTGAGGGGCATGCGTGGTAAACCAGGAGCTAGGCGGTCGTGCCCTTCCCCCATCTTCCACGCCAGGCCCTGACTCAGTTTCTCTGTCTGTTGCCTCACTGCCCACTCCATTTCTCCAGGCCTCAATCGCCCTCACCCTTCTATTAATTAGTTGGGAGTGACGCACATGGTTAAGTGCTGGAGAAGGCTGGCTTTTCCAACCTACCTGGAGGCACCTTGGAAGAAAAACAAAATGCCTGAAGCTCTGTTTCCACGAGGGCACATCCTTGAAAACCCAGCAGAGTGCGGCTCTATCCTGCACGCTCAGGTCACCATGAGTTAGAATCCACTGAATGGCAACTGGTTTTGGCAACTGGAGGGGGCTTGAAAGGAGCCATCTTTTTTTTTTGGATTGTGATTTGGGTGAAAGTTAACAGAGCAAATTCACTTTCCACACAGCAGTTCACATACACTTTGTCTCATGACATTGACTCCAATTTACCACAATGCAACAGCTCCCCTCCCACTTCCTCCCTATAGTTAATCTCTTCCCTGTGTCCTTCCCTCCATGGACTCCTGTCCCCTGAGCTATGTCCCTGTGCATTCATAGCCCTTCTATTCTCCCATGACCAGGTTTGCTGGTCTGATAGAGCCTGGTAGAACCACTGAGACTATGGCCCCTAGCTGCCCTTCAGGTCTGGAACTGAACCCACACCTGTGGCTTCCAGCCAAACAAAAGACAGGCATATGAGGTGAACATTTACACTAGGTAGACTCCTTGGAGAGAACAATCATGGGAGAAAGAAGGGCTGCTTATGCACAGGGAGACAGCTCAGGGGGCAGGAGTGTATGGAGGGATGGACACTGGGAAGAGGTAACTATAGGGAGGAAGTGGGAGGGGAGCTGTTGCATTGTGGTAAATTGTGGTCAATGTCATGAGACAAAGCATATGTGAACTGCTGTATGGAAAGTGAATTTGCTCTGTTAACCTTCACCCAACTCACAAAGAAAAAAAGAAAAATCATCCATGGAAAACCCTGTAGGGCCTGGTATTACTCTGACAGACATGGGGACACTTACTTGGAGTCAGCTAGCTTTAGGTGACCTTGTCCAGGCCACTTGGCCTCTCTATGCCATAAGGTCCTCTCATCTGGGAGATGGCGTGGTAAAGGGTGTCCGCCCTCTAGGGCTGCTGGGAGGCCCCATTGAGACAGCAGAGTCAATATCAAATGAATTGTTACAACTGATCCCAGAGTTATGCCCACACAGGGTAAAACTGTAGCTATCACAGTTATTGCAATAATAATTACAACTATTATCAGGGGCCGGCCAAGGCTTCCTGTGCCTCCTCCTCAAGCGAGGTCACCTTCATGGTCAGCCTCCCACCCTGGCAGCCCAGGAAGCACCCTGCATCCTAGTCATCCCCCTGGCTCACCCATCCAAGAACCCCAGTGCGAGAGCAGGGCCTTTCATGGGGTGAGAATGGGAGGTAGCCGTGTGGCTCTGGCCTGTTTAAAATTTTATTCATTTTTATTTATGAATAAAATGCACACAGCAAAACATACACCAGCTCAACAGTTTCTCCATGGACCATTCAATGACATGGATGACTGTCCTCAAGTTGTGCTACGTTCCCACCCTCTTTTCCGAGCTGTTCCTCTCCCATGAACATAAAGGTGCTGCCTTCTAAGGTTCCCAGCTAATCTTTCAAGTTGCTCTTGTCAATTTGATCCCGTGGAGAAAGTTCTTATGAGTACGATGCTCAAGGCAGACATTGTTTACTGCTTAAGTTAAACTATTTGGTTTGAGAAGACTTCAGGGCATATTTCAGATTAAAGGTTTAAAGATGATTTCAGATGGTGTTCTGGTTCCCTAGTGCCACTCTGATAGGAATATACCACAAATAGGATGGCTTGAACAAACAGGAATTTATTCTCTTACAGTTTGGAGGCGTTAAGCCCGAGTTCAAAGTGCCAGGCTCTAGGGACTGAGTGAAAGCCCCCTAGCCTTGGGCTTCAACTCTGCCTCTTGCTCCCAGCCCACTGGAGCTAGAGGCTTTTCTTCACTCGGACAGCTGCTGGCTGCTGAGACTGATAAGCCCAAGGTGGACAAGTAAAAAGGCACAGTCCTGATGTTACCAAACCACACAGCAGGCCATTAATTCAAGTCCATTAAAAGTCCCAAGATCAGCAGAGCACAGCAGCTTGCTGAACAGTGACTCGGCTACATTCAGGGTTCATTCGTGCCATAAGCTAGGGACTGTTCCCTGAGACTTCTCCTCATATACAGGAAGCAGACCACATCCCTAAGGCAGCTACTCAGCTGCTCACAGTAGATTCCAGCATGGAGCTGATTACCAGTCTCACATGGGGAATACTACATCCAGCTGCCCAGCCACTCAGCCAGGCCCAGCCCAGCTGACACACAAACTTAACTACCACAGATGGTTTCAGAGGTTCATCCAGCCTCCAGGACTCAAGAAAGTCTGGATTCCATGAGAATTTGGAATTCTGTTTTGCATTTCCCCCCTTTTTGCTGAAGACTCTTCTATAGAATCTTTGATCAAAGCATTCAATAATGGTAGCTGGACACCACCCAGTTCTGGTCTCAGGACAAAGGAGGCATTGCTTGTAGAAGGAATTAGCCACACATTCCATTTCCTAGTCCTGTTCCTGGCTCTTCTTCCCGCTCCGTTGCTCGGCAAAGAGAGACCAATTGTTGTGGCTCTAGGCTCACTTTTGTCAGTGGTTCTACATTTTGACCAGTGGTTCTCACCTGGGGGCAATCCTGCCTCCTTAGGGGGCACTTGACAACATCTGGTGACTTTTTTGTTTGTCATGACTTGGGGAAGAGGGGTTAGCTACTGCCATCGAGTGAGTGGAGACCAGGGAAGGTGCTCAGCACCCTACAGTGCATGGGACAACCCTCACAGCAAGGAATTATCTGGCCCCAAATGTCAAGAGCGCTGAGGTCATGGAAGCAGCCCAAATATCCACCAATAGATGATGAATAAACACAATATGGTCCATCATACAATGGAACATGATTCTACCATAAAGAGAAATGAAGGTCTGATATGTGTTGTGATATGGATGAACTTTGAAAACATCACGCTGAGTGGAATCAGCCAGTGACAAAGGACACATATTGTATGATCCACTTTCATGAATAGAATAGGACATGTATAGAGACCAAAGTTGATTAGTGGTTACCAGTGTGAGAGGGTCAGGGGGAAAAGTAATCAGTGCTTAGAGGACTCTGAGCTTCTGTTAAGGATGATGGAAATGTTTGGGACTAGATGGTTGTGATGAACATAATGTCACTAAATTGTACATGTCAAAAAGGTTGGAATGGCAAATTTATATTCTTACCACCATAAAAAAAAGAAAAAACAGTTCTGAGATTGGAGGAATCCTGATTTAGACTTTTGATGTTATCACCAAATGAGTTGTTACAACTGATCCCAGGGACCCAGTGTTGGCAATGAGATAGAATCCTGGCCAATCAAAGCATGTTCATTTATATCAAGAATTCACAATTCTGGAAAGAGAAATCAGAAAAGGAGGGGGATATGGAATATGTGGCTAATTTCCTCCTTTGCCATGAGATCAGAAGAAGTATATAGTGCCCAGCTACCATTACTGAATGTTTTGATCAAAGATTCTATAGAGAATCCTGATCAAAAGGGGGAAAATGCAGAACAGAATTCCAAATTCTCATGGAATCCATACCCTGAATCTATTGCCCTGAGATAGTCTTTATACCTTAAACCAAAATTATCCCCTGAAGCTTTCTTTAAACCACATACTTTGGCTTAATTAGTAAGAATGTCTGCCTTGAGCACTGTGCTCTTTTAAAGACTTCAATGAGACCAAATTGACAACAGCAACTCAAAAGGTTGGATAGGACAGCGAGTTTATTATGTCCATGAGGGAAGAACCATTTGGAAAAGGAGGGTGTGAATGGTTGCACAACTTGAAGACTGTCCTCCATGGCACTGACTTGTACATGGAGAAATTGTTGAATTGGTGTATATTTTGTCGTATCTATTCTAACAATAACAACAAAAGAAAACAAGTTATTAAAAACAAGAATTTTGCAACTGTGTATTGCCATTTCTTAACATTTTAATATAGCAAGAGTCTTATAAAGAAACAAACAGAAATGTTCCTGCTGGGAGTGGAGAGGTGGGACTTCCTGGACGAGCCCAGCTGGGGAAGGACAGCTACCTGGGCAGGACAGGCCTCGATGGGCCTTCTCTCTTCTCCTGAATCAGGAAGTCCTTTGGTCTGTAGGGGCAAGTCAGCAGGGAGGGCAAGGGAGAGGCTGGAAAACAGTAGGTGGCCTTCTGACCAGGTACGGAACCTCCTTGCTGGGTTGAAGAGGTTGGAGTTGGATGAAGCCTGTGGGGATGAAGAGGACAAGCCTGGGGTGGCCTGATGTCACTGGACCCCGCGGCTCCCTCCACCCTGATTTGGCCTCTCCTGGACTCCAACCCAGGGAGGTAAAGAATATCAGGTGTGTCCACCGCTCCTTCCTGGTGGTGTAATGGTTTAAATGCCTGCTGCTAACTGACAGGTTCAAACCCAGCCAGTGGCTCTGTGGGAGAAAGACCTCAATGGCACCGACCACCAACACCCACCATAGCTCCCAGACAAGCAGACCTTCTCTGGTAGCAGGTGGCCCCGAATAGCACCTACCTCTTAGGTGGCCACCAAGTCTCTGTGAAGGAATCCAAAGGCCGTGTCATAGGGGTGGTCCAGAGTCGGCTGGTACACAGTGCTGGGGCCAGGAACAGGAGCTGGTCTGTCCCTGGTCGCATGCCTGGACATGGAATGGAGGGCGGATTGAGCAGCGCCTTAAAGACCAGGGAGGAGGTGTCCAGAGGACCCTGCCCAGGACTGCGTTTTCATACTCACTTACTTGCCTGTCCTCTCATGGACATTAGTCACATTAGAATGTAAGTGGGGCATTCTACTTTGCTAGTTTTGAAGGAAGGTAGAACTCAGCATCTGAAGAGGGTGTGGCCTGGACCATTATTATAAGAGTTTTATGCTTTTCACTATATACTACCGATCCCTAGGAACCCTGGTGGGGTTAAGTGCTTGGCTGCTAACTGGAAGGTGGGTGGTTCGAACCCACCCAGAGGCTCCACAGGGGAAAGACCCGGCAATCTGCTTCCATAAAGACTACAGCTGAGAAAACTCCAGGGGGCAGTTCTACACTGTCACATGGTGTCACTATGAGGCAAAATTGATGGCACCTGACAACAACAGCCAACCTAGAAAAAGACAACATGTTTGATGGAGGGCCGGCGAAGAGGGAAACTCTCAAGGACGTGGGTAGAAACAAAGTCCCAGCAATGGGCTCAAACCTATCAAAGATCATGGAAGCAGTAAAGGATGGGACAACGATTATTCTGTTGTCATAAGGCCACCATGGATTGGAGTTGACTCCACAGCAACTGACAACAATATCAAGTGTTGAGTCCCAGCCCCTGTCTGTCAGTGTGTCTACTGTGGTGGCTTGTTTGTTGTGGTGGCTGTGATGCTGGAAGCTATGTCACTGGGATTTCACATGCCAGCAGGGCTACCCTGCTATGGAAGCAGAGCTTCCAGACCAAGACAGACTAGGAAGAAAGGTCTGGCAGTCTACTTTGCAGCCAATTAAAACTCCGTGGGTCACAACAGAACATTGCTCGATTCAGTGCCGGAAGGTGAGTCAGCCAGGTTGGAAGGCACTCCAACAACACGCCGGCCTCCACCATGGACTTGAGCAAAATGACAGTCGGGAAGACGGTGTAGGACCAGTTAACGTTTCATTCTGTTGTACGTGGGGTTGCCCTGAGTCAAAGTCAATGCGAGGGCAGCTAATGGTAACAGGAGTCAGGTACTATTTGCCTGCCCATTTTACAGGCCAGGAAACAGAGGCCCAAGGAGGGTGAGTATGTCATCCCATGTCACCCACTGCTAGGGCTGGAAAGAGCCGGAGCCCTGGTGGCACTGTGAGTAAAGCATTGGGCTGCTAAAAGTCAGTGGTTCCAACCCACCAGCCACTCCATGGGAGATAGATGTGGCAGTCTTCGGTAAAGATTGACAGCCTTGGAAACCCTGTGGGGCAGTTCCACTCTGTCCTCTAGGGGCGCTGTGAGTTGGAGTCCACTCAACAGCAGTGGGTTGGTGTGGTTTGGGCTTTGCTTCCCTAAAGATTGATAGCTTTGGAAACCCCATGGGGCAGTTCCACTCTGTCCTCTAGGGGCGCTGTGAGTCAAAATTGAGTTGACAGCAATGGGTTTTATACTCTAGTGCATTCCAGTGCCAAAGTCCCCCGCCCCGCCTCCCTTTATCCCCACAGGAACCTGATATGCTGTAGTTACTTTGTTACTTGGTCTTTTTTTTTTTTTTTAAAGGCTGGCAGTGGAAGGGGTGTCTTTCAGGAAGACAGTGCTGCTGGTGTCCAGGCAGCTGTCTGACTGTCACGTGCCAGTGGCTTGGGCCTCTGTCTGCGTCACATGCCTGCTCCCACGGTGCCTGGGCGCCCTGGGCTGGCTCTGCTATGAGCTCAGCTTGCAGCTCCCAGTCTGTGCTCTCTTTGTCCGCTGGGCCCTATCATCGAGCTCTTTTCCAGAGGTTCGCAGCCCCTCCTGCCACCCCACAGCCCAGCTCGTAGACCTGTACCTCAGCCAGGTCCACTTTCCCTCCCTCTGCCCTGGCATGGGTCCTCTCCAGCTGCAAGGAGGGAGACAGAAAGTTCTAGAAGTTGCTGCTCTGCCACAGCGATGCTGAATGAGCCCTAAGAGGAGAGTGACCCTCCCCTTGCCAGCCTCCCCAACTCCAGGGAAACACACAGCTCTGTGTCAACCAAGCCTGGCGCTGCTTGTCACCAAGCCTGGGGGTGGCCAGGGACAATGGAATGTTCTTTGGCCCTGTTGGGGTGTGGCCTGCCTCCCACCAGCACTCACCATCAGACACAACATCTTGAAGGAGGTGGGCTCAGAATAGTAGGATTTCCAGGAAGGTGGGCAGGGGGAGGGCTGAGATCAGCTGGGACTGGGCTGGGTGGGGACTTCCTGGGGGTTCCCTCCCCTGCCTGCCGGGTTGCCTGGCACCGAGGATGTTGACAGGGTGCCCACTGCAGGTGTAACTGGTGATGTACCCGCTGGCACGGTCCAAGGAGGCTGGGACTGACAGGCATACAGCCAGGAAGTCAGGCTGCAGGTGTCGCGCAGTCAGGGAGCAGATGGTAATGTTACCAGAGAGGAAGGCACCCAGCTGCTTATAGGCCAGGCGCATGCAGGGCTGCTCACGGGCCGGCCAGCTCAGGTACGGGCTCTGGGCCTGCATCATTTCTCTAAGACAGGTCTGTGGGGGCTGCAGAGGGGGTGGAGGGGGAGGGCAGTTGTTGTTGGGTGCTGTCAAATCGATGCCAACTCATAGAAACCCCATGTGACAGAGTAGAACTGCCCCATAGGGTTTCCTGGTCATTTTCACAGGAGCAGATTGCAAGATTGTTTGTCCCGTGGAGTTGCTGGGTGGCTTCGAACTGGTAGCCCTTTGGAATAGTCACACTAATGGGATAGATAAAACCCCAGCCTGTTGTGGTTGAGTTGGTTCTGACGCATGGTCACCACATGTATGCAGAGTGGCACTGTTCCATAGGGTTACGAGGCTGTAACCCTAGGACTTGTCAACCAGTGTGCTGTACTGCGGTGGCTTGCGTGTTGCTGTGAGGCTGCAGACCACACCACCAGTATTTCAAATGCCAGCAGGGTCACCCATGTGGGCAGGTTTCCGTGGAGCTTCTAGGCCAGGACAGACTCAGCAGAAGGAAGGGGCCATCCACTTCTAACAGTATTAACTCATGAAAACATTATGAAAAGCAGTGAAACACTGATATAGCACCAGAATATAAGCCCTCAGGTCGGAAGGTGCTCAAAATATGACTGGGGAAGAGCTACCTCCTCAGAGTAGTGTCGACCTTAATGATGTGGATGGAGTAAAGCTTTCGGGACCTCCATTTGCTGATGTGGCATGATTCAAAATGAGAAGAAATAGCTGAAAACATCCACTGATAATTGGAATGTGGAAACATATGAAGTATGAATCTAGGAAAACTGGAAGTTGTCAAAAATGAAATGGAACACATAAAGATCAATATCCTAGGCATTAGTGAGCTGAAATGGACTTGTTGTTGTTGTTATGTGCCATCGAGTTGGACCCGACTAATAGCGACCCCTCCTTGGGTTTCCGAGGCAGTATCACTACGGAAGTAGATTGCCCCATCTTCTTTCTGAGGAGTGGCTGTGGTTTGAACGGCCAGCCTTCTGGTTAGCAGTCAAGTGCCTTAGGCACTATGCTACCAGAGCTGAAATGGACTAGTATTGGCCATTTTGAATCAGACAATTATATGCTCTACTATGCTGGCAATGACAAATCGAAGAGAGATGGTGTCGCCTTCATCACAAAAAAGAACATTTCAAGATCTGTTTTGGCCATCTTGAGACCTTGAGCTTCAGCCTTGCTTCTTATTCTTAGCCCACTGAAGCTGGAGGCTTGTCTTAACTCATGCAGCTGCTGGCTGCTGGCTGCTGAGCCTGACAAACCCAAGGTCAACAAGTACAATGGCATAGTCCCAAGATTATAAAACAACATGGCAGGCCACTAGTTCAAGTCCAGAAACAGTCCCAAGATTGGGAAGGCCAGCACGGCAGGCTGCTGAACAAAGACTCGGCTAAATGCAGGGTCCAAGCATGCCAAAAAGCTCCAGAGAACTTTCTCAATTGAAGGGTTCTATAGGCAAAATACTGACCCATGCAAGATGCATCAAGAGAAGATAGGAGTAATACACATACATAGTCACTGTACCAAGAAGAATTGGCCAACGCGTAACCATTCCAGCAAGCAGCATATGATCAAGAACCAATGGTACCGAAGGAGAAGTCTAAGCTTCACTGAAGGAACTGGTCAAAAAACAAGGTTCCAGGAATTGCTGGAATACCCACTGAGATGTTTCAACAAATGGATGCAATGCTGGAAGCGCTCACTTGTCTATGCCAAGAAATTTGGAAGATAGCTATCTGGCCAACAGACTGGAAGTGATCCATAGACATGCTTATTTCACAGAAAGGTGATCCAATAGAATGCAGAAATTATTGGACAGTATCATTAATATCACATGTAAGTAAAATTCCGCTGAAGATGATTCAAAATTTGTTGTAGTAGTCTATCGACAGGAAACTGAGGAATTCAATCTAACTCCTCCACGCGCCCCACGTAGGATCCCTGCACAACATCCCCACCTGCCCTCCTCCCAAACCCTCCCAGCTCACCAGGGCTCTATCCGAGCTGGGCCCAGCGGGAGTAATGGTGATGTTCTGAGTTACCTGGGAGGGCTCCAGTGCTGGGGGGTGGAGAGGGTAAATTAATTCCCATCTATTCTTCCTGTCTCAGCCTGGCTGCACTTTCCTTGGCGTCCCCACCAGGCCAAGAAAAAAGAGTTGCTGTCAGATCTACTCCAACGCATAACAGGCCCATGTGTGTCAGAGCAGAGCTGTGTGCCACAAAATTTTTGATGGTAGATTTTTTGGAAGTAGATTCAATCAGACTGCTGCTCCTTAGGCGTGAGAATGGCCAGACTTTCTCTCACACTTTGGACGTGTGGTCAGAAGGAAACAGTCTCTGGAGAAGGGCACCATGCTCGGTAAAGCAGTGCATCCGCGACAAAGAGGAAGGCCCTCAGGGAGATGGATGACACAGAGGCTGCACAGACGGCCCAAGCAGAGCAACAGTTGTGGGGAAGGCACGTTGCCGGGCCATGGTTCTTTCTACTGTGTGAGTCACAGTTGACTTGATGGCACCTAACAACAACCAAGGAAACCAAAACCAAAGTCAAAGCCATCAAGTCGGGCCCAACTCATAGCGACTCCCATTGGCTTTCTTTTTTTTTCTTTTTATTGTGATTTAGGTGAAAATTCACAGAGCAAATACACTTTCCATACAGCAGTTCACATACACTTTGTCTCATGACATTGACCACAATTTACCACAATGCAACATCTTCCTTCCCACTTCCTCCCTATAGTTACCTCTTCCGTGTGTCTATCCCTCCATGCACTCCTGTCCCCTGAGCTGTCTCCCTGTGCATAAGCAGCCCTTCTTTCTCCCATGATTGTTCTCTCCAAGGAGTGTATCTACCTTAGGTAAATGTTCAACTCATATGCCTGTCTATTGTTTGGCTGGAAGCCACAGGTGTGCATTCAATTCCAGACCTGAAGAGCAGCTATGGGCCATAGTCTCAGTGGTTCCACCAGGCTCTTTTGGGCCAGCAAACCTGGTCCCCCTCTTTTTTTCCAAATGATTTTGAGTTTTGTTCCACATTGTTCTCCTTGTCTATCCAGGATCTCCTACGTAGATCCTCTTCCAAGTGGTTGACAGTAGTAGCTGGGCACCATCTAGTTCTTCTGGTCTCACAGTCATATAGGTTGCAGATCAGATGGTGTACCAGTCATTAGGACTAATTGTTTCCATGAATTTTTGGTTTTCTTCATTCTTCTTGGCTCCCATTGGCTTTCTGAGGCTGTAAATCTTTACGGAAGTGTTGTTGTTGTTGTTAGGTGCCTTTGAGTCATCTCTGACTCATAGTGACCCCATGTACAGCAGAATGAAAAACCGCCTGATCCCACGCCAGCTCTGTGATCCCTGCTATACTTGAACCCATCGCTGCTGCCACCATGTCAATCCATCCCGTTAAGGAAGTTAACACATCCACTGTTTCGTTGGCTCTCCACCTTACCAAGCATGACATCCTTCTCCAGGGAATGGTCGCTTCTCGTAACATGACCAAAGTAGGTGAGACAAAGTCTGGCCATTCTCACTTCCAAGGAGCATCCTGGCTGCACTTCCTCCAGGACAGATCTGTTAACAGGGAGTCCATGGGACTTTCAGTATTCTTCTCCAGCATCACAACTCAAAAGCATCGATTCTTTTTCAGTCTTCCTTATTCACTGTCCAGCTCTCATATGCATATGAGGTGACTGAAAATACCATGTTGTTGTTGTTATGTGCCATCGAGTCAGACCCGACTCATAGCGACCTCTCCTTGGGTTTCCGAGGCAGTATCACTATGGAAGTAGATTGCCCC
>NW_006922048.1:655133-662355 GCF_000298275.1 Orycteropus afer afer | reverse complement strand
TCTTCCTTCCAAGGAGTGGCTGGTGGATTTGAACCACCAGCCTTCTGGTTAGCAGTCAAGTGCCTTAGGCACTATGCTACCAGAGCTCCTACCATGGCTTGTGTCAAATGCACCTTAGTCCTCAGGGAGACATCTTTGCTCTTCAGCACTTGAAAGCGGTCCCTTGCAGCTGACTTGCCCAGTGCTGTACATCTTCTGATGTCCAGACTGCTGCTTCCATTGGTGTTGATTGTAGAACCAAGCAATGTGAAGTCTTTGACAACTTCAATCTTTTCTCCATTTATTGTGATGGTGCTTATAGGCCCAGTTGTGAGGATTTTTATTTTCTTTATATTTTTGTATTCTTTATATATATGTAATCCATAGTTTTATGAAGCACCTCTGGTAGCATAGTGCCTAAGGCACTTGACTGCTAACCAGAAGGCTGGGGGTACATAGTTTTATGAAAGTAGATTGCCCCATCTTTCTTCCACAGAGTAGCTGGTGAGTTTGAACTTCTGATCTTCTGGTTAGCAGCCAAATACCTTATCCACTAAGCCACCAGAGCTCCTTACAACAACGACGACAATAACTTCAACAACATGTCAAAGAGGCTGGACTTCTTGCTACGCCAAAAGAAGGGGAGGCACTTTCTTCTTCCTGTGTCAGATCTGGGCACAATTTTCTGTCCCATATCTGCAAGGGGTGGGACTTCCTGTTACACCAGGAAAATGATGGGCTGTCTTACCTTATGTCAAAAGACATATTGCATTGAGCGAATCTGTTGCAAAGACCTCTTTCAAGTGCTAAGGAGCAAAGATGTCTCCTTGAAGACTAAGAGGCACCTAACCCAAGCCATGGTATTTTCAATCGCCTCATATACATGTGAGAGCTGGACAATGAATAAGGAAGACCAAAGAAGAGCTGATGCTTTAGAGTTGTGGTGTTGGCGAAGAACGCTGAAAGTACCGTGGACTGCTAAAAGAACTAACAGATCTGTCCTGGAGGAAGTGCAGCCAGAATGTTCCTTGGAAGCGAGAATGGCCAGACTTTGTCTCACCTACTGCAAAAAGGGCAAGGAGGCCACATGTTCTGACCTCCTCTAATCCCACAAGAGGAAGACAGGATTACCAGCAGTAACCCAAGGCCTATTCCTGCGAGGCCAGACATGCTGCCTCCCTCCAGCCCTTTCACCAATCGTTCCTCCCAAAGCACCCACCACCTCTCTCCTGGGTTCGATAATTCGCTTCAGTGGCCACACAGAGCTCAGAGATTATGGGGTTTATTAGGGAAGCACCACAGGCTACAATCTGAGTTTAGGAAAAATGCTCAGCCTCTCTCCCAGCCCACGGTCCCTCAGCCAACAATCTCACAGTCTCTTTCCCAGCAGTGCTGGTCTCTCGGTGTCTCACTCAACAATGCGTCTCTTGCATCTCTTTCCCAGCAGCACGTGTCTCTTTCGGCAGCACGTCTTCCTCAACCAGCAGTCAGAGAGCGTTCTGCCTCTAGGAGGCCTCCTTTTGAGCCCGGCAGGGTGGTCAAACTAGCCAATCACAGCATCAGAACTCTTTAAGCACTTGAGAGAGAGTGGGCACCTCCCAGAACATTGTTTTGTGCCACACCCAACAGAAATAACCCAGGTGGACAACTTCAGCAATCAGGAGCTCCTCAGTTGCTCATAGAAAATCCCACCTTGGAGTTTACAAAGACTTATGGGTAGAAAAGCCACACTAAGTAATTTACTACACTGCACCTACTTTGGTCATGTTGTCAGAGGGGACCATTCCCTGGAGAAGGATGTCCTGCTTGGTAAATTGGAGGGTCAACAAAAGAGGAGAAGGCCCTCAATGAGATGGATCTACACAGTGGCTGCAGCAGTGGGCTCAGGTGTAGCAGGGATCGTGAAGCTGGCACAGGACTGGGCAGTGTTTTGTTCTGTTGTACATGGGGTCGCTATGAGTTGGAGATGACTTGATGGCACATAACAACAACCACAACCTTATGTAAGTCCTATGCTCAATTTCCTTTCCCATATTTGAAAGGGGTGGGACATCCTCACCCAGAGAGAGAGGCAGGACCTTCCTCCTCTGTTTGAAAGGGGGAGAATTTGCGACTCACATAAACAGGGCAAGACTGCTCCCTGCTTTATGCATTATAAGGGATGGAGTTTTCCTATCCACAGGGAAAGGGCTGAGCTTTTTGCTATATTCCTAAGGCAGAGGGACTAGCATTTCCTCTGTCTTATGCTTACAAGGAGGGAGCTCTGGTAGCTTAGCTCCTAAGGCACTTGACTGCTAACCAGTAGGCTGGCAGTTCAAACCCACTGGCCACTCCTCAGAAGGAAGATTCACTTCCATAGTGATACTACCTTGGAAACCCAAGGAGGGGTCGCTATGAGTTGAATCCGACTTGATGGCAATGAGTTTGGTTTTTATGCTTACAAGGGGTGGGTCTTACTTTCTCCTCAGGGAAAGGTTTTCTTCTGTACCATCGAGCAGTAAGAGTGCCAATTTTTTAGGAAAAGAAGCGAGGCTTCTTCCTGGGTGGGGCTTCTGGTTCATCAGAAAAGGGGTGGAGCTCACTGTAGCAGGTCACCACTGCATGGGGTGTAGATGGCCAGCCCCTCGCCATGAAGATGGAGGTTTAGAAGCTCATGGTGATGAGTGTTGAGTCCTCAATGACGTATTAGGCCACTGAGGGTATCTGATGGTGGTGTCATTGCAAATGAAACCCTGGATATGAGGCTGCAGGTATCACCTGAGCCGTGGTCTCTCCACGGGCCATCTGGCCAGTGTCCTTCCTCCTCCACAGAGAGATGGTGGGAGCATGGTTTGGCCAAAAGACTGGAAGAGGACAGAGCCCAGGGACCCATCCATGGGTGAGGCCCTCTCACTTCCTTACAGTCAGCGTCCCCTCCCTGCTGTGTGAGACTGTGGGAGGGTGGGTGGTGGCTGACGTGGCACCTGTGCGTGGTGGATAAGGATAAGGAGGTGGTAAGGGTGGACGGGCGCACGTCTTCTGGGGTGTGAGTGTGTCCTGGCATGTGCATATCTGTGTGTGGCTGGGTTCTGTGTGGCTGTGCATCTGTGGACGAGTGTGTGGCTGTGCTTATGGAGAACCAGAAACCCAAACCTGTTGCTACTGAGTTGATCAAACTCATGGTGCCCCATGTGTTACAGGGAAGAGCTGCTCCATGGGGTTTTCTCGGCTGTAATCTTTATGGAAGGTCCCTGGTGGTGTAACGGTATGCGCTCAACTGCTAACCTAAAGGTTGGACGTTCAAACTCACCCAGTGGCAGTGCTGAAGAAAGGCCTAGCTTTCTGCTTCTGTAGTTTACAGCCAAGAGAGCCCTACAGAGGCACTCTGCTCGGTCACACATGGGGTTGCCATGAGTTGGAGTCGATTCAAAGGCAGACTGCCTTTCTTCTGCGGCACCTGGTGGGTTCAAACCACGAACATTCAGGTCAGTGGTTGAGTGGTTAGCAGTCCAGTGCAAACTGCACCACCAGGGACCTTTGTGTTCACAGATGTCTGCACATTCATGGATGCCTGCACGTTCATGGATAAATGCATGTTCATAGATGTCCCCATGTTCACGGATACATGCATGTTCATGGATGTCTGCATGTTCATGGATACATGTATGTTCGTGGATGTCTGCATGTTCATGGATACATACATGTTCACAGATGTCTACATGTTCAGGGATGTCTGTGTGTTCATGGATATTTGCATGTTCCTGGATTCTGCGTGTTCATGATGTGTGTTCATGGATGTCTGTGTGTTCATCATGTCTCTGTGTTCATGGATATCTGTGTCTATGTCACTTGTGAGTATGTCTGTGAGTCTATAGGTGTGTGTTTCCTGGTGTGTGTGTATGTGTGTATTTCTATGTAGCTGTGAGTCTGCAGATATGAATGTGTGTCTTTCTCAGTGTGTGTGTGTCTATATTTGCAGGTATGTGACTGCATGTCTTTGGAAGTGAGTATGAGTGTGTGTAGTGTGTATCCTGTTACATCTGTCTATGTGCTTGGGATGTGGATGAATGTTGACATGCATGTCATGGTGTGTGCAAGTGTTGTGCATCTGTGTGTATGTCTGTCTGTAGTTGTACATGTATAAGTCTGGGCATGTATGCTCTTGTCTGCAATATGAGGTTATATGTGTGTGTGTGTGTCTGAGGCCAAGCATGTGTGTCCATGGATGTGTGGGTTGTGTTGTGTGTGTGTGTGGTTGTGTCTGGGATCTCTGTGTGTGTTCATGCCTCTGTCTGTGGCTCTGTAGCTGACTGAACTAGGAGACATTGGGTGAACACTATGTGTGAGCAGGACCCAAGGACCTCTCATCTCCTGGGACCTCCTTCCTGAAGTCAGGCAGGGCAGGGGTCTGTCTCCAACCAGGCCCACCCACTCCAAAGTCCTACCCTAAGCCTCCTTCCCCAGGTGCCTCCGGATCTCAGGCCCAGTGATGGGCTCCTCTCCCTGACCCTGCTCTTTTTGCTGCCCAGTGAAGTTTGATGGAGTCGAGGAGCTGAAACCCAGCCTCCCACACCCCTCTAAGCCCTTCCTGGGCTGGGAGGGCAAAGTTCATATTCCAGCCTGACCTCCCCTCCCCAGACAGTGGGCTTTGCTTCCTGACACTGCCAACTGGGGCACAAGGGCGGGCACACATCTAGATCCCAGGCAAGCATAAGCCACCGAGATCCCAGATACGCACACAAACATGGTCAGACCTAGACAGACAATAGAGAAATGTACACACAACACACATAGGCCCATGTTGACCCAGACACATTCCCAGATAAACACTGTTGGATCTACAACCCACATGACTCAGCATAGGTTCCCACAGGCCAGGTGCATGCCCAAAAGTCACCCACATAGACACACAACAAACAGCACACCTCCCCAACCCAACCCAACACACAGCCAGATCCTGATACACAGAATCAGATACACACAGACACCTCCACACCAGACCACTAGACAGATATGTGTGCAACGGAACAAAACATTGCCTGGCCCTGCACCAGTACAAATATACAACAAACAAACAAACAAACAAACAAAAAACACCAAACTCATTATCATTTAGTTGATTCTGAGTGTAGCAACCCTAAAGGACAGAGTGGAACTGCTCCAAGGTTTCCAAGTCTGTCAATCTTTATGAAAGCAAAGCCCAAACCAAACTTAGTCCCACAGAGTCGATTCCAACTCACAGCGCCCCTAGAGGACAGAGGAGAACTACCCCACAGGGTTTCCTAGGCTATAAATCTTGACGGAAACAGACCCGTCATATTTTTCTCCAGCAGAGCTGCTGGTGGGTTTGAACCACTAACCAGTGGTTCGGTCAGAAGCTGAGTGATTAACGTCTATGCCACCAGGGGTCCTTAAAATACAAATATACCCATACTTATATATAGACCCACACTCAGGCCCAGAAATATACACACGTAGAGTCACACATACACACAGGTACAGCACAGACCATCCTCAGACACAGAGCCAATTACACACACCAACATGCACACGGAGAAATACACACAGAGACACAATGTAATCAGACCCTCCCCCACCCCAAACACATAGCCAGACCTAGACCACCACCACCACCACTATCGGTCTGCTGTTGGGTTGATTTTGACTCCTGGACAGCCCATGTGTGTCAGAGCAGAACTAAGGTCCCTAGGGTTTTTCGTGGCTGATTTTTTGAAAGCTGATCACCAGGCCTTTCTTCTGAGTGTCCTCTGGGTGGACTTGAACCTTCAATCTTTTGGTTAGCAGCTAAATGCATTAACCATTTGCACGCCATTTGTTTGTGGTATATTTGTATTGGCGCAGGGTCAGGTAACATTTTGTTCTGTTGCACACATATCTGTCTAGGGGCCTGGTTGTGGAGGTGTCTGTGTGTATCTGATTCTGTGTATGGGTATCAGCCCAAAACTGGCATCAGCATACAGACCCAGGAAGACAGACAGACATACAGCCATACATACTGAGTGCTGTGGCAAAAAAAAAAAAAAAGCCACATTGCGGAGAAATCCTCTCCTCTCTTAGTCACAAACACCTTAGAAACACGGACGCATGCGCGTATGCACAGACCCATGCCCCAAGTGCACATACCAGCACTGACAACTAGCCCCAGTCTTGCGACCCTCAAAGAAAGACACGGACAGGCTCTTGCATAGCCCCTCGGGTGTCTGGCCCCGGAGCTCAGGGCTGGTGGGGAGGGATCTCAGCCAGCAGCAAACACAGCAGGTCCAAACAACATCTTGGCGGTCCCGAGCTCGGTAGAGGCGGCCGAGGGGGCAGAGGCCACCTGCGCGGGTTCCCGGACCACAGGCACTGCTTCCGGATCCCCAGTTCGGGCAGGGCCGTGATCATGTGGGGCGAGGTTACTGACTTCAGGGGACACGGAGTGGGCGCGCGCTTCACCACAGGGATTAGATGTCGGGAGTGAGGTGCAGCCTCTGTCCGGAAGGCTGAAGACCACAGCCGGCAGGGGCGGGGTCCCAATTTAGGGCGGTCCCTATTCAGCCAAGGGGGCGGGTCTCCCCCGCAAGGGCTGGGCTGGGGAAACTGAGGTACGCAGCCCCTCATTCCACGCCAGAGACAAGACAGCTTTCGTGTGAGGTCTTAGGAGTGTGGGTAGGGAACAAGACAGAGTGATCAGAGCCCATAAGGTGCCTCGCGAAATCAGATGACAGGTGGTTACGGTTCGAAGGCTTGGTCTGAGAAGGAGGCGCAGGGCTTCTTTGGCAGAGAGCATCTCGAAAGGGGGCGAGGATTTTCGATGGCAAAGAATAGAGGACCAGAAAGTGGGACTGGACTAAGAAAGACAGAAAGGGGCGTGGGACTCTGGCGGCTAGTACATGGGCGGGGCCTGGGGAAGAATGGCAGGGAAGTGGGCGAGACTGGGAAGTGGGTAGGGCCCGGGAGGGAGAGGACACGGAGTTGGGCGGGGCCTAGGGCGTAAGCCAGTGAGGTGGCCGGGAGTTGCAGACGGCTGTTTGGCGGGAGTAGGCGGGGCCTAGGGAAATAACAGGGAAGTGGGCGGGACCGGGCAGTGGACAGGGTCTGGGAAAGAGAGGACCGGGAGGTGGGCGGGGCCTAGAGAGAAAGCGAAGTGGGAGGGCCTGTTGTTAAGTGCCGTGGAGTCGTTTCCGACTCATAGCGACCCCATGCACAGCAGAAGGAAACACTGCCCGATCCCGCACCAGCCCCACAATCCATGCTATACTGG
>NW_006922048.1:640693-652758 GCF_000298275.1 Orycteropus afer afer | reverse complement strand
CCATTAATCATCGGAACATGGAATGTACGAAGTATGAATCTAGGAAAACTGGAAGTTGTCAAAAAGGAAATGGGATGATATCTTGGGGGAGTGGGTGGGGTCTAGGGAAAGAACTGGGAAGTGGGCGGGGCCGCGGGAGCGGGCAGGGCGGGGCCGCGGGAGCGGGCTTTGGGCCCCGGGTTTTGGCGCTGGGCGTTCTAGATGTTGGGCTATTCACCAGCGGCTGTCTTCGGGCTGAGAGCCAGGGTGGGACGGGCGGGACGGGCGGGGACCTGCCCATGCCTCAAGGTCACGGAGGGCGGGAGCCGGCGGGGTCGCGGGCCTGCTGCTTTCTAGGTTCGGTTCCCGATACTAAGGCCTTGCCTGATCCGGCTCCAGTTTCCCCTGTCCTAGCTCCCCCGTCTCCACGCTCCCTCCAGGCTCTCTGCCTGTTAAGCTCCAAAGCCCTAGGACACCTTCCCTCCTGCCAGCTTAGAACCCTCGCACGCCCCTGGGCTCTGCTCCGTGCAGCCTGGACTGACCCTCCTGGGCCACCAGGGGGCGCGCGCCGCCCATACTTGGGTGCGTCTGCGGAAGGCTCTCCGGGTGCACACACTCTCGAGTTCCTCAAGGGGAGGAAGGAACGGCTTCCATGAGGAGACACTTGGGTCCTCTCTGGGTGGTGGACTTGGGGGTCCTGAGGGGTGGGCCTGAGTCCCCTTTGGGGTGGCTCTGAGTCTTTTCCGGGAATAAGTTCTGGGTTTCCTTTTGGTTGTGCTGACTTTTACTTTAATCCTGGTTTCAGATGTCTCAGCATGCTTTTCCTCCAGAGCTGCCCATGGTGGTGTGTGTGTGTGTGTGTGGGGGGTACTGTGTATCTCGAGCTGTGTATCTCAGAGTCCTGATTCTCTCAGGTTGTTTCTGTGTTATACGTTTGTGTGCCCATGGCTGTCCCCCACCTGCTCCCTGGGACTCTGGGTCTGTGACAGGGACTCTGTGAGTTTCTCTGCTGTGCTTGTGTGCCCCCCAGCTCTGTGTGTGGTTGTGTACATGCCCCAACTGTGTGCCCGTATGATCTGTAGCTCTGGGTGAGTATCCCTGTGTGTCCATGGTCATGTGTCCAGGTGAATGTGTTCTGTGTCTCTGTGTATTAGGACTGTGTTAGACTCCTAACCTCATACCTATGAGTGTAATGCAATGTAATGTACTGTAGTCACCTTTCATACCATAACATAACCTATCCATCAGCTGCTGGCACCCCAGTGCAGGGTGGATCCTAGACCTCATCACTTCTGAGTTATAGAAAGAGCAGCAGAGACACAGACACAGGAGCAAAGACAGATGCTCCCTGACCCTGACCATGACAGATGTGTCTACAAGCCTAGGAATGCCAAGGATTGCTGGCAGTTAGGAGAAGTGTGAAAGCTGGACAGTGAATAAGAAGACAGAAGGAGAGTTGATGCTTTTGACTTGTGGTGTTGGCGAAGAATGCTGAAAGTACCATGGACTGCCAGAAAAGCTAACAGATCTGTCCTGGAAGAAGTGCAGCTGGAATGCTCCCTGGAAACAAGAAAGGCCAGACTTGGTCTCATCTACTTTGGTCATGTTGTCAGAAGGGACCATTCCCTGGAGAAGGATGTCATGCTTGGTAAATAGAGGGCCAGTAAAAAAGCGGAAGACCCTCAGTGAGCTGGACTGACACAGTGGCTGCAACAATGGGCTCAGATATAGCAGGGATTGTGAGGCTGGTGCAGGACCAGGCAGGGTTTCGTTCTGTTGTACATGGGGTCGCTATAAATTGGAGTTGACTCAATGGCACCTAACAACAGCAACAACTAGAAGTTGAAATACACGAGGAAGGCCCTTCCTCTGGAGACCTGCCCCTGAATTCAGACCTCTCGCCTCCTGAACTGTGAGAAAATAAATGTCTGTTCTTTAAAGCCACTCACTTTTGGTATCTAGGCCACAGCAGCACCAGGAGACTCAGACGCTGGGCGTGCCGTGGCTGGCTTTGGGGGCTGTCCCTGTGTATTTATGATTGCATTTCCGCTTGCCTGTCTCAGTGTGTGTGTGTGTGTGTGTGAGTGCTGTAAAGCTCCATATCTGTCTTAGGGTGCATGTGATTGTGTGTCTGTGATTGTGTGTTCTTCTATCCGAGTGTGCATGATTGTGTAGGTCCCGAACATGTGCCTCTTGTGTCCCTGTGTGTGTCCTCGCTTGTGTCTGAGGCTTGTTTTGGTGACCACCATTGTGCATCTGTGATTGTGTGTGCAGGTATGTGTGTTTGTGTTGATGTGTGTGATTATGTGTGTGTCTGTGTCTTAGTTGCTCAGTGCTGCTGTCACTGAAATACCAAAAGGGGGTGGCTTTAGTGAACAGAGATGTCTTTTCTAATGGTTCAGGAGGCTGGAAGTCTGAATTCAGGGCACTGGCTCTAGGGGAGGCTGGCTCAGCCTTCTCTGGGGGAAGGTCCTTGTCTTGGGTTCCGTACCTTGGCGGTCTCCAGGTCTCCGTGTTGTCTGTCTCTCTCCCACTCCTTCCTATTGGCCCACCTCTGTGCTTAATCTACTCCTTGAATATCTGAAAAGTGATTGGTTTAAGACACCCCTACACCGATATGCCTCATTAGCATAACAAAGAAACGTCTATTTCCAAATGAGATGATATCCACAGGTAGGTGGTTGTTATGCTTGCTAGTCTATTTGACTCACAGTCATTTTAGAAGAGAGAGAACTGCCCCCGTAGGGTTCCAAAGCTGTAATCTTTATGGAAGCCCACTGCCCCATCTTTCTCCCACAGAGTTGCTGGTGGGTTTGAATCTCTGACCTTTGGTTAGCAGCTGAACGCTTAACCACTGTGCCACCAGGGCTCCTTAACAACATGTTGTTGTTGTCATGTGCTGTCAAGTTGGACCTGACTCATAGCAACCCCTCCTTGGGTTTCCTAGGTGGTATCACTACGGAAGTAGATCACCCAACCTTCCTTCCGAGGAGTGGCTGGTGGGTTTGAACCTCCAGCCTTCTGGTTAGCAGTCAAATGCCTTAGGCACTAGCTACCAGAGCTCCTCCTTAACAACATAGGTGTTAGGATTTACAACATATAATTTTTGGGGGCACAGTTCAATCCATACGGTCCACGTGGTGTGTATCCATGCTTGTTTCACTTTGTATGATGGCGTGTGCCCTGGGTGTCTCTTCTGTCCCTGCGTATGTCTTTGTATGTGCCTGCAGCTGGTGTGGGCAACTGCCTTCATGTATCTCTGATTGTGTGTCCTTGTATGTGCCTTGATGTGTGTGTCAGTCTGTGTCAGTCTCAGTTTGTATGGTTGTGAGCACCGTGCTTCTCTTGCGTCCCTGGGGGTCCCCGTGTGCAGTTGTGTGCCTGTGGCCGTCTCTCATGGCTCCCTGCTCCCCAAACACACATCCGTATCTCACATACACTCACAGCTTCTGTGTGTGCTTGTGTGTGTGTCTGTGTGATGTGTCTCCTCATCTGTCTCCACTTGTGTGACTGTGGGTGCCCTGAACATGTGTGTGTCTCTTCTGTCCCTGTGTGTGACCGTATCTCTAGCTGATGCTTGCCACCCTGAGCAGGCTAGAGAGTCCCTGCCAAATGGTGGTCCTGTGCCGTTGGGGTTTCCTTCCCCGGCAGCCTGGCTGCTTCCCAGCAGGGTGGGCTGGCTCCTCACACCCCCTCGGAGGAGGAGACCCCAGGTCTTGCCCTGGCCTGCCTGGGTCTTCCCCGTCCCTGTGTCCTTCCTCCACGCTCAGCAGGGAAACACTGTTTCCTGAGCCTGATGTCACTGGTGCTAAGTTTCCCTTCTTCCTAACGGCTCCAGTTACTGGTTTCTGTCTCTGTCTCTGTGCACCTGACCACAATTTTGGGCTTCACATATGTTTTTTTTTTTTTTCCTAATTGCTAACACATGGAAAACGCAGATGGTGCAAAAGTGTATATACAGTGAGAAGCGTCTGTCTCTTCTCACCCCGACCTCAGTTTTCTGTCTTCCCCTCTAAAAGTTCTCTGTGCAAACATATCTCTGCCCCAAACCCGCATTCTATACATCCTGCGCCTCCTTTGTCTTCTTATCCCCTTGAGATCTCTCTCTCTCTTGGGCCCAGAGAGATGACTCAACCCTTGTTCTTCCCCACTCAGTTACGGAACAGAGCCTAACAACTGTATCTGATAGTTTCCCCTTCCGATGCCTCTTTAGGTTATTTCCACTCAGGAGAGTTTTGCAATGGACATCCTCGCCATTGGCCCACATGTGGGAATTGGTTTAGAAACTCGGTGCTTCGTTCACAAGATTAGCCCTCATTACATAGTCATATGGAGACACGGGACTCTTAGCCCCACTGGTTGTCAGAATGGCCCGCCTGCTGAGCACCTACTGTATGCCAAGCACCATTCTGGCTTCCTGAACAACAAGGTGGTCCCTGGTGTAAGCCCTACTTCACAGATAGGAAACAGAGGCTCAGAGTTGGGGAGGAATCTGCCCAAGGTCACACAGCTAGCAAGGGGCAGAGCTGGGATTTGAAGCAGGGTGGTTTGGATCTTATGTGATCTTATTGCTCACCAGGCCCCTGGTGTGCAAATGGTCCATGTGCTCAGCTGCTCACTGAAAGGCTGGGGTTTGAGTCCAGCCAGAGGTGCCTTAGAAGAAAGGTCTGGTGGTCTGCTTTCAACCCATCAGCCATTAGAAACCCTATAGAGCACAGTTGGAGTCTGACTCACATGGAAGTGCTATGAATTGGCATCAGCTCTATGGCAACCAGTAGTTCTTTAGTAAGAAACGCACACTTGTGTAGCATGAACCTTCTGCCCCCAGGACACAGCCTCACACTAGAAACATACAATCTACCTCAGTGGCTGAGTCTGCACCCCAGCACCACCAAACACCACTGCTTTGCACCAACATGGCTTGTAGCTGGTGTGCAGCATGGGTACACACACTCATATGCCCTGCTGTGTTTGCCTGGCCATTATCTAGCGACATTGGTTGTTCAGTGGTCGGATTCTCGTTTTCCACGTGGGAGACCTGGGTTCGATTCCTGGCCGATGTCCCTCCTGTGCAGCCCGCACCTGTCTGTCCATGGGGGCTTGTGTGTTGCTGGGACGCTGAACAGGTTTCAGTGGAGCTTCCAGACTCAGATAGATGAGGAAGAAAGGCCTGGCAATCAACTTCCAAAAATTAGCCAATGAAAACCTGATGGATCACAATGATTTGATCTACATCCAATCATGGGGGTGGTGGAAGACCAGGCAGCGTTCCATTCAGTTGTGCCTGGCGTCACCATGATTCCAACGGCAACAATGTGGTAAACTTATGTTTAGCTTTGTGAGAAGCTGCTAGACTGTCTTCCAACCTTGCACCCGCATTGTACCTAACCTCAGAGGTCGAACAGGGGATGCCCAGGCAGAGATAGAAGCGTCCCATCCTGGCCACTTCCTGTCCAATTCTCCCCTTGGTGAGGGCGGGGACTCTAGCCTTCCCCTGTCTATGAGAGAAGCCAGGGCCCACGCTCACCACCAGGAGATAGCTGAGCCCAGAGGTGAGACTCATTCGACAGTGGGGTGCTGGAAGTGTGATGCCCAGGGCCCCACAGTGGGGCGGGGCCGTCTGGCTCAGATGTCCCAACCACAGCACGTCACGGCGCTCCCTGGCTGTGGCCTGTGCCTTCCCCAGGCTGCAAAATTTTATTCCTGCTGACGGGGGCGGACAGCTCTCAGCCCTGCTCCTCAGCCTCAAGGGGCCTTCAGAGCAGTCACTGTGTGACCTTGGCCGAGTGGTTCATCCTTCGGAGCCTTTTCTTCTGCAATCACACATTGGGTGTGTTGGAGCACTACAGAGTCAAAGAGAGAAGCCAGGAGCAATGATCCGGAGAGCTCACTTCACTGAGCACACCTGGCGCTGTGCTCACAGCAGGCTCTCAGCCACCCTTCCAGGTCACGATTAGTCCCATTTCACAGATGTGAACAGCGAGGTTCAAGGAGGGTCGGAAATTTTTTGCTCTCAAGAGAGTCTTGAGAGTAAAGACTTCAGGCTTTGCAGCCAAGTGGTTTCTGCTTTGATGAGTCAACTCTAACTTGGTAGCTTAAAAGCAGCCACTGAAACACAAAACACACACAAAAAAAACCCAAAACAAAACAACCAGTTGTCTTTGAGGCAATTCCAACTCACAGGGGCCGCACGTGTGTCAGAGAACGCTCTCCCTAGGGTTTCAGGGCTGCGACCTTTTGGAAGATCACAGACAGCCCTTTCTTCCCAGCCACCGACCTTCTGGTTAGCAGCTGAGTGCTTACCTGTTTGCAACACCAGGGTCTCCGGATAGCAGCCTCAGACAATAAGTCAACAAACGTACATGAACGATCACGGCTGTATGCCAGTCAAACTCGGGCACAGAAATCTGCACTTCATAGAATTTGCATATGCCACAAAATATTATCTTTCTTTCGTCATTCTCCACAACCATCAAAAACAAAATAGCAAAAGCACCATTCTTAGTTTGGGGCCATACAAAACTAGGGGGCGAGTCCGATCGGGCCAGCGGCTGTAGTTTGCTGAGCCTGGCTCCAGAACCCATGCTCCTAACCTTTACGGACTCCATTCATTCATTTATTGATCCAACAAACCAGTTGCTGTTGAGTTGACTCTGACTCATGGTGACCCCATGTGCGTCACAGAAGAACTGTGTTCCTTAGGGCTCTCAGTGACTGATTTTTCAGATTGCCAGGCCTTTCTTCTGAAGTGCCTTGGGGTGGACCCAAACTTCCAACCTCTTGTTTAGGAGCCACTCACATGAACCCTTTGCAACACCATCTCCCCCCCCGGGAAAAAATAAACTCACTGCCATTGAGTCGATTCTGACTCATAGTGACCCCCTTTGGCTTTCTGAGGCCATAAATCTTTACGGAAGTGGATTTCTCAGTCTGCCTTCTGAGGAGTGGCTGGTGGGTTTGAACTGCCAACCTTCTGGTTAGCGGTCAAATGTCTTAGGCATTGTGCCACCAGAGCTCCTTTTGCACTACTCAGGATGTCAATTCATTTAATAAATACTACTGAAGCCTACCAGGAGCCCTGGTGGCACAATGGTTAAGGGCTTGGCTGTTAATTGAAAGGCTGGTGATTCAAACCCACCAGCCGGTCCCCACTAGCCGCTCCATGGAAGAAAGATGAGTCCAATTGTTTCAGTAAAGCTTACACCATTAGAAACCGTATGGGGCAGTTCCACTCTGTCCTAAAGGGTTGCTAAGGGTTGGAATCAGCGCCACGGCAGTGGGTTTGGTTTGGTTTGCATAGTGTGGCCTGCAATGCTCCAGGCACTGGAGATACAGTGGATGGAAGGCTGATAAAGTTAATGGCCCTTAGAAGCTGCTGCACTGGTGGGAAAGCGTGTTATAAGGAAGCATGCAGATAAACGTTTTGGATGGTGGAAATCGCTAGTAGGAAAATCTCGTGAGGTGATGTAAGAGCCTGAGGGATGACATTTCCATGGGGGTTGAGTCACCATCTCTCTTGTTGCACTGTTGCCAGCTCTAAGGAAGTTTTCGCAATCCGCCCATGCTGTGTGCGGAGCCAGCGAATAGGCACTGTCCACACTGAGGTGTGTGCAGAGGGCCACGGGGGCGGGCTCTTGGGCTTTGGTTCCTGGCTAATCAGTGTTAGGGTTCACTGATGTACCAGAGAGATACAGAGATCTGAGAGACACAGTGGGCCCCGACTCATGGCGCCTCCACCCACAATGGAACAAAACGCTGCCTGGTCGTGTGCCATCCCCACAACTGGTTGAGGATCAGACCACGTTCCCTTGTGATCCATCTGATTTCACCAGCTTTTCGGTGGGTTTTCCTTGACTGATTTTTGGAAGTTGATCACGAGGCCTTTCTTCGTACTCTCTCTTAGTCTGGAAGCTCCATTGAAACCTGTTCAGCATCCTAGCAACACACAGGACTCCACGGACAGACAGGTGGGGGCTGTGCATCTGGCGGGAAGCGAACCTGGGTCTCCCGTGTGGGAGGGGAGAGTCCTACCCCTGACCACAAGTATTTCATGATGTGTAGATACAAGGATAAGTACAGAAAGAAACGCTGGTGGCACAGTGCATAAGGCACTTGGCTGCTAACCAGAAGGTCGGTGGTTCAAACCCACCAGCTGCTCCACAGGAGGAAGACAAGTCAAGCTACCTCCTTAAAGATTTATAGCTTTGGAAGCCCAATGGGGTTGCTATGAGTTGGAATCAACTTGATGGCAGTGGGCTTGGCTTTGATTTATAGGTACAGATGCATTGTTGTTATTTGCCATTGAATTGATTCCAACCTGGAGTAAGCCTATATGACAAAGTAGAACTACATACACCACAGGGCTTCCGTGGCTGTCATCTTTAAGGGAGCCAAGTCTTTTTTTTAAATTGTGATTTGGGTGAACATTTACAGAGCAAATTCACTTTCCATACAGCAGTTCACATACACATTCTCTCTTGACATTGACTGCAGTTTCCCACAATGCAACAGCTCCCCTCCACTTCCTCCCGATAGTTACCTTTTCCCTGTGTCCATCCCTCTGGTAGCATAGTGGCTAAGGCACTTGACTGCTAACCAGAAGGCTGGCGGTTCAAACCCACCAGCCACTCCTCGGAAGAAAGGTTGGGCAATCCTACTTCCGTAGTGATACTGCTTCGGAAACCCAAGGAGGGGTCGCTATGAGTCGGGGCCGACTCGACGGCATATAACAACAACAACAACATCCCTCCATGCACTCCTGGCCCCTGAACTGTCTCCCTGTGCATAAACAGCCCTTCTTTCTCCCATGATTGTTTTCAAGGGAGCCAAGTCTTTTCTCTCACAGAGTCACTGGAAGGTTCAAACCACTGACCTTTGGGTTGGCAGCCGAGTGCTTAAGCATTGTGCCACCAGGGTTCTTTAGATACAGACAGATAGAGATATGGTATTGCTGTTGGGAGCTGCCATTGAGCTGGCCCCTGACTCCTGGTGACCCCATGTGTTACAGGGTAGAACTGCCTCATAGGTTTTCTAGGGTGTAATTTTTATGGGAGCAGACTGCCAGGATATGGGTAGGTTGGAACTACCAGCCTTTCAGTTAGCAGACCAGTGCTTAACCATTGTATCACCAGGACTCTTAGATATAGACATAGGTAGATAGAGAGAGATCTGGTTTAAGGAATTGACTCGTTTGATTGTGGGGGGTCTATTAAGTCCAAAATTGTGGCAGGCTGGAGATGCCTGTGGACTTGCACCCCAAAAAGGTCTTTCAATAAGAAGAGTGAAGAGTGAGGAACAAGATGACTATTTGTAGTCCCAAAGGAGAACACACCCTGGAGGAGACTCCCTTTTCACTCTTAAGACCTTCAACTGATTGGACAAGGCCCACCATACTTTGGAGGCTAACCTGCTTTATAAGGCCAAGTGATGTCATCACATGGAACTACTTCATAACAGTTCCTAGACTAGAATTTGACCAAATGACTGGGCACTGTGGCCTCGCCAGCTGACACACACAATAAACCATCACAGCTAGTTTCCTTGGAAAAGTCTCTTTCCCCCTCCTGTCTGCTGGGCCCTAGGAACTGAGTGGGGGTGAGGTCCGGGCATCTTGTGTGCACTGGTCCACTCATTACCGCTGTTTTCTGTGAGGTTCCTCTGCCCTCACCTGTGACCCTCCATCCACAAACTCCACCACTCTCCACTCTGAAGAAAACCTGAGAAAAAACACACAAAAACAACAAACAGCTTTTCTGTCCTGATTTCCTTCCTGCAGATGCTTTTATTCTGGCTACCGCCATTATGCTCACTTTCTTGTGGTTAAAGCACTTGGCTGCTGACTGAAAGGTCGGTGGTTCGAACCCACCCAGCGGCTCTGTGGGAGAAAGACCTGGCAATTTGCTCCCATAAAGATGACAGCCTATGGTGCAGTTCCTTTCTGTCCTCTAGGGGCACTGTGAGTAGGAATCCACTCCTGGGCAGTGGGTTTGGTTTGGGCTTTGCTTGCGTCAAGATTGACAGCCTTGGAAACTCTATGGGGCAGTTCTACTCTATCACAGGGGAGGTGCAGTGAGTTGAAATAGATTTGACCCAAAAGCAACAACAAGAGCAGATGGATGGTTTGATGCAACACTTGAGTGGTGACAGGGTGCTCACGGGCTGCAGATTCAGGGGAGGGAAAGTCCAGAGCGGATGCAAAGGAGCAACTGTGGCATTGGCTTCTCACATTTGCATGAGCATCAGTATCTTCTAGAAGCCTTGTTAAAACTCAGATCGGTGACCCCCTGTTTCAAGTTTCAGCGGGTCTGGATTGGGGGGTCTCTGGGCAGTGCAAACTCGGTTATGCACTAGGCTACTAACTGAAAAGTTGAGAGTGAAACCACCCAGAGGCACCTCAGATGAAAGGCCTGGCCATTGACTTCAGAAAGGTCACAGCTATTGAAAGCCCTATGGAGCCCAGTTCTACTCTGACGCATGTGGGTCGTCATGGAGTCGCCATATTTTGGTTTGGATGCCATAGCAACTGGCGGGTTCTGGGTTGGGGATGCTAGAGTTTGCATGGCTGGCGGGTTTCAGGTGATGCTGCTGCTCCTAACGCCAGTGTCACACTGGGGGGAACCACTGGTATGACAGAAGCAGCTACCACCTTGGAATGTTCCATCAAGTCACCTGGTATCATTATTGTTTTCTCTGTAATTCCCCAGGGAAGCCCAACACCGATCAAACACAGCTGGTATTAGGAGATGTGTGATCAGTTGAGCAAAATTACCCAGCAACCCCTGGACAGTCGACACTACTGGAGGCCACGAGAGAGATGTAGTACCCCCATCCACCCTCCCATTTCCACAGGAAGAGTGAGGTGCAGGGAGGCGGGGAGCCGGCCAGTGTCCACCAACATGGTCTGGGCAGAGCAGGGCTTTCCTGGTCGCCCACCTTTCAAACAGGGGGGTAGTTTCCTCATTTAATTGGAGGCGCTTCCTCATTTGAGGCCCAGCCTTGTCTCTGCTCCTTCTCCGGTCCCCACCTACGGCAGGGCAAACGGGAAATTCGAGTTTCCTCCAGCTCACTCAAGACTCTCCTTTTCCTACCAGGGGGATTTCACAGCCTGGACTCTCCAGCCTTCTGCTTGTGGGGTCTGAGGGGTTCCTGATGGGAATGGTCTAGATGAGTGGGTGGGGGCCGGTGAGGGAAGGCCCAGGGTCCTGGGGAAGGCAGGGAGGGTGGGGAAAGGGCTGAGCATGGGGCTAGGGGTGGGGGTGGGTGGGGGGTGGGGGTGCTCCAGGGTAGGAGAGGGCAGAAGGCTTGCTGAGCTCTGACCTCTCTGCAGAAGGGCTGGGCTTGGGGGAGCCTTGAGGGAACCCCAGTGGCAAGGAGAGGGGAAAGAGACAAAGAGAGACAGAGATATCCAAAAGTGAGACCCAGAGACAGGGAGAAACAGAGAGGCAGAGACTGGGAGAAGCACAGAGACAGACAGACGATAAGATTCCCTGCCACAGACTCTGCAGAGATAATTAGTGCAGACAATGGTAGAGATGGAGAAAGACAAAGAGAGACCCCCAGGGAGGTGCAGTAATGCCACTCAGGAGACTGCCTGTTTATTGAGCATTTACTATGCCCTTGGCTCCGAGCTCACAGCTAACTCCCAACCATTCATTTTAGATAGTCTGTGTTTGAGAGTTCCGAAGTGGCACGTCGGGGGGGGGGGGCGCACGCGCGTGTACACACACACACACACACACTCACAACCAAGGATGTAGAGAGACACAGGGAGAAAGAGGAGACAATGGGGAGGGCAGAGAGGGACAGAGAGAGACTGAGTGCAGAAGTCCACAGGTGAAGAGGTCCAGGGTGGAGAAAGTTAGAGAGAACAAGTTGGAACTAAGTAAGAGTGACAAGTTCCGGAAGGAGAGAGACGGGAGGGACGGGCCGGGGCCCGGAACTGGGCGGAGAGGGAGTCAGGCATTGGGCTGTCCCTCTAGACGCCTCCGCCTGGTGCCTCTATAAATTGGCGTGCTCCGGGCGGGCGCCTCAGCCGCCAGCTGCCGGCCATGCGTGCCCTTACCGCCGCCGCCCGGGACCCCGAAGCC
>NW_006922048.1:625849-640573 GCF_000298275.1 Orycteropus afer afer | reverse complement strand
CGCGCTGCTGCTGCTGGCCGCCGCCTGTGCCACCTGCGCCGCGCTGTCCTGGGCCATGCCCGCCGCGCCCAGCTCCGCGCCCAGCTCGAGCTCCCTCACCGGTGCCTGCGTCCAGGGCCCAGACCACCCGCAGGTGAGGCGCGCCGCGACCCGGCCTCTGCGGGCCAGGGAACCCCTGCCATCCCTCTGGGATTCTTCTCCCCACCGCACGGGAGGAGAGCGCTTCCATCCGGGGCCGGGGGAGACTCCTCCATCCCAGATCCCCCTGGGGCTTTCTCCCTCCGGCGGAGACCTCGTCTCCATCGCCGGCCCTGAGGAGATCCTTTTCCACCCTGCCCTCTGGGAAGACCCTTCCTGCATCCCGCATCCCCGGGAGACCTGGGGCAGAGAGGGGAACTCTTTTTCCACCCTCACCCGGAGGGGGCACTTTTTCTTTTGTCCGACTACGGAGGGAACTTCCACTTCCCTTCTGACGCTGTGGAACCTCTCATCGTTCTTGGACTCCTGCGGGGAGTCCATCTCCAAACCTCCAAACCAAAACCAAAGCCGCGGCAGGACTCGATTCTCACTTAGGCCGACCCGGCGTTTGTCAGAGTAGAACAAAGCTAGGAGCGCAGCCGCTGTCGGAAAGATTGGCTGTTCAGCCGACCCAGCGGTTCCTCCGAAGGAAGCCCTGGCGATTGCTCCCGTAAAGATTACAGCCTTGGAAATCCTACGGGGGCAGCGCTACTCTGTCCCATGGGGTGGCCAGGAGTCCACAGCGCCACCGACAACAACCTTCACGGAAGCAGATTGCCAGGCCTTTCTTTCATGGCACTCCTGGGTGGGTTCAAACTGCCAACCTTTTGGTTAGCAGCAGAGTGCAAACCGTCTGGCCCAGGCAGGGACCTCTTCCAAGACCTCCAAACCGGGAAAAAAACCAAACTCACTGCCTTCCAGTCGGATCCTGCTCTTAGCGACCGCTCCTTGGGTTTCCGAGGAGGTATCAGTACGCAAGTAGATTGCCCAACCTTCCTTCCGAGGAGTGGCTGGTGGGTTTGAACCGCCAGCCCTCTGGTTAGCAGTCACATGCCTTAGGCATTAGGCCACCAGAGCTCCCAGGGGGTCCTTACTTTTTCAGGCTCCCAGAGGGATGGCCCCGTCTTTCCACTTCCCCCGCTCGGGTTTTAACCGCTGACAGCACGGGTTACGGCGGGTTGAGCCACCGACTCCGGATATGTGTGTGTGAATGTGTGAGTGTGTGTGCATATGTGTGAGTGTGTGAATGTGTGTGTGTGGGTGTGTGCGTGTGTGTTACTTTGGAGCAGTGGAAGGGGGGCTGAAGGCCCGCGCAGACCTCGGGAGGCGGGGCGGACAGACAGGCCGGCCACGCCCACTTTCCTGGGTGGCTGGGCAGCGCTGAGCCGCTACTCACGCTCCCCTTTCCCCCCTCCTTAGGATGCCTTCGCCCAGCTGGTGGCCAGCAATGGTGAGTGTTCTGCGCCACTTCACCAACCCCATCTCGCTCAAATCTTCCCAACGAGGGGGGCCCTAAGGAAGTGGAGGCTGGGGAGGGGAGAGGAACCGCCTGACTGCGCACCCACTCCTCTCCGACCCCAGTCTGACACGTCTCTCTGAAAGCTGTCCCCTTTGCCTCTTGAACCCACGTCCTCTCTTCCTGACCTTGCTCAGACCTTCCTCTGTGTCATCTCCTCCCCATCTGACCCCCTCATGTGCCACCTCAGACCCCGCCCGCTCAGAGCTTGGCTTGACACCTTCCCCCCAGCCCCCCAACCCCCAGCTCCTGCCTGGCGCCTGGCTTTGTCCCTCCATCTTTGACTTCGGGGTATCAGACCTTTCTCCCAGCCGCATTTTCCCTCCATCTCTCCCCCCAGTTCCCTCCTCCGCCCTCCTCTCGCTCCGGAGTATACGTCTCCCCAAGACCCCTTCCGCTTGGAGTTCCCTTTTCTCCAGTCTCCCCAACTCTCCTCCTCTTCTCCCTGGTCCCCTTTTCCTCTCCTCCTTCCTGACATGCCCCCCCCCCCAGGTCCGAGTCCCCTTCCTTGGATTTTTCCTTCCCCGGCAGTCCTCTGCACCCCTTCGTCCCCGCCTTTCCTCTCCAGCCCCACCCCCCTTGGAAAACCCCTCCCTCCCGCAGAGTCTCTCACCCCTTTACCGAGGCCCCTCCCCTCTGCTGGGTCTCACCTCTTAAGTCCCTCTCACTTTTTTTTAATGCCTTTAAACTTATTATTATTATTTTAAAAATACATTTTATTGAAATATAATTTATATACAATTAAATACACAAAACTAAAGTGACATGGGTCAATGATTTTTTTTTTTTTTCAATGTTCCCTCCCCTCCCCTCCCACCCCTGGTAACCAACAATGAAAGTTTCCTTCAGTATATAAACCTTTCCGTGACTTTTTACAATAATGAACTAATACTGTATTTGTCCTTCTGTGATTGACTTATTGCACTCAGGATAACGTCCTCTAAGTTCATTCATGTTACGCTTAAGTCCCTCTCTTAAAGTCTCTTCCGCTCCACCTGTTGGGTCTCACCTGTCGGGTTTCTCTCCTCTCTCCGCTGTTGAGTCTCGCTGTTGAGTCTCGCCTCCTCGGCTCTTTGGATCTCATCCCCGCCCCTGCTGGGTCTGCCCCTCCCCATTGCGTTTGTACCCGCCCCCCTTGGGTCTCATCCCCTTTCTTTATGGGCCTCCTGCCTTCCCCTCAGAACCCCCAGCCTTTCTCACTATACCCCTCTTCCTCCTCCCACAGTACTGCTGACCAACGGGACCCTGCGCTGGCACAGCGAGCGGGGCTTGGCGGAAGTCTCACTGGCGCCGGGCCTGACCTACGACACGCTCAAGCGGGAGCTGGTGGTGGCGCAGGGCGGGGTCTACTACGTCTTCCTGCACCTGGAGCTGCGGCGCGTGGTGGCCGGCGGCGGCTCAGGCAGCGTCTCCGTGGCCCTGCACCTGCAGCCAGACCAAACCGCCGCCCTGACCCTGGTCCTGGACCTGCTGGCAGCGTCCTCCGACTCCGCCGGGAGCTCCCGGGGCCTCCTGCTGCGCCTGGGCAGTGGGCAGCGCTTGGCGGTCCACATGCGCGCCTCGGCCGGGGCACATCCCGCCTGGCAGCTGGCCCAGGGCGCCACGGTGCTGGGCCTCTTTCGCGTGGCCCCCGAAGACCCCACCGGACTGAGTCCGCCATCTCCGCGGCCTACGTGACTCCTGGGTGCCCTCATCTGGGGCCAGACTGAATCCTGTCCTCCGTGTTCAGGCCACTGGTTCTACCTCACGGGGCTGGGCTGGGCTGGGGTCCCCACCGCTGAGTTCTCCTCCAAGAGCACGCTCAGCAGTTCCGACTCTGGTCCCATCGCTCCGGCCTGCCCCAAGTCAAACTCTTACTATTTATTCTGGGCTTGATCTCAGACAGTGCACTTTATATAACCCATTCCACTTCTATTTATTAAGCACCTGCTATGTGCCAGGCATGTTTTAGGTGCTGGAGACGCATGAGCAACGACACAAACAAACTTATTTATGTTATTGTGAAATAAAGAGACAGCCCAAGTCAGTCTTGGGCTAGCTTTTGGGATATGTCTTACTTTGTGCTATGTTAGCCTCGTTCATCGACCCAACTAATAATTATTGAGGGTTTCTGACTGGGCTATTTAAGGCACTGTCACACTGTGCTGGGTACTGGATAATTTATAAACTTATTGATAACTAAGAATTGAATATTTGCTATATGTCAGACAGGGTCCCATGTGTGTTACCGAGTCCTTAGAGACTTATGGATTTGATTCCTATTTTACTGTTACCTATAAGGCATAGGAGCTCTGGTAGCATAGTGCCTGAGGCACTTGACTGCTAACCAGAAGGCTGGCTGTTCAAACGCACCAGCCACTCCTCGGAAGGAAGATGGGGCAATCTACTTCTGTGGTGATACTGCCTCGGCAACCCAAGGAGGGGTCGCTATGAGTAGGGTCTGACTCAACGGCACACAACAACAACAACAATAAGGCATTGGCAGTTGAGTGGTAGAATTCCTGGCTGTCACGTGGGAGGCCCTGGCTCGATTCCTGCCCAGTGCATCACATGACCTCTCAAGGGGCTCTGGTGCCACAGTGCCTCAGGCATTTGACTGCTAATCATAAGGTTGGCAGTCACTCCTCGGAAGGAAGACAGGGCAATCTACTTCAGTAAAGATTTATTGCCTGGGAAACCCAATGGGGGTTGCTGTGAGTCAGAATGGACTCCATGGCAGTTGGGTTTATGAGGCATTCAGCTGCTAATCAAAGGTCAGTGGTTGGAACCCATCAGCCACTACATGGCAGAAAGATGAGGCAGTCGGCTTAGGTAAAGATTTACAGTCTTGGGAACCCTGTGGGGCAGTTCCGCTCTGCCCACTAGGGGTGCTGTGAGTCTGAATCAACTCCACCACGGTGGGTTTGGTTTGGGTTTTGCTTCCATAAAGACTGATAGCTTTGGAAACCCTGTGGGGCAGTTCTACTCTCTGTCCTCTAGGGGTGCTGTGAGATGGAATCCACTGGGCAGTGGGTTAGGGTTTCTATGCTCTTGACGTTGTCAGATGCCATGGAGTCAGCTTCAGTTCATGGTGACCCCACATGTGATAGAACGAAGGGTTGCCTAAGCCGAAACCATCCCCATGATGGTTGCTATGTTTGAGTCCATTATATTTTGAGTGTCTGCCCACTGGGGCAGGGGATGGGGGTGGGGGCTCATCTTCCAGCACTGTATCAGAAAATACTCTATTGTGATCCATAGAGTTTTCATTGGCTACTTTTCAGCAGTCGATCTCCAGGTCTTTCTTCCTAGTCTTAGTCTGGAAGCGTCTATGAAACCTATCCACCATGGGTGACCTTGCTGGTATTGGAAGTACCAGTGGTGCAGCTTCCTGCATCATAGCAACATTCAATCCACCACAGCACACCAACTGACAGATGGGAGGAGGAGGAGGTGGTGAGGTTCTTTACAGCTATTGTGTTTGTGTGGTGTAAATACTATATAATGGTACCCTATAGCAAATTTCTTCTCAACTCGTTGTTCACCAGCTTCAGGCTGGTAGCTTGAAATTGGTCATCGGGGAGTATTTACACGCAGGAATCGGCATACTACAAAGCAGGGCTTGATTTATTGTTTGTTGATTGTCTAGCTGGATGAAAGCGATGGAGACAATGATAATGTCAACAATGAAGATTAAATGTAAAAATCTCTTGTCTGCATCTATTGTGAACAGCACAAAAGAATCGAGGATGTCTGTCTGGTCTTTTAAAACCATTATCTGATTAAGCAAAGAACTTGATCACATCATTGATAAGCGAGTGAAGTGTGGACATAAGCGCACTGCCCTTAAGTCTATTCTGACTCATAGTGACTCTAGACAGGGCACAGGTGTCTAAGGGTGTCAGTCTTTATGGAAGCTGACTGCCTCATCTTTCTCCCACAGAGTGGCTGGTGGGTTCCAGCCACTGACCTTTGGGTTAGCAGCTGAACACTTAACCACTGGGCCACAGGGGCTCTTGAAGTGAGGATGTATATCCCTTTATATTTCATTTGATCTTCATCTTTAGAAAGAGGGAAAAAAAATCCACCTAATTCATGTTAGAACATGACTGGTTTGTAAATTGCAATTACAGGTTAATTATGGGCCCAAGAGTATGGGGAAAATTAAGGAGAACATTCTGTGAAAGTCAGTTTGTTGCCAGCTACTGTCGCCTTGATTCTGAGAGCCCCATAGTGTTTCCTGGATTACAGTGGTCTGGTGATCAGCTTCCGAAAGGTCACAGCCTGAAAAACTCTGTGGAGCAGTGGGACTCTGTGCACATGGTGTGGTCATGAATTGGAATCAAAAGCAACTAACAACAACAATTTTAATGGAAGTAGATTGCCCGATCTATTCTGC
Organism: Orycteropus afer afer; assembly: GCF_000298275.1. Lineage (NCBI taxonomy): Eukaryota > Metazoa > Chordata > Mammalia > Tubulidentata > Orycteropodidae > Orycteropus > Orycteropus afer. The sequence continues at coordinate 634,661 of NW_006922048.1, read as the reverse complement.
CACAGTACTGCTTGGTTTGTTAGAACTACTAACCCTTAGGTTAACAGCCGAGCACAGTTTGTGCCACTCTTTAGGACCCTGATGATCAATTGACCCTCTGGAATTTGCAGTGAAGAGTGTCTCAACTAGTACTGCTGTCATAGAAATACCACAAGCAGTTCACTTTAAAGAAGAGAAATTTGTTTTCTTAACGGTTTGTTGTTGTGGTTAGGCACTGTCCAGTTAGCTCTGACTCATAGCAACCCCCTGTACAACAGAAAGGAACACTGCACAGTCCTGGACCAGCCTCACAATCATTGTTATGCTTGAGCCATTATAGTGGCCACTGCGTCAATCCATCTCATTCAGGGTCTTCCCCTTCTTCATGGACCTTCTACTTTACCAAGCATGGTGTCCTTCAGGGACTGGTCCCTCCTGATACCATGTCCAAAGTACGTGACACAAAGTCTCACCATCCTCACAGTTCAGGAGGCCAGACATTGAATTCAGGGGGCAGGTTCTATGTGAGCTCTGGTGGCACAGTGCCTAAGGTATCTGACTGTTAACCAGAAAGCTGGCAGTTCAAACTCACCAGCTGCTCTGAGGCAACCTACTTCTATAAAGATTTACCTTCTTGGAACCCCAGTGGGTTCACTAGAAGTCAGAATCAACTCCAAGGCAGTGGGTTTAGTTTTTTGGTGGTTCTAGGGCAAGGCATTGAACACAATGACTGAATACCAAAGGAATTATGGGATGACATCAAGAACATCATCCATGAAGAAAGCAAAAGGCTGTTTAAAAGGCAGGAAAGGAAGAAAGGACCGAAACGAATGTCAGAAGAGATTCTGAAACTTGTCCTTGAGTGGAGAGTAGCTAAAGCAAATGGAAGAAATGACAAGATAAAAGAATTGAACAGAAGATTTCAAAAAGCAGCTTGAGAAGACAAGGCCAAGTACTATAATGAAATGTGCAAAGACCTGGAGTTAGAAAACCAAAAGGGAAGAATACACTCAGCATTTCTCAAGCTGAAAGAACTGAAGAAAAAATTCAAGCTTCGAGTTGCAATATTGAAAGATTCTATGGGAAAAATATTGAATGATGCAGAAAACACCAAAATAAGATGGAAGGAATACACAGAGTCACTATACCAAAAAGAATTGGTCAATGTTCATCCATTTCCAAAGGCAGCATATGATCAAAAACCAACGGTATTGAAGGAAGAAGTCGTAGCTGCACTAAAGGAATTGACAAAGAACAAGACTCTAGGAATTGACAGAATACCCATGAGATGTCTCAACAAGTAGATGCCATGCTAGAGGCACTCACTTGTCTATACCAAGAAATTTGGAAAACAGATACCTGGACAACTGCCTGGAAGAGATTCATATTTGTACCCATTCCAAAGAAAGGTGATCCCACAGAACGTGGAAATTATAGAACAATATCACTGATGTCACACATGAGGAAAATCTTACTGAAGATAATTAAAAAATGGTTGCAGCAGTATATTGACAGAGAACTTCAAGAAATGCAAGCCAGATTCAGAAGAGGTTGTGGAATGAGGGTTATCATAGCTGCTGTCAGATGGTTCTTCGCTGAAAGCAAAGAATACCAGAAAGATATTTACTTGTGTTTCATTGACTATGCAAAAGCATTCGATTGTATGGATCATAACAAATTGTGGATAACATTGAGAAGAATGGGAATTCTAGAACACTTGATTGTGCCCATCAGGAACCTATACATAGACCAGGAGGCTGTCATTTAAACAGAACAAAGGGATACCACATGGTTTAAAATCAGGAAGGGAGTGCATCAGGGTTGTATCTTTTCACCATACTCATTCAATCTGTATGCTGAGCAAATAACCTGAGAAGCTGGACTATATGAAGAACATGGCAACAGGATTGGAGGAAGACTCATTAACAACCTGATAACATAGATGACACAACTTTGCTTGCTGAAAACGAGGATGACTTGGAGCCCTTACTGATGAAGATTAAAGATGTCAGTCTGGAGTATGGATTGCATCTCAACATAAAGAAAATGAAAATCCTCACAACTGGACCAATAATGAGCATCACAATAAATGGAGAAAAGATTGAAGTTGTTAAAGAGTTCGTATTACTTGGTTCCACAGTCAACACCAATGGAAGCGGCAGTCAAGACATCAGACGACGTATTGCACTGGGCAAATCTGCTTCAAAAGACCTCCTTGAAGTGCTGAAGAGCAAAGATGTCACCTTGAAGACTAAGGTGAGCCTAACCCAAATTATGGTATGTTCAATCACCTCTTATGCATGTGAGAGCTGGACAGTGAACAAGGAAGACTGAAGAAGAGTTGATACTTTTGAGCTGTGGTGTTCATGAAGAATACTGAAAGTGCCATGGACTGCCAGAAGAAATAACAAATCTGTCCTGAAAGAGGTACAGCCGGAATGCTCCTTGGAAGTGAGAATGGCTAGACTTCGTCTCACCTCCTTTGGTCATGTTGTCAGAAGGGACCATTCCTTGAAGAAGGATGTCATGCTTGGTAAGGTGGAGGGTCAGTGAAAAAGGGGAAGGCCCTCAATGAGATGGACTGACACAGTGACTACAACAGTTGGCTCAGGTATAGCAAGGATGGTGAGGCTGGTGCCGGACCAGGCAGTGTTTCATTCTGTTGTACATGGTGTTGCTATGAGCTGGAGATGACTAGACGGCACCTAATAACAACAGGGGACAGCTCTCTCTGTCAGCTCTGGGGAAAGGTCCTTGTCTCTTTCAGTTTCTCTTCCTTGATTCCTTGGTGATCTCCACATGGCATCTGTGCTTCTTTGACTAATCTGCTCCTTTTATATTTCAAAAGTGATTAGTTTAAAACATATCCTACACTGACATGGCCCATTAACAAAACGAAGAAAGCTCTGTTCCCAAATGGGATCCCTGGGTTTGGATTCCAACACATCTTTTTTTTTTGGGGGCGTGAGGAGGAGAATGCCATTCAATCCATAACAAAGAGTGCTTTATATTTTATTATTATTTGCAAATCGTGTGCTATGTATCATTTATACCAGTAAAATTATCATGTGCACATATGCTAGTTACCATTGAGTTGATTCTGACTCCTGGAGACCCCATGTGTGCTGAGCAGAACTGTGCTCGACACAGTTGTCAAGCACGTGACCTTTTGGAAGCAGATTGCCAGGCCTTTCTTCCGAGGCACCTCTGGGTGGGTTTGGACCACCAACCTTTTAGCTAGGAGTCGAGCACTTAACTGTTTGGGCCACCCTGTGACTCACATATACTCATGCATATGTTGTTTTGTTTTCTCTGCACAGCTAGTTGGTAAATATTCGCCAGAACACTTTTGTCCTTCTCCAGGCTTGACCAGTTCCCCCACTGTGCAGACAGTGTGCCCCCTTGTCCAAATAAGCCGGCTGGATTCTTACAGACACAGGATGAAAGAGATTTTGGTGGACAGAGAAAATTCCATGCAGGCGGTGTCCTTGATGGGACCCCAGAAAAGGGATGGAAGGGGCCGAGATGAGGTGGGAGAGTTTGGGCTGCAACGACCACACAGAGAGCAGGGTGGGGGCAGTGGAGTGCCATGGGGATGCATGTTACCTGTACGACCCCTTCTCCAAGTCTGTCCCCCAAGTCCCTGCTGAGTGGCCAAAACTGACATTGAGCTGATATGAGTATGAGTATGGCCATCCTGGTTATTAGATGATCGAAATGACCCCATAAAAACCAAACAAGTTGCCATCAAGTTGACTCCAACACATGGTGACCCTATGTGTGTCCAAGTAGAACTGTAGATTTGTTTGTTTAAATAAATAATACTTTACTGTGTTTTCAGTGAAGGTTTACATAGCAGTTTAGGGTCCCATTCAACAATTGCTACACAAGTTGTCCAGTGACTATCTTAGTTCTCTAGTGATGCTACAACAGAAATACCATAACCAGGTGGCTTTAATAAACAGGAATTTATTCTTTCATGCTTTAGGGGGCTAGAAGGTGCTGGCTTTAGGAGAAGGCTTTCTCTCTCTGTCAGATGTAGGGGAAGAAGGTCCTTGTCTCCTTCCAACATCCATGGGCCCAGAGTTCCTTGGAGAACTCCACATGTCTTCATCTTCCCTTGGGTCTAAGAGGGTCTCAGCACAGGGACCCTGAGTCCAAAAAGACACACTCTGCTCCCGGCCCTTCTTTCTTGGTGGTACTGAGGTCCTGCCTTCTCCATTCACTTCTCTCTCCTATTCTGTCTTGTAAGGTATAAGGAGATGCAGGCCACACTCTGGGAGAACTCCCCTTACATAGGATCAGGACTGTGACTTGATTAAGGGTGTTACATCCCACCCTAATCTCCTTAGAACTGATTGGCTGATCATATCCGATCACATCATGGGTGATGATTACATCATGACCTACCTGCTCAATCACTGAGAATCGTGGCCCAGCATGGTGACACGTATTTTTAGAGGGCACAGCTGAACTTGTGGCGCTGGTTACATGTTTCACAATGGGTGAGTGGTCTCATGATTTCCGTTCTGCTTATTCCATTGACATTGCTCTAAATTCCCTGCTCCCTTACCTTCTCATCTTTGTTTTAAGGTGGTTCTTGACCATTTGATGGCATAGGGTTTTTAATGGCTGATGGAAACAGTAGATCACCAGGCCTTTCTTCCAGATGACTCTGCTTGCACTGGAACCTCCAAACTTTTGGTTAGCAGCCAAGTGTGTTGACTTTTTGCACCACCCAGGGACTGCAGAACAATTGACATGGAATTGATCCCAATTCCCGGTGACCCTACTTGGCAAATGGCTGTTACTTCAAGCTCCCTGTGTATCTGTTGCCATCAACTTGATTCCAGCACATGGTGACCCCGTGTGTTAAAGAGTAGAACTACTCTGTAGGGTTTTCTTGACTGTACTCTTCTAGGGTGGCTATGAGTTAGAATCAACTTGATGACAGTGGGTTTTGGGTTTTAATTTTTACAGGAGCAGATTGCCAGGCCTTTCTTTCACAAAGCAACTGGGTGAATTCAAGCCTCCAACCTTTAGGTTATGGATGCTTCCATCTGGACCCCCAGGACCCACAGGATGGCTCTGTGACCCAGCAACCAATACCTTAACACCCAGTGCACAGAGCATTGGGAGGGTATCGTCCCTCAGAGTCCAAGCCACGGGTGAGCATTAAGTCTGATTGGTCAGTTACTGGGCTACACTGGTTCTTGCCTATTTTGAATAGCACTCCCAGCACCACCAGCACCAGCTGATTCTTGATGGCAACTTGTTTGGTTTTTATGCGGTCTTTTTGATCATCTAATGACCAGGATGGCCATACTCATACCCATATCAGCTCAATGTCAGTTTTGGCCACTCAGAGGGACACATTCTTGGAGAAGGGGTCAGACAGCTGCTAGGGCCAGGGTGGACACCTGACTCAAGCTGGGCCAATCATATCTCTTCCCCACGAATGTAGGCAGGCCTGCATCCCCTAGGATGTATAAGTGGGGGATTGGTCTGGGTGAACTAGAAGCTTGTTGTTATGTTGTTAGGTGCCCATTGAGTCAGTTCCAAGGTATAGGGGTTAGGATTTATGAGACATATTTTCTTGTTATTGTTAAGTGCTTTTGAATAGGCTCTGTCTCACAGCGACCCCATGTACAACAGAACGAAACACTACCCACTCCTGCACCAGCCTCACAATCCCTGCTATACCTGAGCCCATCATTGCAGCCACTGTGTCAATCCATCTTCTTGATGGTCTTCCTCTTTTTCAATGACCATCTTCTTTACCAAGCATGATATTCTTCCCCAGAGACTTGTCCCTTCTGACGACATGACCAAAGTAGGTGAGGCGAAGTCTGGCCATTCTCGCTTCTAAGGAGCATTCTGGCCACATTTTTTCCAAGACAGATTTATTCTTCTGGCAGTCCATGATATTTTCAGTATTCTTACCCTTTAAGACCACAACTGAAAGTCATAAATTTTTTTTTTTTTTTTTTTAATTCTTACCATGATTTGAGTGAAAGTTTACAGAGCAAAGGTATTTTCCATATAGTAGTTCATACACGTTTTGTCTCTTGACATTGACTGCAATTCCCCACAGTGTAACAACTCTCTTCCCACTCCCTCCCTCTCTTCTCTGTGTCCTTCCTTCCAAAGGCATGAATTCTTCTTTAGTCTTCCTTATTCATTCCCCATCTTTCACACGCATATGAGGCTATTGAAAAGACCGTGGCTTGGATCAGGTGCACCTTTATGTTCAAAGTGGCATCTTTCCTTTTTAACGGGTTGAAGCGATCTTTTGTAGCACATTTGCCCAGGGCAATATGTCATCTGGTTTCTTGACTGCTGCTTCCACGGGCAGCGATTGTGGATCCAAGTAGAATGATCTTGACTCTTTTCTCCATTTGTTGTGATTTGCTTATTGGTCCAGTTGGGAGCGTTTTTGTTTTCTTTATGTTGAGATGTTATTCATTCTGCAGGCTGTAGTCCCTGATCTTCATCATTAAATGCTTTAAGTCATCTTCCCTTTCAGCAAGCAAGGCTTTTATCTACATATCACAGGTGGTTAATGAGTCTTCCTCCAAACTGGATGCTGAAGCTTAGAAGGGGCTAAGTGGAGAGAGAGGGAGGGGAGGGCAATCGAGGGGAAGAGAGAGATATGTAGGGAATCACAGACCAGACCACTGTCGGAAGTGACAAGGAGCTACTTTGGTTTTCTACTTTGTAACAGAGGAAAAGGAGCTCTGATGGCATAGTGCCTAAGGCACTTGACTGCTAACCAGAAGGTTGGCAGTTCCAGCCCACCAGCCACTCCTCGGAAGGATGGTTGGGCAATCCACTTCTATAGTGATACCACCCCAGAATCCCAAGGAGGGGTTGCTATGAGTCAGATCTGACTCCATGGCAGTGCTTTTTTTTTTGTTTGTTTGTTTGTTTACTAGGCGAAAAGAGTCCCCAGATTCAAATAGGTTCAATAGAGATACTGTTATTAAGCCTTGGACAGGACAAAGACAAAACAAGGACAATCATCCAGGATGAGGGGAACCATCGGCATGAGAAAGTGGAATGGAGTCAGCTGAGTCATGGCCACGTGGCTAATTATATATGATTTTAAATCAGCACAAAATCATGATTGGTGGTAGATAGATTTGTCACTGTTGCAGGTGGGACTACAGAAGCCGAGACAAGACCATGACTGGAATACATACATAACTGAAGATGGAAAAGAGTTACAGGGCTGGTTTTGGGCTTTGACTACCTGGCTAGGTTGTTGTTGTTGTTGTTATGTGCCGTTGAGTTGGACCCAACTCATAGTGACCCCTCTTTGGGTTTCTGAGGCAGTATCATTACAGAAGTAGATTGCCCCATCTTCCTTCCGAAGAGTGTAGTGGTCTAGACAGGCTGTGACTCATGACCATGCAGCCTGAGTCTTAGCCACAAGGTGGCCACCAAACAATACCAAGACCCCAACCTTAATTTAAATTAGAAAAGGACACTCTCAGGCAAATCCCCTAGCTCCTTGGGTGACTATAATCTACTTTCTTTTTAACTTTTATTGTGCTTTGGGTGCCAATTTACAAAGCAAGTTTGTTTTACTTTCAACAGTTCGTGCACATTGATTTCTCCCCATCACTATCCCCAGGACGACGACCATAACAAGGGGATTTTTGTCCTGCATCTCCTCCCCTCCTGTCCCTGTGACTGCCCCCTCCCTGTGGCCTTCTTACCTATGCATCCTGTCTGTCCAGCTTTCCCTCTGTGTGAATGCTGTCCCTCTGGTGTCTCGTGGCTGACTGATCTAAGGGGTGCCTCTCCCTGGGGCAGGTGTTCTGCATGTAGGTCTTTCTACTGTTGGGCTGAGAGCCAATCCATGGGAGTGAGCCCATTTCTAGGCTGGAAGGGTAACCTGGGACCATAGTCTCAGGGGTTCCACCAGACCCTCTCTGACCAGTAATTCTAGTCATTTTTGTGTTTTTGGATTTTGTTCCACATTTTTCCTCCCACTCTATCCAGGATCTCCAGTTGTGATTCCTTTGGATCATCTATTTTCAATCATACTCCTGTTGAAGGGAAACTGCCCCTTCCTTGGTTTGTCCTGGAACTTGTCTATGTATGGTCACAATGCTGGTTTTGGTCAGAAAGAACCCAAATGGCATCTGAAACTTATGTCAAGCCTCCAAAGGGAGTTAGGACTCCCACTGCAGAGCACAGCCTTGTACAACCCAAGTGCTTTCGAATTTGAGCTCCAATACAACTTCTACCCTCCTGTGTCATGGGAAGTTGTTGTCGGTTGCCACTGAGTCACACTCCCCACGTGTGCAGAGTAGAACTGCTCCATAGTGTTTTCAAGCCTGTGACTGGTCAGAAGCAGATCATCAAGACTTCTTCCAGGTGCCTGTGGGTGGGCTTGAGATGCTAACCTTTCAGCTAGCAGTTGGGCGCTTAACCATGTGGAACACACAGGGATTCCCACTGTTAGTGCCTGTAGCCACGAGACCCCTGCGTGCCCTCCCCTGAATTTCCTTCTGGGGTGGGCTCTGCTGCGTGGAACCAAATGATTCAGGCTCTCAAGGTTCTCAGTGGCTTCCCTGGTGGCTTTGGGATGCAAGAGACTGTCTGTCCTGCTTTCTGGGTGATGTTGGGTCTGGGGGTTCCACAGCAAGATGCGGTAGGATGATATCAAGACACAGCTCGACACGTGGGACTCTGAACCAGCGTCAACAGTCAGAGATGACATTCATTGCTGACTGGCCCCTGACTCACAGCACCCCCTATGTGTCACGGAGTAGAACCACTCCATGGGGTTTCTTTTTAAATTTAATTTAATTTATTTATTTTT
>NW_006922048.1:622238-624914 GCF_000298275.1 Orycteropus afer afer | reverse complement strand
ACAACTCAGTACTGTATATGCAAAAGGGTTCATATTTGTTGTCTGTACTTCTGCAGGGGTTTCTTGGCTGCAATCTTTATGGATGCAGCTCTAGGTGGTGCAAATGACTACTTACTGAAAGGTTGGTGGTTCAAACCCAGCCAGGGGCACCTTGGAAGATAGGCCTGGCGATTTGTTTCTGAAAGGTCACAGCCTTGCAAACCCTAAGGAGTTCCCCTTTGTACACATGGAGTCACCATGAGTCAGAATTGGCTCAACTGCTACAATAACCACAAAGAAGAATCTTAATGGGAGCAGATCACCAGGCCTTAGTGGCTGGGTTGGAACTGCCAAGCTTCAGGTGAGTAGCTGACCATGAACTGGTTGTACCACGTGCATCTGGATTGACTTGATGGCAGCAGGTTTGCTTCTGTTTTGGTTATTGGTCCCAGGCACTAATTGCTTTGTGTGTGTCAGCTCGTTTGATCCCTGCAACAACCACAGCAGGCAGACACTTTTCTCCCCATTTTGTAGGCCTGGAGACTGAGGCCCAGGGAGGTTACTCTAAGGTTGAACAGCTAATAAGGGGTAGAGGGGGTGGGAGTGTGAATTCTAGAGGCTGTATAGGACGGAGTAGAACTCCCCATGCACTTTCCAGGCTGTAATCTTTACCAAACAGACTGCCACATCTTTCTGCTGAGGAGGGGCTGGTGGGTTTGAACCACTAACATTTGGTTAGCAGCTGAGCATTTTAATCACTGCTGCACCAGGGCTCCTTACCTCACATTCACACACCACCCGTCGCTGTCAAGTCAATCCTGACTCATAGTGACCTCAGCTTTGTTGCTGCTGTTGTTAGGTGCCATTGAGTTGATTCTGACTCAGACATAACACTACCCGGTCCTGCACCATCCTCAAAATCTTCCCTGTGGTTGAGCACATTGTTGCAGTCACTGTGTCAATCCATCCTGTTGAAGGTCTTCCTCTTTGTCACTCACCGTCTATTTTACCCAGCATGATGACCTTCTCTAGGGACTGGTCATTCTTGATAACATGTTCAAAGTACACGAGATGAAGCCTCACCATCCTTGCTTCTCAGGAGCATTCAGGCTGCACTTCTTCCAGGACCAATTTGTTCATTCTTTGGGCAGTCCATGTTATTTTCAGTGTCCTTCAAAGGCATCAACTCATCTTCAGTCTTCCTTATTCATCGTCCAGCTTTCACATGCATGTGAGGTGATTGGAAATACCATGGCTTGGGTCAGGTGCACCTTAGTCTTCAAAGGGACATTTTCACTCTTTAGAACTTTACAGAGATCCCTTGCAGCAGCTTTACCCAATGCAATATGCTGTCTGATTTCTTGACTGTTGCTTCCATGGGTGTTGATTAGGGATCCAAGTAAAATGAAATCCTTGACAACTTCAATCTTTTCTCCATTTATCATGATGTTGCTTACTGGTCCAGTTCTGAGGACTTTTGTTTCCTTTATGTTGAGGTATAATCCATACTGCAGACTGTAGGCTCTGATCTTCATCAGTAAGTGCTTCAAGTCTTCACTTTCAGTAAGCAAGGTTGTGTCATCTGCATATCCCAGATTGCTAATGAGTCTTCCAGTGTAGGAGGGCTTTATTTTTTCTCGGTTGGTTTTTGTTCACTGTTTCCAGCAGCCCCTTCTGCTGCCTAGATGCTGTGACTTCCGGTCTGACATGTTCTCTCTGAATTCTTTTCTGCTTCTCATACTTGAGCATCACATTGGGGTCATCTCACTTCCAATTCTTTAGAAGAAAAATACGTTAGTGGTTAGGCATTGAAAATAATTGGCTAGTGCGTGTGAGATAATTGTGAAACCCAAATTATATTAATTGTGAAACTCAAGCCAGATGGTTTTCAAAAATTGTGATACAATTACATAAAGGACAAGGCACAGCTCAATGGATTTTGATAAGTGCTTTCACGTGGGAGACCCAAGTCCCATGAAGATTTAGACCACTTCAGTCACCCCTGAAGGTTTCTTTGTGGCCCTCCATGTCTAAACACTGCCCCAGATGTAACCGATGTTCTGACCGCATCATCACTGATAAACTTGGCCTGCTCTTGAATCTGTACCTGAGCACATACAGTGTGTCCTCTGTTGCGTCTGGTTTCTTTCCTTCAAAACAGTGATTTTGAGGCTCACTCGTGCTTGTGTAGCAGTCTTTCATGCATTGAATTGTGTTGATGGAGCATAGCTCGTTGAGGCTTTCCCCAATGATGGGCTGGGGTTGTTTCCACCATTGGCCTGTGTTGAACGAAGCTGTTCTGAACGCTCTGGTGCATGTCTCTTTGCACACATGCTCTGTTTTCATTTTTCTTGGGGAAATACCTAGAAATAGAATGATTGGTGGTAGGAATGGTGCAAGTTTAATTTTTAAAAAAATTTATTTATTTTGTTGTTGAAAATATACACAGCAAAACATACGCCAGTTCAATAGTTTCTTCATGTATGATCCAGTGACATTGATGACATTCTCTGAGCTGTGCAACCTTTCTCAACCCCCTTGACTGAGTTGTTCCTCTCCCATGAACATAAACTCACTGCCCCCTTAAAATTCCTATCTAATCTTTCGAGTTGCTGTTGCCAGTTTGAGCCCGTAGAGATAGATTTTAAAAAAGCACAATGCTCAATGTAGACTTTTTTTTTTTTTTTTTTTTTTTTT
>NW_006922048.1:597076-622138 GCF_000298275.1 Orycteropus afer afer | reverse complement strand
ATAGTGGCTAAAGCACTTGACTGCTAACCAGAAGGCTGGCAGTTCAAACCCACCAGCCACTCCTCGGAAGGAAGATGGGGCAATCTACTTCTGTAGTGGTACTGCCTCAGAAATCCAAGGAGGGGTCGCTATGAGTTGGGTCCAACTCAACGGCACATAACAACAACAAACTATTGTTTGGTTTTAAGAAGGATTCAGGGGATAGTTTTGGTTTAAGGTTTAAATATGATCTCAGGGCACCAGTTTGAGGAGTTCATTCAACCTGCATGGCCCTAGAAAGTCTGGAGTCTATACGAATTTGAAATTCTGTTCTGCATTCCCCCCATTTGATTAGGATGCTTCTATGGAATCTTCGATCAAAATGTTTAGTAATGGTAGCCGGGCATCACCCAGTTCTTGTCTCACAGCAAAGGAGGCAGTTGTTCATGGAGGCAACTAGCCTCACGTTCTGTTTCCTCCTATTCCTGACTACTCTTCTTCCTCTGTTGGCCCAAGTGAATAGAGACCAATTGTTGCACCTTGGTGGCCACTTGGGTATAAGTTGACAAGATTCAAACAACATATACACACACTCAAATTGCACCAAGACATTACATTTTCTATCCAAGTACATGGTGGTTCACTTCACCCATTTATTTATTTATTTTATTCTAAGGTGAAAATATATGCACATTTGCCAGCATAACTTCCACATTTACAACTCACTGACATTGGTGACATTTTTCATGTTGTGCCACCACACTCCCTATCCTTTTCCAAAATATTCCACCACCATTAACATAAACTCAGTGCCCCCCAAACAGAACTTCCCTTTCCCCTTCTCCCCACCCCTGTTATTGTTATTGTGTGCCCTTAAGTTGATTCTAGCTTATAGGGATCCTCTAGGACAGAGGAGAACTACCCCATAGGGTTTCCAAGGCTGTCAATCTTCACAGAAGCAAAGTCCAAACCAAACCCACTGCCATCCAGTTGAGTTTGACTCACAGTGCCTCTAGAGGACAGAGTGGAACTCCCCGATAGAATTTCCAAGGCTGTCAATCTTTACAGAAGCAAAATCCAAACCAAACCCACTGCCATCCAGTCCATTCCGACTCACAGCGCCCCTAGAGGACAGAGTAGAATTGCCCTATAAGATTTCCAAGGCTGTCATCATTGTGCAAGTAATTGCCAGGTCTTTTCTGCCACAGAGTAACTGGTGGGTTCAAACTTCTGACCTTTCAGTTAACAGCTAAGTGCTTACCTACTGTGTTACCAGGGCTCTTTTTTTCCTATCAACCATTAATAATCTTTGGTTATTTGCTTGTTTCATATAAGTGAGATCATACAGTATCTGTCCTTTTGTGACTGACTTCTTTCACTCAGCATGGTGTTCTCAAGGTCCATCCATGCTGTGCCATGCATCGGGACTTCATTTCTCTTTATGGCTGAGTAATATTCCATTGCACATATGTACCACATCCCCCTTCTGGCTATGTATTCATATTTCTTATTCCTGGCAGTTTGAAACTTGTGGCAGCGTCTAAGTAATGATGATAACCTGAAAATGGTTTTGAGCAAAGCTCTCTCTTTTCTTCTCCTCTTTTGGTCATTTCTCCATAATCCTCTCCCCTAACATTCTCTGCTCTTTGCTTTCTTTTTTTCTTCTTCCCTCCTGTCTGATTCTCTGATTGAGACTGTCTGGGAGAGATTGAACAGGGGTCATAGCTATCACTGGATTAATGGAAGCAATAATGTGGTAGTTTCTTTTCTTTTCTTTTTTTTTTTTTGCTTGGATGCCTATTGAAATCATCTGGGGGGCATCAGATAATGTCTAGTCCTGGGTCCATCTGAGACCTAAAACCAAAAACCAAAGTACTTGCCGTCACGTTGACTCTGACTCACGGTGACCTCATGTGTTGCCGAGTAGAACTGCTCCGTAGGGTTTTGAAGACTATGACCTTTCAGAAGCAGATCACCAGACCATTCTTCTGAGGTACCTCTGGGTAGGTTTGAACCGCCAAACTTTTGGTTAGTAGGTGTGGCAGTTAAGGTTGTGTGTCTACTTGGCCGGGCTGTGGGTCTGAGTGGCTGAGCAGCTGGATGTAGTTCTTCCCCATGATGAGGTTGTAATCACCTCCGTGGTGGAATCTGCTGGGAGACATTAATCAGAGGAAAGGGAGCCGCCCTTGGAGTGTGGCCTGCTTCCAGGATATATATGGAGAGCCTCTGAGAGAGGTCTGCAGCTTTCTGGCACCTCTGGATCCTGCATTTAGCCGAGTCTTCATCTCCAGTTCTGGACTTGAACCAGTGGCCTGCTATGTTGGTTGCTGACCTTGGGGTTGTGCCATTTTCCGTGCTGACCTTGGGTTTGTCAGCTCAGCAGCCAGCAGCTGCATGAGTTAGAAGCCTCCTGCTCCAGTGGGCCTGGAATAAGAGGCAGCGCTGAAGCCCAAGGTTGAGAGGCCTTCACCCAGCCCCTAGAGCCGGCACTCTGAATTGGACTTCTAGCCTCCTAAACTGCAAGAGAACAAATTCCTGATTGTTAAGCTATTCACTTGTGGTATTTCTGTTACTGGTATTTCAGTACTAGAGAACCAGACAGTAGGAGAGTGCTTAATATTTTTAACCCCCAGGGCCTCCTTATGTGAGAACTACTGAGTTGAATTTTCATGTGTTGTTGTTGTTGTTGCTAGGTGCTGTTGAGTCATCTCTGACTCAGGACAGGGCACAGCAGAATGAAACACTGCCCTGTCCTGTGCCAACCTCACAATCCCTACTATACCCAAGCCCATCGTTGCAGCCACCTTGCCAATCTATCTTGTTAAGGGCTTTTCATGTGTGAGGACCAGTAATATGTATTTTAACAACTTCTTGGTTTGGTAGAAAATTCTAAGATGATTCCTGTCTCAGTTACCTAGTGCTGCTATAACAAAAATAGCAGAGGGAAGTGGCTTTAAAGAAAAAAACCAAACTCACTGCCGTCAAGTTGATTTGACTCATAGTGACCCCTCCTTGGATTTCCAAGGTGGTAGCTCTACGGAAGTAGATTGCCCAATCTTCCTTCTGAGGAGTGGCTTTAAAGAACAGAAACAAGTTTTATCACAGTTTTGGAGGTTAAAAGTCCAAATCAGTATCTTGGCCATGTTGATTCCTTTCTTGTCAGTAGCCCTGGGAGTTCCATGATTCCTTGGCTTGTAGATGACTCTCACATGATATCTGTAATCCCCTGTGTGTCTCAATGTATAATCCGTTCTTCACAAGGAAGGAGGGGATGACATGAACAGCAGGCTGATTCCCATGAGTCTGAGGTCAGACTCCAACCTTTCACCAATTCTCGCACAAAATGTCCTTCCCACAGCACTCGTTATTTCCCTGCTGGGTTCAATAATTTGTTGCAATGGCCACACAGAACTCACAGACAATATTCATGATTATGGGGTTTATTAGGGAAGCAACAAGTTACAATTCAGGATAATGAATGCTCAGAGTATGATTCTTTGATCAGGACAGCCTCCCCTTTGCAGTGCCTGAAGACACTGGCCCTCAGTCCTCTGGCCTGGCCTCTTCCCTGCTTGGACAAGTGTTACAAAGCTCCTGTGGCTCTGTTGATAAATGCCTAGATGCATCTCGCTTCACCAGCAAGCCTCCTGCCTGAATGAAGGCACTCGGCTTTCTTGCCCCGCTCCGTGGGCCAGGAAGCCCATCTGGCAGCATTTCTTGGTTCTGCTGCCTTTGCTGCTATTGGTCTCTGCCACTGCTTCTTTCTATCTCTCATGTCACAGCTCTCTGTGCCCTGGATCAAAGAGCTTCGGTGCAGGGATCTTGGGTTCAAGGATGCCTTCTACTCCTGGCTTTTCTCTCTTGATGGGAGTGTGCCAAGGAGGCAGGGAGGCCACATCTTCTGACCTCCTCTAACTGTACAAGAGGAAGACAGAATCACCATCAATAGCCCAAGGCCTGTTCCTGCAAGGCCAGACATGCTGCCTCCCCAGCCCTTTCATCAACCCTGACACCAACCGTTCTTCCCATAGCACCCACCACCTTTCTGCTGGGTTCAATAGTTTGCTGCAGTGGCCACACAGAACTCACAGATTATGGGGTTTAATACAGAAGCATCAGGCTACAATTCAAGTTTAGGAACAAGGCTCAGTCTCTCAGCCAACAGCCTCTCACAGTCTCTCTCCCAGCAGCACGTGTCTCTCAGTCTCTCTCCCAGCAGTGTGTTGTCTCTCAGGAGTGCATTTCTTTCAGGAGCACATTTCTGTCAGCAGCACGTCCTTCTCAGCCAGCAGTCAGAGAGACTTCTGTCTCTAGGAGGCCTCCTTTTGAGCCTGGCAGAGTGGCCAAACTAACCAATCATAACATCAGAATTCTAAACACCTGAGAGAGAATGAACTTCCCAGAACATTGCTTTGTGCCACTCTCCATAGAAATACCCCAAGTGGATAACTTTAATGATCAGGAGCTACTCAATTGCTCAGGGCAAATTCCACCAGGGAGTTTACAAAGACTTATGGGTAGAAAAGCCACACTAAGTAATTTACTACACCGCAGAGTGAGATCCCCCTTTCTGCCTCTGAAACAGCTAATTTGGCAAAACTAACAACCTCCACATTAGGGTCCCATACACCTTATTTTCATGGTCCCACCTCCACAAGGGTGTCATGTTACATTATTCAGTTACTGGAGGTTATTACGTAACCTTAGTTACATTATTAGCAAGTTATTCAGTCTTCCTTGGTGGGCCACAAATACCTCACATTTGCATAATTGCACCTAGTCATTTGGTGGGAGTTACAAAGACTATGGCTAGAAGGGCCATATTAAGTAATGCATTGCACCACACTCACCCACCTGTTATTGAGATTTTGGGGTTGGTCTGTTACAACAGCTCTCTGTCCCTCAAGCTGGTATTTAGACTCAATAGGTGTTTGGGTATTTTCTGTTTTCCTCTCTAGGTCCATGGTCCACCCTTCTCCACCTCCTGGGTTGTTGTGCAGCGGCCTGAGAGACCAAGAGCTGTTGTAATAGATAAACCACAAAATCTCAGTGACTTAACACTAGAACTTTCTTTCTTGCTCACATAAAGTTGTTAGCTGCTGTCAAGTTGGCTCTGACTCATGGTGGCTTCATGCACAACAGAATGAAACATTGCCTGGTCCTGCACTGTCCTCACAATTGTGAGTATTTTTGAGCCCACTATTGCAGCCATTGTGTCTATCCATGTCATAGAAGGTGTGATAGTGAATGTTAATGCCAACTTGGCTAGGCCATGATTCTCATGGTTTCACAGACACTATGTAATCACCTTCCATTTTGTAATCTGATGTGAGCAGCCAATCAGTTGAAAGGGGAGTTTCCTTAGGGGTGTGGCCTGCTTGCAGCATACAAATGGATAATCTGTAAAGCCCACTCTCTTTTTCCACCCAGCAATCCTCTTGTCACCTGACATCAGGTTATTGGGATGTAAGTCTGCACAAGTCTCTGGCCTGCTGCCTGTCCTGCAGATTTTGGGTTCTTCAGCCCCTGTAACCACTTGAGCCAGTAGAAGCCATCAGCTTGCCATCTGCCTCATGGATTTGGGACTTGCCAGCCCTACAGTTGTGTAAGCCATTTCCTTGAAGTAAATTTCTCTTTTTATATATTTATATACACATCACTGGTTTTGCTCCCCTTGAGAATCCAGACTAAGACAGAGGGATTCCCTCACTTCATCTCCTGGAACTGCATCAACAGGACCCTTCTCTCTCTGGCTCCCAGGTGGGTTTGGCCTTTGGGAAGAACTGACAGGGAATTGAGGATGGGAAGTGATTGATTCCCCCAGCTTCTTCCCTGCCAGCTTACCCTTTTGTTAAGAAAAATATGATCAATGTCAGAGAATGGGGCAGCTAGTCTTGAAGACCACTCTATTGCCAAGTCTTGGAATACAATTGAATTCAGCTTCTAACCTCAGAAATAAAGATAAATCATGGCCCTTTTGCATGATATTAACTTACAATTTTTTTTTTTAAAGCCTGGTTATTCTTTTTAAAATTGCCCAACACAGGACATTGTCTTTCTACATGCAGCTTAAATTAACCTGTCTGTGATAATCTCAGTCAAGAAATCAGACCATATATTGCATTGGGCAAAAGACCTCTATACAGTGTTAAAAAGCAAAGATGTCACCTTGAGGACTAAGGTGAGCCTGACCCAAGCCACAATATTTTCAATAGCTCATATGCATGTGAAAGCTGGACAATGAATAAGGAAGACCAAAGAAGAGTTGATGCCTTTGAATTGTAGTGTTGTGAAGAATACTAAAAGTACCATGGACTGCCAGAAGAATGAACAAATCTGTCTTGGAAAAAATATAGCCAGAATGCTTGTTAGGAGTGATGATGGTGAGACTTTATCTCATGTACTTTGGTTATGTTGTCAGGAGGCTCCAGTCCTTGGAGAGGGATACTTGCTAAAGTGGAGGGTCAGTGAAAAAAGGGAAGACCTTCAAGGAAATGGATTGACACAGTGGCTGCAACAAGGGGCTCAAGTATAGCAAAAATTGTGAGAATTATGCAGGACTGGGCAGCCTTTCGTTCTGCTGCCCATGGGGTCTCTGATTTGGAACTGACTCATTGGTACTTAACAACAAAGACACACGATAATCTCGTTGTCCCTCTATCTGTTAATATCAGAGCAAAGTACTCTGGAAAGATTTTCATGAACAGGACCCATATGTCACAGATATACAAAAACTAAGTGTATATGGATTAAAAACCTACATGTAAAACCCCAAACTATCATCATCAAAGAAAAAATGGTGGCAAACATATGGGCATAAATATGCTAATACATGGCATAAATGCGCTATCAAACATAAGTAAAAAATGCACAAACAGCAGAAGACAAATTAGACAACTGGGACGTCCTAAAAATTAAACACTGATGTGCGTCAAAAGACTTTGTGAAAAGAGCAGAAAGAGAACATAGAGACTGGGAAAAATTTTTTGACAATGATATATTCGACAAGGGACAGATCTCCAAAATTTATAGACAACTTCAACACCTCAACAAAAGAACGACAAGCAATTCAATTGAAAAATAGGCAGAGGACATGAACAGAGGCTCCACCAAGGAAGACATTCAGGCAGGTAGTAAACACGTGAAGAAATGCTGCTGATCATTAGCCATTAGAGAGATGCAAATCAAAGCAACAATGAGAGCATCTCACGCCAGCATTAATAGCAAAGTTAACAAAACAAAACAAAACTCAGAAAACGACAAATGCTGGTGAGGGTGTGGAGAGACTGGAACACTCATACACTGCTGTAATGGTGCAACCACTGTGGAAGTGGTAAATAGAAATACCATATGATCCAGCAATCCCACTACTAGGTATATATCCTACAGAAATAAGAGCCATGGCACAAACAGGTACATGCACACCCACGTTCATTGCAGCATTACTCACAGCAGCAAAGGATGGAAACAACCTAAGTGTCCATCAAAGGATGAATGGATACACAAACTGTGGTCCATACACAAAATGGAAAATCACAATGAATCTGTAAAACACCTCATAACATGGATAAAGCTAGAGGACATTATGCTGAATGAAATTAGTCAATCACAAAGGACACTTATTGTATGAGACACTTACTGTAAAAAGTTCAGAAAAGGTTTGTATACAGAAAGAATTGTTCTTTGAAGGTTACCAGGGGTGGGAGGGCTAGGGAGGGACAGTCACCAACTAGAGGGTAGATATGTATGAAATTGGGAGAAGGGAAAGGCAATATACAGTAAGGGGGTGGTCAGCCCCAAATGATGAAGGCAGGGAAGAGACAGGGAGGCGCACAGAGTTAAAGGCAACCAAGGTGGATGCTGTTACAGCCACAATCCTGCCATAGTTGTGATCACAACAATTTGAGTGTATGCCTCTGAACATGGGCAGGAAGGTGAATGGGACTACACTCATGAATATATATAGATTTAACAGAGGCTGTCTCTACCTATGGATTTACATGTGCTGCAAAAAATCCAAGAATGTAGTGGAGCATGTGGGGAAAGTTATGAAAACGTCTTAGTCATAACTAAACACATTGAGGGAGTGAGTTGCCACATGGGGCTTCAGAATCATAGTCCTGGGAGACACTAAGTTCAATTGACATAACATAGTCCATAAAGACAATGTTCTACATCCTACTTTGGTGCGTAGTGACTGGGGTCTTAAAACCTTGTGATTGGCCATCTAAGGTGTGACTGTTGGTCTCTCCCCTTCTGCAGCAAAGAAGAGTGAAGAAGATCAGAGACACAGAAACAATCCAAAGGGCTAATGGGCCAGGTGAACCCTGGCCTCCATGACCCACAGACCAGAAGACCTGATGGTGCTGGCTACCACTGCGGACAGCTCTGAAAGGGATCAAAAGAAGAGGTTCTGGAGAGAGTGGGGGGAAACGTGGAACACAACTCAAAATTGTAAAAAGACACCAGGCTGATTGGTGGAACCCCCAAGACTATGGCTCTTAGTCACCCTTCAAGCTAGGAACTAAAATTGACCTCCATGACTCAGCTTTCAGCCAACAACAGACACCTATGAGGGACACAGTAATATCAGGAAGGTATGCAGTCATGAGAACAATCAAGCATATGAGATCAAGAGGACAGCACTTGCTTGGGGATAGAGCTAGGAAGCCAGGAGGGGATGAGAAGGAAGAATGAAGGGAAGGGGTGGGTATTATAGTGTGGAGATTGTCATAAAAGAGAATGTGCATGGATTGTTGAATAGAAAACCTGTTTACCCTGTAAACTTTCACCTAAATCACAATGAAAACAAAGCAAAACGAAACAAAAAGATTTGCTAATGTCTATTTATGTGTATACATGCATCTATGAGTAAAAATGTGCAATCAAAAATCTATTGAGAATTTTAATTGGAAAAGAAAGAATAAAATCATCAAAAGCAGGCTGGCTTTCAGTACCACTGTTTAACATGCTTACCCTTGTGTCACCCAGGAAGCGGAGGCTCAGATGGAATCGGGATGTTTACTGGCAGATAACGACTCTGAAATATACAAGGAGAAGGAAGCAGGATTGGACCAAAAGATCCTAAGACCACAACCCAGATTTGATTGTCCCTCAAGGCCCCAGAGGAATCAACATGGCCGATACCCTAATTTGGCTTTTTAGCCTCCAGAACAGTGAGACAATACATTTTGTTCCCGTTGTTGGCAGCTGCCGTGGAGATGGCCCCCACCCCGCGGCCACCCCCGGAACACAATGGGAAGAGATGCTCCCTGGTCAAGGGCCATCCCCATGACTGGTGCTAATGGACTCTTGTGATCCCTAGGGTTTTTGCTGGCTGCTTTCAGGAAGTAGGTTGCCAGGCTTTGCTTCCCAGTCTGTCTTAGTCTGGAAGTGATGCTGAAACTTGTTCAACATCCCGGCAATGTACAAACCCCACAGAAAGACAGGGGTGGTGGCTGTACCAGACGTGCATTGTCTAGGAATGGAATCTGGGGCTCCCACGAGGAAAGTGAGAATTTGACCACTGAACCCCCACTGCTTTGTAGCACAGAGGAGGTTCTCACTAAACACTTGTGGAATGAGTGAATCAAGGGCACACCAGGGGAGTACAGTGTA
This sequence comes from Orycteropus afer afer, assembly GCF_000298275.1. Lineage (NCBI taxonomy): Eukaryota > Metazoa > Chordata > Mammalia > Tubulidentata > Orycteropodidae > Orycteropus > Orycteropus afer. The sequence continues at coordinate 612,541 of NW_006922048.1, read as the reverse complement.
CAGTTTCCTAAAAGCGTTCTCAGATAATGATAACAAAGTTGGACTTCAAAAGGAGAGACGTTATTCAAAGGGCTTATTGCAAAGGGAGGGAGGGAGAAGCTGACTGAGGCAATATGGGGAGAACTATGTCTCCCCAAAACACGTGTTGTAAATCCTAACTCCTATACCTGTGGAGAGGAGCCCTGGTGGCACAGTGGTTGAAGCGCTCGGTTGTCAATGGGAAGGTCAGTGGTTCTGCAGGAGAAAAGATCTGGTGATCTGCCCTGATAAAGATCAACCGGAAAAAAAAAAAAAAAAACCCAAACTCACTGCCATCAAGTTGAATCTGACTCATAGCCACCCCGTCTTGGGTTTTCGAGGTGGTATCTCTACGGAAGTAGATTGTCCAGTCTTCCTTCTGAGGAGTGGCTGGGGGGTTTGAACCGCCAGCCTTCTGGTTAGCAGTCAAGTGCCTTAGGCACTACACCATCAGAGTTCCAGTTCTACTCTGTCGTATAGGGTTTCTATGACTTGGAATTGACTTGATGGCACACAGCTACGTATCTGTGGATGTGATCCCAGCTGGGAACAGGGGTTCCTTTGTTATATTAATGAGGTAATATTGGTGTAGGGTGTGCCTGGAGACAATAATTTTTGAGATTAATAGGAGCAGATTTGGCACAGAAATAAGCGAGCATGGAAGACCTCTAAGGAACCGAGGAACAGAAGCTGAAAAGAAACAAGGACCTTCCCCAGAGCTGACAGACAGAGAAAGCCTTCCTCTAAAGGTGGCACTCCTGAACCGTGAGGAGATAAATTTCTGTTACAGCAGCGCTCAGGAGCTCAGACACATTGCAGTAGGGAGAGTGCTCTGAGGATCAGGCAAAAAGACGTTTTCTTTCACAAACTAAAACCAAACCTGCTGCAGTGAGTTGATTCTGATTCACAGCGTCCCTAGAGGACAGAGGAGAACTGCTCCCATAGGGTTTGCAAGGCAGTCAATCTTTACAGAACCAAACTGTCATGTCTTTCTCTCATGGAGCAGTGGGTAGGTTTGAACCACCGACGTTCTGGTTAGCAGCTGAGCGCTTAACCACTGTGACACCAAGGTTCTTTGTATTTGGAAAAGTGGAAGGTAAAAAGAGTCCTGGTGGTACAACTGTTAAGTGCTCAGCTGCTAATGGAAAATTTGGTAGTTCTAACCCACCAGCAGCTCTTTAGGAAAAGAGAGCTGACAATCGACTCTCCTAAAGATGACAGACTAAAACATCCCATGGGGGCAGTTCTACTCTGTGGTGTGGGGTTGCTAGGAGTGAACATAACAATGGTAAGTGATGCAAGCAGTTCATGTGTTTGGCAGCTACTGAAAGGTTGGATGTTTGAGTCCAGCCATAGGCACCTCTGGAGAAAGCCCTGGTGGGCTGCTTCTGCAAAACTCATGATCGGAAGCCTTCTGCAGCACAGTTCTACTCTGACACACTTGAGGTCATCAGGAGTCGGGGTCGACACCAGCTGGTCCGTGTCTGGTGGTGTCATCGGTAAACAAGAGACATCATCAGTGTCATTTAAGTCATCTGTGGAGCAGTGTTTCTCTGCAGTAGCTGTTTCTGGAACACAATGGGTGGGGTGGGGGTGTTTCTTAACCGTTGCTCTTTTCCGGGCACATCTGGTTCATCTCATATTCAACATTGTCAGTTTTGCATCTGTCGCTGTGGGAGGTCTGTGTGCCCAACCAGATGCTTATGAGGGAGACGTGTAACCCGATTGTGTGCATGGGAGGAGGGAGTATGTGCTCAGACTGTGTGGTTCAGCCTATACTTGAGCCTGGGCCAATGCATGCCTGGACTTGTCCCTGAGCAGATGGGGCACCTTCTCTCCGGGCCTATTTGCATAACGACATTATCAAAACATATCTAGAGCTATTTCTATGGAGGAACCATGCAGTGTGACCTTGATATCATCTTGGGGTAAAAAATTCTTACTCAAGTTTGCCAGAATGGATTTTTCCTTTCTCTGGGGTCTCTGTGATCTGCTTTGGGGACAGTGGGGCTGTGAGAAGAACTGAGAGGACATTTTTACTGAGATCAAAATATTTGGGTATCATTTCCCAGAATGCAGTGTTGAGGTGGGAGGTGTCTCCATGCCTCATAACTTTAAGCCTCAGAGGTTTCCAGGATTAAATTATTTTCTGTTTTGAAAAGAATTTTAAATGAAATGAAAAAAAAAAAATTGAAGTAGGATGGATTTTGAAGCTACAAAAGACCTCTAGAAAGTGTTACAAAGCAAAGATGTGACTTTAAGAACTTAGGTGTACCTGACCTAAAAAAACAACAACAACAAAAAAAAACACCTCACTGCTGTTGAGTCAGATCTGACTCATAGCGGCCTCTCCTTGGGTTTCCGAGGCAGTATCACTATGGAAGTAGATCCCTCAACTTTCCTTCTGAGGAGTGGCTGGTGGGTTTGAACTGCCAGCCTACTGGTTAACAGTCAAATGCCTTAGGTACCACACCACCAGAGCTCCCTACCTGACCTACGCCATGGCATTTTCAGTTGTTTCATGTGCATACAAAATCTGGACAATGAATAAAGCAGACCAAAGAAGAGCTGATGCCTTTGACTTATGGTGTTGGCAAAGATTATGAGATAAACCACAGACTGCCAGAGGAACAATTTGTCTTGGAAGAAGCACAGCCACAATGCTGCATAGAAGCAAGGATGGTGAGACTGTGTGTCACTTACTTTGGACATGTTATCAGGAGACACCAGTCCCTGGAGAAGGACATCATGCTTGGTAAAGTGACGGTCAGCAAGAAAGAGGCACTGTGCTCCACAATGAGATAGGTTAATGCAGTAACTGCACCAATGGGCTCAAACATAGCAATGCTTGCAAGGATGGTGCAGGACTGGACGACCTTTCATTCTACTGTTTTTCATGGGGTCACCGTGAGTCAGTCCTGACTCAAAGTTAACTATGATGGTTAAGGTTATGTGTCAACTTGGCTGGGCCATGATCTAAGTGGTTTGGCAGTTATGATATAGTTTGGCAATTATGTAATGATGTAGTCATTCCCCATTTTGTGATCTGATACAATGTAATCACATCTATGATGAGATCTGATGTAATGTAGTCACTTCCATGATGAGATCTGCTATGAATAGTTGATCAGTTAAAGGGAGTTTCCTTAGGGGTGTGACCTGCACCCAGTATACTTGGATGTTCTGGCAAAACTCTATGGCTTTTTTGCTCCATCTGGATCTTGCATTTGGCTCATCCTCATCTGACCTACAATGCTTCGGACTTGAGCCAGCAGCCTGATGTCTCATCTGGCCATCTTGTGTTTGTTAGTCCCTACAGCTACATGTAGTGTAGTGCCTAAGGCACTTGACTGCTAACCAGAAGGCTGGCGGTTCAAACCTCAGAAGGAAAGTTGGGCAATCTCCTTCCATAGTGATACTGCCTCAGAAACCCAAGGAGGGGTCACTCTGAGTCAGATGGCACATAACAACAACAACAACAGCTACGTGAGTTGGGAGAAGCCTCCAGGCTGACATCTGACCCATGAACTTGGGGCTTGTTATCCTCTACAACTGTGTGAACTATTTCCTTCAGATAACTCTCTCTATATTTATACACATTATAAACTTCACTAGTTCTACTTCTTTAGAGAACCCAGCCTAAGACATTTAGTAAGCACAGTGGTTTTAAAGGAATAAAATTGTAAAGATGAATTTTCTGAATTTGTTCTCAAATATGGCTAGTTTCAAAGGCACTGCTGACTCTGCCTTTAGTAGTAAAGAGAACATTGCTAGTCCATGGTATGAACTGGGAACAGAAATACACAAAATATCACCACCAATAGGTCAAATATTTATGAGAAACAAGGTTGTGGGTGATTGCATATTGGATATTTTCTACTTTTTTTTTTAGAATGAGAAGTATAAGGAAGCTGACTGACTAGTCCTGCTTTTGTTAGACAAAGTGGTGAAATAAAGAGAGAAGCTCAGGGCTTCAGAATTACAGCTCAACCACTACATACAAGACCTGAAAGTTGCCACTTGTGCCCTGAAAGGCAGACATTTCTTGTAGTAAAGAAGCTGATATTGCTGAAAACCAAGCTCAGAGTCTTATTGTAAGAGTGGCTGAATGACAATGCCAATTGGGTTTCCAACTTTGAATGGTATCTGAAGTGAAAGTGAGGGCATTGGTTGGGAAAAAATGGCATCAAGAAACTTGGGATGGGGATATATGGGCAGACAATCAGGAAGATAGGGACATTAGGCCCCTAAATTCCATTAAGGCATTCCTGACTACAGCACCACCCCTCCCACCTGAGGAGATTACGCCATCTTTGTCTGCTAAGCTACCCTCCCGAGTAAAGCCATCATCTCTCCAGGTATGATAAGATAAACAGGTGAGTGAGCTGGCCAGTGCCTTTTTCTCCATTCTGGTTTAGAAGGATCATCACAAGCAGTTTGCCTTCAGCTGGCAAGTACATCATCACTGTCCTACCTCAGGAGTGTATCAACTCTCCAACACTATGTCATAATTCAATACACAGGGACTTTGATCACCTTTCCCTTCCACAAGATGTCACACTGGTCCATTATATTGATGACATTTGATTGGACCTAGTAAGGAAGAGTATCAAAGACTCTAGATTTATTGATAAGACATTTGCATGCTAGGGTTTGAGAAATTAACCTGACAAAAATTCAGATGCCTTCTACCTCACTGAAATTTCTAGAGGTCTAGTGGTGTGGGCTCTGGTAGCGTAGTGCCTAAGGCATTTGACTGCTAACCAGAAGACTGGCAGTTCAAATCCACTGGCCACTCCTCGGAAGGAAGGTTGGGCAATCTACCTCCATAGTGATACTGCCTGGGAAACCCAAGGAGGGCTGGCTATGAGTTGGATCCGACTCAAAGGCAGTGACTTTGATTTTCGGAGCAGTGTGGGGCATGTTGAGATATTCCTTCTAAAGTGAAGGATAAGTTATTGCATCTGGCCTCTCCCACAACTACAAAGGAGGCAGAATGCCTGGGGGGGGGCCCTTTGGATTTTGGAGGCAGCATATCCCTTATTTGGATGTGTTACTCTGTCCTATTTATCAAGTGACTTGAGAAGCTGATAGTTTTGAGTGGGACCCAAATCAAGAGAAGGCTCTATAACAGGTTCAGGCTGCCATGCAATCTACTCTGTCACTTGGGCTATACGATCTGGCTGATCCAATTGTGTTTGAAATATTAGTGGTAGATAATGATGTTATTCAGAGTCTTTGGCAGACCCTTATTGGTGAATCACAGTGTAGATGCTTAGGATTTTGGAGCAAAGTCCTGTCATCCTCTGCAGACAACTACTCTCCTTTTGAGAAATAGCTTTTGGCTTGTAACTGGGATTTAGTAGAGACTGAACATCTAACAATGTGCCACCAAATATCCATGTGGCCTAAGCTGCCCATCATAAACTGGATGTTGTCCAACCCACAGAGCCATAAAGTTGGACATGAACAGCAGCACTCCATCATTAAATGGAAGTGATATATGAGGTTGTGCTCAAGCAGGACCTGAGGGCACAAGTAAGTTGCATGAGAAAAGTGACCCAAATGTCTATGGTCTCGACTCCAGTCACATTACCTTCCCTCTCCCAGTCTGCACCTATGGCCTCATGAGGAGTTCCTTATGATCAGTTGACTGAGGAAGAAAAAAACTCATGCCTGGTTTACAGATGGTTCTGCATGATGTGCAGGCACCACTCGAAAGTGGACAGCAGCTGCACTACAGCCCCTTTCTGGGAGCTTCCTGAAGGACAGTGGTGAAGGGAAGTCCTCCCAACGGGCAGAACTTCAATTAGTGCACCTGGTTGTTACTTTACTTGGAAGGAGAAATGGCCAGATGTGTGGCTGTGTGCTGAATCATGGGAAGTGGCCAATTGCTTTGCTGGATGGTCAGGGAGTTGGAAAATTGGTGACAAGGAGGTATGGGAAAGAGGTATGTGGCTAGACTTCTCTGAATTGGCCAAAGAAGTGATGATATTTGTGTCTCATAAGAATGTCACCTGGCCACTTTGGTCTCTTCATGCTTCTGAATCAATAGTGTGTATTGACCAATGTGACTGGTGAGATTACCAAGGGGAAATTGGATTGCTATTATGTAATGGAGGTAAAGAAGAATATGTCTGGCATACAGGAGATTCCTTAGGACATGTCTTAGTGCTAGCATGCCCTGTGGTTAAAGTCAATGCAAAACCACAAAAACCTAATTCTGGCATGCATACTAATGGCCCAGATCCTTCAGGAATGAAGGTTTGGACCATTCCACCAGGCAAAGAACCATGACCAGCTGAGTTGCTTGCTGAGGGCAAAGGGAATACAGAATGGCTGGTGGAAGAAGGTAGCTCTAAATACCAGCTACAATCATGTGACTAGTTGCAGAAATAAGAATTGTGATTGTTTTAAGTATTTCTTCCTTGTATGAGTGCATCAAATATTTTTGTTTTCTTTAGTTATAAAGTATAAGGTGTAAACAGTCCTAGTGTATTTTTGGTTGCACTTATGTTAGCAATATCCTGTTAGGTGCAAGTATGACTTTATAATGATGTTTATTTAGAGATTATGTATGGTTTAAGGATATGTGTACAGTTGACAAGTTGACAAAGGGTGGACTGTAATGGTTATGGTTGTGAGTCAACTTGACCGGGCCATGATTCTCAGTGGTTTGGCAGTTACAGTGTAGTTAGACAGTTATGTAAAGATGTAGTCATCCCTTATTTTGTGATCTGATATAATGTAATCCCTTCTGTGATGAGATCTGTTATAAGCAGTGTCTTAGTTCTCTAGTGCGACTATAACAGAAATATCACAAGTGGATGCTCAACAAGCACAAATTTATTCTTTTACAGTTTAGGAGATTGTTGTTGTTGTTGTTGTTGTTGTTATGTGCTGTCAAGTCGGACCCGACTCATAGCGACCCCTCCTTGGGTTTCCGAGGCAGTGTCACTACAGAAGTCGGTTGCTCCATCTTCCTTCCGAGGAGTGGCTGGTGGGTTTGAATCGCCAGCCTTCTGGTTAGCAGTCAAATGCCTTAGCCACTATGCTACCAGGGCGTTTAGGAGGCTAGAAGTTCGAAGTCAGAGTGCCAGATGGGTGGAGGCCCCTCAATCTTGGGCCTGCCTCAGCTTTGCCTTCCAGGTTCACTGGAACAAAGTGAAGGCTTCTCCTGATTCATGCAGCTGCTGGTTGCAGAAGCTGACAAATCCAAGATTGGCAGATAAAATGGCAAATTGTTGGCTCACAGTCTGTGAAGGTGTTCTGGTTCCCTAGTGTCAGTCTGACAGGAATATACTACAAATGGGATGGTCTTAACAAACAGGAGTTTATTCTCTTACAGTTCAGGAGGCTAGAAGTCTGAGTTCAAAGTGCTAGGCTCTAGGGGCTGAGTAAAAGCCCCTCAACCTTGGGCTTTAGCTCTGGCTCTTGCTCCTGGCCCACTGAAGCTACAGGCATCTCTTCACTCAGGCAGCTACTGGTTTCTGAGGCTAACAAGCCCAAGGTCAACAAATAAAATGCCACAGTCCCGATGTTACCAAACCACGTGGCAGGCCATTAATTCAAGTTCATTGAAAATCCCAAGGTCGACAGAATGTGGTAGGCTGCTGAACAATGACATGGCTACATGCAGAGTTCAAGCATGCCATAAACTAGAGACCATTCTCAAAGCTGTTTCTTATATACAGGAAGCAGACCACATACCCAAAGCAGCTACTCACTCAGCTGCTCCAATAGATTCCACCATGGAGTTAATTACCAATCTCACCATGGGGAATAACTAACTACATTCAGCTGCCCAGCCACTCAACTAGACCCAACCAAGTTGACACACAAACTTAACCACCACAGAAGGCAACAATTCCAGGATCAGTAGGCAACATGTTAGACCACTGGTTCAAGTCCAAGAACCAAAGATGGAGACTGAACCAAATGTAGGATCCTTTCCAAATATACTGGAAGGAAGCCACAACCCAAAGGCAGCTCTCTGTCAACTGATTAACCACTCACAGAAGATTCTACCATGAAGGTGATTGCATCCATCCAATCTCATCATGGGGAATAACTACATCTTGTTGCCAAGCTACTCAAAATCACGGCTGAGCCAAGTTGACAACCTTAACTACCACAAGCAGTTAATCAGTTGAAAAGGAGTTTCATCAGGGATGTGGCCTGCACCATATATATATATATATGGATGTTCTGGCAAAGCTCTTGGTTTTTGCACCATCTAGATCCTGCCTCTGGCTCATCATCATCATCTAACCTCCGGTTTTGACCTTGAACTAGCAGCCTGCCATGTTGCCCGCAGATCTTGGGATTCTCGTGAGCAACGGCCTGCTGTCTGACCTGGCAATGTTGGGCTCATCAGCCCCTGCATCTATATGAGTCAGGAGAAGCCTCTAGCCTGACATGTGACCCAAGGCTTGGGACTTGCTAGCCTCTGGTTTTGCTTCTCTAGGGAACCCAGCCTAAGACAGCACCTAACAACAGCAACAATCTTATAAGAAGAAGAGACAGAGACACAGAGTAAAGCAGGCCTGTGAAGACAGAGGCTTGCATGTGGGGGATGCAGCTGCAAGCCACGGAGCACCTGAGGCCACCGGAATCTGGGAGAAGCGAGGAAGGACCCTTCCCTAGAGCCTCCAGAAGGAGCAGGACCCTGCTGACACTTTGATTTCAAACTTCTAGCCTCCAGAACTACGAGACAGTAAATTACTCTTGTTTTAAGTCGCCTAGTGTGGTAGTTATGTTTGTGTGCCAACTTGGCTGGGCCTGGTTGAATGGCTGGGCAGCTGGTGGTAGTTAATTCCCATGAGGAGACTGGCAATCAGCTCCATGGTGGGATCTACCACCAGCAACTGAGTAGCTGCATTTGGGAATGTGGTCTGCTTCCTGTATATAAGGAGAAGCCTTGGGATTGGTCTCTAGCCTTTGGCACGCTTGGACCCTGCATGTAGTGGTGTCGTTGTTCAGCAGCCTGCCGTGCTCTGCCGACCTTGGGACTTACAGTGGACTTAAGTTAATGGCCTGCCTTGTGGATTGGTAACATCGGGACTGTGCCTACTTGTCAACCTTGGGACTTGTCAGCCTCAGCAGCCAGCAGCTGTCTGAGTGAAGAAATGCCTCTAACTCCAGTGGGCCGGGAGCAGGAGGCAGAGCTGGACCCCAAGGTTGAGGGGCTTTCACCCAGCCCCTAGAGCCTGGCACTTTAAACTTGACTTAAAGTCTCCAAATTGTAAGAATAAACTCCTGTTTGTTAAAGCCATCTCATTTGTGGTGTATTCCTGTCAGAGTGGCACTAGGGAACCAGAACACCTAGTTTGTGATACTCTGTGGGGTGGCTCTAGGAAACAAATACAAAAGAGAATAAAGGAATGAACAGAGGAAGGAAGAGGGAGGCAGAGAGTTGAAGATATCCGAGAGGCTGGGTGTGAGCACCAGCGTGTTACATCTTCTCAGAGGGGAGGGATGGGGGGACGGTGGCAGTGCCAGAATATAGTTCTGGTCTCAGGTAGGCTTTGGGCTGGGAGGCCCAGGTCAGGCAGAGTGAGAAGGACTTTGAGCAGTGAAGGCTGTACAAACGGTTTGCCATTGGCTGCTACACTAAGGGCTGGCAGTTTGAACCACCCTAAAAATACCCTATATGTTACCTATTCATCCCCCTCCCCTTCCTCTGAGCCCCTGGCCACCACTGGTCTTCTTATGACTCAAATAACTTTTAGGCATCCTGAAAAAAAGTGCTCCACTTTACCGGTAATAAGATAAATCAACCGTGCCAAATCAATAAAGCTCACTTTCACATTCCAGTCAGCAGTCACACTACATGGCAGATTAATCCTAACTTGGTACAACACGTATGCAGGTCAAATTTTAGTAAATATCAAAATTAGAAACAGAAGCTCTTTGAGCCAGCAACTCCACTTTTTGGAATTTATTCTACGGAGAAATGTGTGAAATAACATACATAGCAGTGGCGGGTCAGGGGTAGATTTCTCACCTTCCATGCCAGAGACCTGGGTTCAGTTCTCGGCCAGTGCACCTCATGTGATACCCGCCTTCATCTGACTGTCCGTGGAGGCTTGGGTGATGCTGGGATGCTGACCAGGTGTCAGCAGAGCTTCCAGACTAAGATAGACCAGGAAGAAAGGCCGCGGGATGGGCTGCCAAAACGCAGGCAGTCAAAACCCTGGGGTTCCCACTGGTCCAGTCTGCAGCTGCTCATGGGGAGGGCGCCATTTTCACTGTATGCCGGCTTGCCATGGGTTGGGGCTGACTTGACAGCAGCGAATAACAAAGTTCATTGCAGTGTTGATTGTGATTAAAAAAAAAAATGGAAACATGATAGTCCATCAACTGGGGACTAATTTGATAAATCCAGCCGCATGATAGGATACTATACTTTCCTGGAAAGAACCAGGAAACTCATTCTGCACTGATTTGGAATTATCTCCTGGATTCTCAGCAGTTAAGCACTCAACTACTAATCTCAAGGTTAATAAGTAGTTGAAATCCACCAGCTGCTCTGTAAGACCTGGCGATCTGCTCCCATAAAGTTTTTTTTTTTTTTTTTTTTGCTTTTGTCCATCTCATTTACTCAAAGAACAAATTTTGGCTAAAAGCACAAATTCTTTTTTTTTTTCTTCCTGTTTTTCAGTTTCTCTCATTGAGGGCCTTCCCCTTCTTCACTGACCCTCCACTTTACCATGTTCCCTTCTGAGAACAGGACCAAAGTAGGTGAGACGAAGTGTGGCCCATTTTCTCTTCCAAGGAACACTTCTTCCGGCTGCACTTCTTCCAGGACAGATCTGTTAGTTCTTCTGGCAGTCCACGGTACTTTAGCATTCTTCTCCAACACCACAATTCAAAAGCATTGACTCTTCTAGGTGTTGTTGATTGCATTTGGGGGCTATTTTAGGTTTTGTTGGAAGACTAAACGCCTTAGGAGCATATTTGGTGCCAGATACTGCCTGGTCAACTCCTGAGAAGTTCCAACCAAGCATTTCCAGAACCCTGAAACTCCACTACAAGCTCTACTACCTGTTAAATGATCACAGTGTACCAGGCAACGTTGATGTTCCACGCTTTACCACGTCATCTCATGTAGTCCTTATGACCACCTCCAAAGGGGCTGGAATGATCTCCATGTTACAAAGGCGGATCCCCTGGCTTATCTAGGTAGAAACACCTGCCCAGATTCACACGGGTAAGCAGGAGGCAGAGCCAGCATCCATCTGCTGTTGCACTCGCTAGCTGTACTGCCCAAAGAGCCAAACCAGAGCGGACGTCCTTGACAGCAGTATGGGGTGGGAACCTGTAAGGATCCCAGCCTAGAAAACCTAAGGGGGCAGTTCTACCCTGTCCTGTAGGATTGCTATGAGTTGGAATCCACTCAATGGCACACAACAACATCATCATCAACAACAACAACAACAACAACAACAGGAAAGCAGGCAATGTTTGTATAAAAAAATGGAGAAAATCCTGTAAAGTGTATTTGAATGTAGACACATGAATCAGCTCTGAAAGGAGACCCAAGAATGGATGGCTTTGATTGTCTGCTGGTAAGTGTGTGTGGGTGGGGATGCTTTCTACGTGGACAACATGAAGCACCAAAAGAACTGCTAGTCCAAAAGTCAAGTTTAAAGAACAAGACAGAAGATGTCACAGGCTAGGCTGGGCTAACCTCAGACTCAGGTCTCACGAATAGGAACCTCCCTCCACTCCAACTCACTCGGCTGTTTCCATTGCCGGGGTTTCCCCAGGCTTTTCCCATGACCCCCCTCATGTTTCTAATCTTCTGAGTCCCCACACCCCGGAGTGGGGAATTCATGAGATTATTATAGAACCCTCTGCCTCCTTGGACACTGAGGTCCTTTCTGGGACTTGTCGCTGTCGCTGAGTCACCCCATGTCCTTACTCTTGCCTGCTTCTCCCCAGCCCACCTGATGGGGAAGCTGTTCAAGATGCTTCTTAGGAATCCCTGTTCCTCTGAGCTCTTTGCTTCCCATCCAACACTCCCATCTCCCCTAAAAACCAAGCCTATTGCCATCAAGTCGATCCCCAGTCCTGGCAGCCCTGCGTATGACAGTGTAGAACTACTCCATAGGGTTTTCCTGGGTGAGATCTTTATGGAAACAAATTGCCAGGTCTTTCTTCCTGAGCGCCAGGGTGGGTTTGAACCCCAACCTTTAGGTTAATGTACTGTTGTTGGTTGCTGTTGAGTCAGTTCTGACCTATGGTGACTCCATGCACTAAAGAGTAGAGCCCTAGGGATTTCTTGGCTGTCGTCTTTATGGAAGGAGCTCTGGCTGTGCAGTGGTTAGTTCTCGGCTGCTAAATGAAAGTTCAGCAGTTCAAACCCAGCAGCTGATTCACGGGAGAACGATGAGGCTGTCTGTTTCCATAAAGCCTTGGAATCCTACGGGGCAATTCTACTCTGTCCTATAGGGTTGCTATGAGTGAGAATCAACTCAGTGGCAATGGGTTTTTGTTTTGTTTTGTATTAGCTCTCTGGTGCTGCTATGATAGAAATACAAGTGGATCCTTTAACAAACAGACATTTATTCTCTTACCGTTTAGGAGGCTAGAAGTTCAAGTTCGGAGTGCTGGGTCTGGGAGAAGACTGTGTGTGTGTGTCCCTTGTTCTCGTGAGGACCCCAACGCAGGGACCCTGGACGTCCTCTGCTCCTGGTTCCTCTTTCTTGGTGCTAGTAGGTCCCCCTTGTTTGTTCCCTTTTTCTCCTTTTCTCTCTTGTGAGATAAAGAGACTTTCAGGCCACATTCCAGGGAAGCCTCCCTTACAGAGGATCAGAGCTGTGATGGGACTAGGTTGTTGCAACCCACCCTTAATCTTAATCCTTTCACACCTGATTGGCTTATTGCATCAGATCATGTCACGGGTATCATTACATGTCTGCCACATTACATCATCACATCACTTGTAAACCACTGACATTCACAGCCCAGCCAAGTGGACACAAATTTTGAGGTTGCACAATTCAAGCCATGACAGCCATATTTATGGAAGCAGAGTTCTGGGGCTCTGCGAACCTAAAGGTTGCCATGTGCCTCCCAGGAACCTCTCTCCCACTTCCCCAAGAGCCCTTATCTAGGGCTGGAGGAGAGTGAATGGCTTAAAGGGGAAATTTAAAACTTACCTCTGTTGACATCATCTTGTTTATGTTGTGGAGATCCCCTCAGAAGCTAGAATGTTATACACCAGTGCTTCAGCCTTTTGGACTCAAAAGCCTTTCCTTGTCTTAGCATCCTTCCTCTAAACTGAACTGAAAAGTGTTAGTAGACTATTTTGAGAACAGTTTTGTACAGTGAAACCTGTGGGAGCCAGAACTTGGTGGCACTGTCTTGTTTCTCTGGGTCCTGCAAGTTTTTCACTTTTGACAGGGTGCCATCTTACCACTGTTCTATCCCTGGTGTTAGCGGAAAATATGTGAGTTTTCCATCTCTGACAGGTTTCCACCTTACACAAGTTTGAGATTTTGCAGGTTTTACCGTAGTTATAGGAAAAATGACAAGTTTGGGCTTTTGCTGGTTTTATCATAGTTGCAGGAAAAGTGGGCATCTAATACAGAGAGTTTCTATATACCTCTTGTTAAACGATGTCCCCCCAAAATGATATCTTGAAATCCTAAGTCTTGTCCTGTGAATGTGACCAAAGAAATACTATCAGTTAAGTCATAGGAAGTAGGGCAGGTCCTAGTCCTAATTCCTTCTGAGTAGCAGCTTAGAGGACAGATATGGGAACATCACACATGGGAGAAAACAGCATCTGATTACAAACCAAGGAATGCCAAGATATGCCCAGCACTGCAGGAGCCCTGGCGGTGCAACAGTTAAGCAATCATTTGCTAATCGAAATATTGCTGGTTTGAACCCACTCAGCGTCTCAGTGGGAGAAAGTCCTGGTGACCTGCTCCTATAAAGATTACAGCCTAGAAAGCCCCGTGGGGTAGTTAGATGAGGTCACCGTGAGTGGCATCTAACAACAACGGAACAGAAAGAGACAAAGAAGGATCTTTACTTAGAACAGAGAGAGAGAGAAAGAGAGGATGAGAACAGCCCTGCTAATGCCTTGAAGTCAAACTTCTAGCCTCCAAAACTATGAGGACATAAATTTCTATTCTTCAAAGCCACTCAATTTGTAGAATTTGTAGAATTTTGTTATGAAATTACAAGACACCGGAACACATTTTCCTATATCATTAGTGTCTTAATTTACTGTAGGTCCCTGGGTGGTGCAAATTGTTTGAGCTCAACTACTAACCTAAAAGGTGGGGGTGCAAACCCACCCAGCAGTGCTGTGGAAGAAAGTCGTGGTGATCTATTTCCATAAAGATCACAGCCAAGAAAACCCAACGGGGAAAGTTTTACTCTAACACATGGGGTTGCCATGAATCAGCATTGACTTGAGAGCAACAGGGTAACGTTGGGATGGTTTATTGTTTACAATTAATAAACCGATGTCGACACATTATTATTAACTAACTAAAGTCCATTGTTCGGAAGGAAAGTTGGGCAATCTGTTTCTGTAGTGATACTACCTTGGAAACCCAAGGAGGGGTCTCTATGAGTCGGGTCTGACTCCACGGCACATAACAACAACAACAACAACAACAAAGTCCATTGTTTATTCAGGTTTTTTTAGTTTCTCCTTAATGTCCCTTTTCTGTTCCTGGATCCCATCCAGGATCCATAAGCTATTTAGTTGTTGCATCTCCTTAGGCTCTTATTTGCTGGAAACTTTCCCAGACTATCTTTGTTTTTCATTATCTTGACTAGTATGCTACACAATTAGGATTTATCTGTTTTTTTTTTTTTTTTTCATGATTGGATCCAGGTTATGGTTTTTTGGAAGAAGACCTTGGATGAAAACAGTCATTTTCATCACATCATATCAAGAGTACATGTACTCAACATGACTTGTGACTATTGATGTTGACCTAGATCACTTGGCTGAAGCAGTGAGATGTTTTCACTATAAAACCCAAAGAAACAAAACCCACCGTCTTTGTGTTGATTCCGACTCACAGCGCCCCTAGAGGACAGAGTAGAACTGCCCCACAGGGTTTCTAAGGTTGTCAGTCTTTAAGGAAGCAAAGCCCAAATCAAACCCACTGCCATGGGGTTGATCAAGACTCACAGCACCCTTAGCAGACAGAGACTGCCCCATAGGGTTTCCAAGGCTGTGATCTTTACAGAAGCAGACTGCCACATGTTTCTTTGGTGTGGAGTGGCTGGTGGGTTTGAACTGCTGACTTAGCAGCTGAGCGCTTAATCACTGCACTGCCAGAGCTCCTCTCCCCTTAAAGTTACTCTCCCCACTCCTTTATTTTTTTTTCCATACTCTACTCTTTGGGGAGCTCTGGTAGCATAGTGGCTAAGGCACTTGACTGCTAACCAGAAGGCTGGCAGTTCAAACCC
>NW_006922048.1:584796-596848 GCF_000298275.1 Orycteropus afer afer | reverse complement strand
TTTTATGTTCCCCTTCCTTTTGGGTAAGGAGCTTTGGTGATGCAGTGCCTAAGGCATTGGGCTGCTAATCAGAAGGTTGGCGGTTCAAACCCTCCAGGTGCTCTGTGGAAGGAAGATGGGGCTATCTACTTCTGTAAAGATTTATTATCTCAGAAACCCAAAGGGGGTTGCTTTGAGTAGGAACTAACTTGATGGCAGTGAGTTTTTTTTTTTTTTTTTTGGTCTTTTAGGATAGGAGCTCCAGTGGCTTTAGTGGTTAAAGCATGTGGCTACTAACTACAAGTTCCTTGGTTAGAACCCACCAGCTTCTCCATGCAAAGATGAGGCTGTCTGCTTCTGTTAAGATTTATGGCCTTGGAAACCCTATGGGACCGTCCTACTCTGTCCTAAGGGGTATGAGTAAGAATTGACTTGATGGTGGTGATGGGTCCTTTCTGGTGGAGTCACTGGGCATACAAAAGGTTAACATGCTCAGCTGCATCTAATTACACTTGAATGTTCTTCCAACGTATTGGGTGAAGATATCATAGAAGTGAATTTACAAGTGTCCTAGAATTTTCACCAAGGATGGGGCTACACAATCTTTTGTTAAAGAGGTGAAGCCTGTGGCTGATGGGCCTAATCAACTATCAATCAGCTCAATCTGAAGGGGACAGAGAGAACAAAAAGATAGAACACTCTTTACCTCTTGGAATCCTACAGGCAGGAAACAAGCCAAAGTGGCTATGTCTGTTGTCTTCAATGAAAAGAAAAGGACCATCCCTGGAGCAGTTTTGAGATCAGCAGAACTGTTGGAAGGAGCATGGGAAGCAGGGCCTTCTGGGTTTCAAAGGGTGGGGCCATGGTCTCCTGAATCTCAAAGGGTGGGGTTCAGCCTCATAGGTTTCAAAGAGTTGCATCTTCAGCAACTCAGTTCTGGAGTATGGGGCTGCTAGTAAGGTGTTCCAGGGGATGGGACCACTGCCCAAAGTGGAGGAAGAGGCAGGAAGGCAGAAGAATGAGGCCTGCTGGGGTCAAGGGGGTGGGATTGACACTCAGATGGACCAGAAGAATAGGCCTACCCAAAGCTAGGGAACCAGAGTTGGTGTTGCAGTGAGCCTTGCAAGCAGACCTGAAGTCCAGGGCCAAGAGGCCTTCACCCAGAATCTGCAGGGTGTGGCTAACACCCAGAAACTGGTGGCTGTATCATTGCCTAGATAATCTCAGAGAACAGAGGATTATTTTCAAACCTTTAAAGCTAATGCTTTGTTCAGCTGGGGTTTTGACTTGCTTGGTGCCTCTCATCTCCTCTCTCCCTCCAATTTCTCTCATTTGTAATGGAAATGTCTTTGTGCCTGTTCTCCACTGTACTTGTGAAGCAAAGAACTTGTAGTCTAGCTTTCACACATTCACAGATGAAGAGGATTGTTGTCCCAGTATGGAATATGGCCAAAGTCTCTTCCATATTTGATTTAGATGATTCTGAAGATAAGATTTGGACTTGAAATTGATTTAAGACTTTCAGGATGATGTGGTGGGGTGAATATGTGGCGTGTGGAAAGGACATGAATTTTGGTGGACCAAAGGGTAGAACAGTATAGATTGAATTATGTCCCCCCCCCCCAAAAAAAAAAAATACATGTTGCAAATCCTAACCTTTATGCCTGTGACTATAACCCCATTCAGGAGTGGTTGTCTTTGTTATGCTCATGAGACAGGATTAGTGTAGGGTTTGCCTTGAGTTGATCTCTGTTGAGATATAAAAGAGACTAAACGAGCAAGTGAGCAGAGCAGAAATGGGATATGATAGATGCCAAGACACCTGGAGATCTCTAAGGAATCAGGAAACAGAAGCTGAAGGGACAAGGACCATCTTTCATAGCTATCAGAGACAGAAAGCCTTCCCCTAGAGCTGGCACCCTGAGTTTGGACTTCTATCTTCCTAAACTGTGAGAAAATAAACATCTATTTATTAAAGATAAATATCTTAGGTTGGGTTCTCTAGATAAGCAAAACCTGTGCAATGTATCATATTGTTACATAGATATAGATATTGCTATAGATAGATAGATAGATAGATAGACAGATAAAGATTTATCTTAAGGAAAAGGCTCACATAGACAGTTGTGGAGGCTTGCATGGACCAAATCTGTGGGTCAGACATTAAGCTGGAGGCTTCTCCTGACCCATGTGCTTGCAGGGACTGATGAATCCAAAATTGACAGGTCAGATGGCAGGCTGCTGGCTTATGGGTCTGTGTGAGCTGGTGAATCCCAAAATCTGCAGGTTGGGTGGTGGCTGCTGGCTCATGTCTCAAGAACCAGAGGTCAGACGATGATGAGTCCGATGCAGGATCAAGAGTCAAAGCTAGTGAGCTTGGCCCAAACATCCATATATATTGGGTGCAGGCCACACCGGTGAGGAAACTCTCCTTACAAGTGATTGGCTGATCATATCAGATCATATCCTGGAGGTGATTACATTATATTACTTGTGGAAGAGCAATCAGTCCAATGTTTGCCAAACCACTGAGAATCATAACCTAATCAAACTGACACATTAACCATCAAGTTCCACCCCTTGTCAACTTGGCACCTATATATATATCCTTAAACCTACATAATGTCTAAATAAACACAATTATAAAGTCATACTAATACCTGTTGTTGTTGTTGTTAAGTGCCGTCGAGTCATTTCTGACTCATAGCGACCCCATGCACAGCAGAATGAAATACTGCCTGATCCCGCGCCAGCCCCACAATCCCTGCTATACTTGAGCCCATCATCGCAGCCACCATGTCAATCCATCTCGTTGAAGGCCTCCCCCTCTTTCGTTGACCCTCCACCGTACCAAGCATGACATCCCTCTACAGGGAATGGTCCCTTCTTACAACATGACCAAAATAGGTGAGACGAAGTCTGGCCATTCTTGCTTCCAAGGAGCATTCTGGCTGCACTTCCTCCAGGACAGGTCTGTTAGTTCTCTTATCAGTCCATGGTACTTTCAGCATTCTTCGCCAGCACCACAACTCAAAAGTATCAACTCTTCTTCAGTCTTCCTTATTCATTGTCCAGCTCTCACATGCATACGAGGCGATTGGAAATATCATGGCTTGTGTGAGGTGCACCTTAGTCCTCAAGGAGATATCCTTGCTCCTCAGCACTTGAAACAGTTCCTTCGCAGTTGACTTTCCCAATGCTACACGTCGTCTAATGTCCTGACTGCTGCTTCCGTTGGTATCGATTGTAGAACCAAGCAACATGAATTCTTTGACAACCTCAATCTTCTCTCCATTGATTGTGATGCTGCTCATTGGTCCAGTTGTGAGGATTTTTGTTTTCTTTATATTGAGACGTAATCCATACTGCAGACTGTATTCTTCAACCTTCATCAGTAGGTGCCTTAAGTCATCCTCACTTTCAGCAAGCAAAGTTGTATTGTCTGCATATCTCAGGTTGTTAATGATTCTTCCTCCAATCCTGATACCACATTTTTCTTCATATAGTGCAGCTTCTCGGATTATTTGCTCAGCATATAGATTGAATAAGTGTGGAGAAAGGATACAACCCTGACTCAATCCCTTCTAGCATAGTGCCTAAGGCACTTGACTGCTAACCAGAAGGTTGGTGGTTCAAACCCACCAGCCACTCCTCGGAAGGAAGGTTGGGCAATCCTACTTCTGTAGTGATACTGCCTCGGAAACCCAAGGAGGGGTCGCTATGAGTCAGGGTTGACTCGACGGCAAACAACAACAACAACAACAACAGTGTCCCCTTGTTCTGTTTGAACGACAGCCTCCTGGTCAAGGTACAGATTCCTCATGAGTACAATCAAGTGCTCGGGACCTATCATGATATAACTAACATGCATACAACTGAGAATGGACTAGCCCCATTTCCATCTCCTATTTTATAAAGAATGGGATGATGGAGGGAAGAAAACAAAAATATTTGCTATATATACATGTGAGCACTGGTGGCACTGTGACTAAAGCACTAGATTGCCAATTAAAAGGTCAGCAGTTCAAACCCACCAGTCGCTCCCTCTGCATGAGAAAGATGTGGCAATCACTCCTGTAAAGCCTCAGAAACTCCATGGGGCAGTTCCACTCTATCCTATAGGGTTATTGTCTTAGTTACCTGGTGCTGCTATAACAAAAATACAAGTGGATGGTTTTAACAAACAAATTTAGAAGTCTGAACTCAGACTGCTGGCTCTAGGGGAAGGCTTTCTTTCTCGGTGTCTCCTGGTTCTAGGAGGTTCCAAGTGCAGGGACCTCAGGTCCAAAGGACACACTATGTTCCTGGCTCTTCTTTCTTGTTGGGAGTAGGTCCCACCCTCTCTGCTGGTTTCTCTCTCCTTTCATCTCTTGTAAGATAAAAGGTGTTGCAGGCCACACCCCAGGGAAGATCCTTTTACATGGGATAAGGCCTGTGATGGGATTAAAGGTGTTGCATCCACTCTAATCCTTTTACAACTGATTGGCTTATTACATCATGGGGAATCTTTATATAACTCCCACATTACATCATTGTTGTTGTTGTTATGTGCCATCGAGTCGGACCCGGACTCATAGCAACTCCTCCTTGGGTTTCCGAGGCAGTTACTACGGAAGTAGATTGCTCCTTCTTCCTTCTGAGGAGTGGCTGGTGGGTTTGAACCGCTAGCCTTCCAGTTAGCAGTCAAGTGCCTTAGGCACTATGCTACAGAGCTCCCACATTACATCATTATATAACTGCCAAACCACAGAGAATCACACTGAGACTCATGGCCCAGCCAAGTTGACACATGTATTTGGGGAACACAATTCAGTCCATGACAGTAGGGGTGAGTCAGAATTGACTCTTTGGTAACTGGATATATATAGATCAATTGACCTATCCATCATTCCATCCTTCTGTCTGTCCATTGCTTATGCCCATAATACGTTCTGTAAAATAGGATGTTATATGATTTGGATGTTGTGTGAACACTATTGAAATGTTATGGGAGCCTGCTTTCAGTTGTCCTTCTTGCCTCTGCTGCTGCTACTGGAGCTGCTGGTGGAGGCCAGAGGAACAGGCACTGCAGTGTCAGTGGCTGAGAGGGTGGTGGTGGAAGGAGAACGAGAGGAAGAGATGAGCAGGAAGTGGAGCATGCCCAGCACCTTCTGCTATTCTGCTTCCCTGAGCGTCAGGAGCTGTCTGGGTCCCACAGCCTGTGCCACCTGCCTGCCAGGCAAAGCCCTAGAGTCTGCACCCAGAGCCATGCCTCTGCCTGTATCCCACCATGGTCCAGTGCTGCAAGAGTCTTTAAAACCATTAGGGGGAAAAATAAACAAAAAGAGACTTGCTTTCATTTTAAACAAAACAAAACAAACTTTATGGGACCACAAACATAGATGAGGTCAAATGTTGCTCAAATGGATGTTAAGAGAAGCGCACACACACACAACCCGCCAAAAAACAAAGTCACGACGATTGAGTACATTCTGACTCATAGCGACCCCCTTTGGGATTCTGAGGTGGTAAATCTTTACAGAAGTAGATTGCCTAGTCTTCTTTCCATGGAGTGGCTGGTGGGTTTGAACCACCAACCTTCTGGTTAGCAGTCAAATGCCTTAGGCACTACGCCACCAGAGCTCCTGGGAAGAGAAGCATACCTATATATAAACATATATGCATACAAACATGTATAATAAAACAAGTAAGAAACACTCATAACAATACAACTCAATTTATACTTCTGTTATAGCAGCACTAGATAATTGAGTCCTATATTAAGGCGAAATGAATCAGGTGACATGGAAAATTCCTCCTTCCACCCAGGCCTCTGCAGACAGGGGTGGTGGTCAGGGGTGCACCCACTGAATGCCGAAGAAGGTCTCATCGGCATTGCGGGACGCCTGCAATGGCACAGTGAGGTTGGTGCAGAGAGTGTCGCCCTGTGCCAGGGGCGTCAGGCGCTGGGAGGCCACAGTGCAGCTGAGGTAGAAGTTGCGTCGCAGCAGGCTGACGCGGCGGGTGGCGGGGGCACAGATGCCCACAGCCAGGGTGGCCTCACGGGGCACGGTCATCCGTGTGGATGAGCAATTGGCCAGTGTCACCTGGATGTGTAGCCTGTAGATGCCATCGTGCTGGACACGCAGCTGTCCATTGTCTAGCATGGGTCCACGCAGGAAGGAGCGGCCCAGCGCTGGGCCTCCATGCCAGTGCAGCCTGGGGTCCTGCTGCAGGCCTGGGGGTGGAGAGGTGGGGAACAGAAGGATGAAGGTTTAGAGAAACTGAGGGACAAGATGGCATAGAGACAGTGGGGTAGAGGGATAGGGTGTCGGACAGATAAAGGGGCAGAGGGTCAGAGATCCAAGGGGCGAGAGTGATAGGAAGAGTGAGAAAGTGAGACAGAGAAAGAGACAGGAACTGGGGGTCATAGAGGCATGAGAGATAGAGGGTCAGAGATCCAAAGGGCTAAGGAAGTGGTTATAAGGTTATAATGGATACAGAGGAATTGGTCAGAGATCCAAAAGGTCAGAGAGGGAAATGGAGAAAGAGACAGGAAGAAATAGAAGAGAGAGGAAGGGAGGGAGGAAAAGAAAGAAAAGAAAGGAAGAGAAAAAGTCCGGAAATGGGGATGATAGAGACAGCAGGATAGAGGGTCAGTAATCTAAAGACCAGCTAAGGGAGGCCGGAAGTGGGGATCATAGAAACAGTGGAGTAGAGGTACTGGGCATTAGAGAGAGAAAGGGTTAGAGGGGAGAGATTTAAAGGGAGGGGGAGGGAGAAAGAGAGAGAGAGAGAGGCATAGAGATTGAAGGGTAGAGGGTAAGAAACCCAAAGGAGGGGAGGGGAGAGAGACAGAGGAACAGCGGACCTCTATGACAAAATGGAATGACCACAGCTCTCCAGCTTCCAGGCATTTTGACCTCTGGAAGCAGAGAGGAAGAGGGATAGTGAGAGATTGGGAAGGAAG
Source organism: Orycteropus afer afer (assembly GCF_000298275.1). Lineage (NCBI taxonomy): Eukaryota > Metazoa > Chordata > Mammalia > Tubulidentata > Orycteropodidae > Orycteropus > Orycteropus afer. The sequence continues at coordinate 589,920 of NW_006922048.1, read as the reverse complement.
GGAATTCTTCCCACAGACAGCCCAATGGCTCACTCCTTTCTCTCATGCAGGGCGTTGCTCCAATGTCTCTGTCTCAGGGAGGTCTTCTCTGATCAATCCATTTTCATTCGCAGCCCCCCAATCCTGGCATGCCTTACCCTTCTCCCCTGCTTTGTTTTTCTCCAACACATACTCTGCGCACGGTTTACTATACGTGATGTGCTACACATCTCACCCTTTGCCTGTCTCTCCTCCACAGGGCAGGGATTTTTGTCCGTGTTGCACCTAGAACAGAGCCTGGCTCACTGCCCATCTCAATGCATGCTGAATGAATGAAAGAATGGCAGGAATTGTTACTGTTGGTGGTAGTGCCATCATGCCGATTCCAACTCATAGTGACCCCATGTGATGGAATAGAACAGGTTCCCTAGGCTGTCATCTCTACAGGAAATGAGCCCTGGTAGTGCAGTGGTGAAGTGCTTGTTTGCTAGTTGAAAGGTCAGTGGTTGGAACTCTCCAGCTGCTCTGTGGCAGAAAGATGAGGCAGTTCGCTTCAGTAAAGATTGACAGCCTTGTCTCCTCTGTCCTCTAGGGGTTGTTGTTGTTACGTTCCATTGAGTCAGACCCAACTCACAGCGACCCCTCTTGGGTTTCCGAGGCAGTATCACTATGGAAGTAGATTGCCCCATCTTCCTTCCAAGGGGTGCTGAGTTGGAATTGACTGGACGGCAGTGGGTTTGATTTGGGCTTTGCTTCCATAAAGACTGACAGCCTCGGAAACCCTCTGGGGCAATTCTACTCTGTCCTGTAGGGTCGCTGTGAGTCAGAAGTGACTGTACAGCAGTGGGTTTTTGGTTTAATCTTTACAGGAGTAGATGGCCAGGTCTTTCTTCCACAGAACTCCTGGTGGGTTCAAAGCACCAAGCTCTTGGTGAGCAGCCGAACACTTAACTGTTGCAACACCAGGGCTCTGTAAAAGGATTACTATCGGTGTAGCTGTTTTAGTTGTTTTTGGCTTTTCCAGGGGAGAGGTTAAAATGTGAGGAAATGTGAAAAGTGAGGTAATGTTCCCCCAGCAACATACTGTCTCCTTCTGTCCCTTCCTCCCTCCCCGCCTTCCTCTTTCTCTCTCTGCCTCCTTCTCCCTCTCTCTCCTCCATTCTCCCTTCCTTTCTGCCTCTCTCCCCTTCCCACCCTTTATTTTTCTCCCTTCTTTCCTCTCTCCTCCCTCCTCCCCTCTCTTCCTTCCTTTATCTATGTCTCTGTCTCTGTCTATGTGTCTCTCTCTCTCATACACAAACAGCCCTGCTCCTTGTTACCTGTGTGATTCAACAGGAGCTCAGCTATGTCCCACTGGAAGAAAAGACCAGGAAATAAGACAGTTACAAAAGTAACGAGGTTTTCAGTGCCCCCCACCCCAGTCGGGACACCTCTTCTCTCTGCCCACCCTCATCCTACAGGGCTTGTGTGACATTTTTTTTTAAAAAAAGACCTCAAAGAGGAAGTAAGGTTGAAGCAGCAGGGAGCGTCAAGAGAATAGTAAGACTTTCAAAGGAACTTCCTAGTTTCCTGGATCTAGCAGGGGTGTGTGTGGGGGCAGCGTGAGCATGTATGCTCGCTCCTGCGTGTGCTTGAATGGTCATCATGTGCCCCTCTCTCTAAGGAGCCTCCAAGGGATGGGGGACTGTGGTGGGTGTCCAGGGTGCCCCAGTGAGCATCTGCTGTCTTTCCTGTTCCAGGAGGTCCCTGGAAGCCCCCTCCCAGCTCTGTGAAGCTCCCAGCAGCCTCTGAGTCATCTTGTTGGGGGAACACCAGAAACAAGTCATTGTCCAAGTCCACACAGTTCAATGCACCCTTCCGAGCTCCATGCCTCCTCCCCTGGCCTGGGATGTCCCTTTATCTCCTCACTCCGGGTTCCGGGTCAGGACCAACTGTCCCCAACCCCACACAGCCTTGTGCTGCCTGGTCTACTCCTGTCCAGCCAGGCCGCCCTCCCCACCCTCCCTGGTCTCCTCTTGTCCATCTCAGGCCGGTTTTGCCTCTCCAGTCCCAAGTCTCTCGATCTGGTTGCCAGTCTGCTCTCTGGCTTACCATCTCTCTGCCTCACTGTTTCTCTCCTCCACTCCCCACCCCATCTCCTGACATTAGGCCCCACCCGGAGGTTCCCAGGCTCGGTGGGACAGATGGCAGGTACTTGCCTCTCCCCCACTCTGCCTCTTGACTCACCTCTGGTGATGTCTGAGGTTTCTGGCCACAGAGGCTGCAGCAGAGTACAATGATGCTGGCCATGCCGCAGATGAGAGAGAGCAGAAAGATGCCCTTCAGGAGGGACGCCCAGGCCAGGCGGGGCACCAGGCAGCCCGAGCCCTCCTCTGCCATCACAGACCTCAGCCAGCGGAGCATCCACTACGTGAGGGCAGGCCAGGCCAGGGAAGGACAGGAAGAGGAGGCAGCGGTGGCAAGATGGGGAAGGAAACCTCACTTGTAGGAAGCGTTCAGGCACCTGCTTGCCCCAACTTGCCGGGCCCCGCCTCACTCTGGGGATGTCCTGCAGGAGGGAGGGACTTTGGTATGTCCCACCATGGGGTTAGGGAAGTCCCCTCCGACTTCTGCCAGCCTCATCTCCCTGATGACATCATGCAGTGGTGGGGTGGGTGGGACCGGAGAAGCCCAACTCAGGTCTCAGTTGTCTAAGGCAAGCGTGTGACCTTCAAGATCCTTCCTTGGTTCTCCACCCTCGTCCTCCTGGGTGCTCACTCACTCATTCACTCATTCTTTCAACAACTCTCTTTTGTGTGTGTGTGTTGTGGTTTGGGTGATAGCACACAGAACGAAGTGGTTTTCCATTCAGCAGTTCATATCCATTTTGACTCCTGCCGTGGACTGCAAGCCCCACTATGAAACAGCTCTCTTCCCACTTCCTCCCATGTTTCCTGTTTCCATTGGTCCTTCTGTCCATCCCTTCCTGCCTTCTGAGCTTTGTTGCTGGGCAAACGCCGCCCTTCTGGTCCCGTGTGGTTAATTGTTCTAAGGAGTGCACACCTCCCTGGTGTGACTGTTCACTTTCCAGACCTGTGGTTTGGCTGAAAGTTGTCCCATGGGGGTGAGTTCAGTGCCAGGACAGAAGGGTATCTAAGCATCAAAGTCTTAGGGGTTCCACCATTATCCATCAGAGCAGTAAGCCTGGTGTGTTTTTTTTTAAATGATTTTGACTCTTGTTCCACATGTTTCTTCCATCCTACCTGGGACCTCTTACTGTGATTCCTTTCAGAGTGGTTGGCCGTGGCAGCTGGGCACCATCTAGTTCTGGTCTCAGGGCTGTGGAGGCTGAGGGTTGTGTGGTCCATTAGACCTTGGGACTAATTGTTTTTTTCATTTTCTTCATTCTTCTTTGCTCCAGGTAGGGAGACATTCAATGACTCTTAATTTAGCATCTACTATGGGAGCTCTGGTAGCATAGTGGCTAAGGCACTTGACTGCTAATCCACTAGCCACTCCTTGGAAGGAAGATGGGGAAATCTACTTCCTTAGTGATACTGCCTTAGAAACCCAAGGAGGGGTTGCTATGAGTCGGGTCCGACTTGATGGCACATAACAACAACAACAATGGGAGCTCTGGGAGCTCTGGTGGCATAGTGCCTAAGGCATTTGACTGCTAACCAGAAGGCTGGCAGTTCAAACCCACCAGCCACTCCCTAGAAGAAGGTTGGACAATCTACTTCCGTAGTGACACTGCCTTGGAAACCCAAGGAGGGGTCACTATGAGTCGAATCCGACTCCATTGCAGTGGTTGTGTTGTGTTGTGTAATGGAAGTTCTGATGGCATAGTGCCTAAGGCATTTGACTGCTAAACAGAAGGTTGGTGGTTCAAAGCCACCAGCCACTCTGTGGAAGGAAGATGGGCAATCTACTTCGATAAAGATTTACCACCTCGGTGTGGTAGTTGAGTTTGTGTGTCAACTTGGCTGGGTCTGGTTGAGTGGCTGGGCAGCTGGGTGCAGTATTCCCCATAATGAGATTGGTAATCAACCCCCTGATGGCAACTACTGTGAGCAGCTGAGTAGCTGCCTTAGGCACGTGGTCTGCTTCCTGTATATAAGGAAAAGCCTTGGGGAACCGTCTCTAGCTTATGGCACGCTTGAACCCTGCATGTAACTGAGTTGTTGTTCAGCAGCCTGCTGTGCTCTGCCAACCTTGGGACTTTCAATGGACTTGAACATCGGGACTGTACCTTTTTACTCGTCAACCTTGGGCTTGTCAGCCTCAGCAGCCTGAGTGAAGAAAAGCCTGTAGCTTCACTGGGCTGGGAGCAGGAGGGAGAGCTGAAGCCTTATATTATGTAGGGCCCTAGGGGTACAGCAAGCAGTCAGTGGTTGGGTGTGCTCTCCAAATGTACATGTTCCCTCTCCATGTTCCCTGCCTCCCTGGTGGTCAAGTGGGGCTATGGCCTGAGCTGCTCAAGGGGAAGAGTGAAAGTGAAGAACCACCATCTCCACACTTGCTTTCAGCAACTGCCCACCTCGTCCTTCTCTGTTCCTTCCCCTGCGCCTTTGGGGGCCACCTGTTGTTCACATTTACACTTCTGCTGCAAACGGAAACTCCCAAGTGCTTACTTCTAATTTCCACCCAATGTGGTGGTTGTTGATGGCCATCGATTCTTGACTCATGGCGCCCCCATGTGTTTCAGAGTAGAATCGCCCCATAAGTTTTCCAATGGCTGTGACCTTTTGGAAGCATATCACCAGCACTTTCTTCCCAGGTGTCTCTGGGTGGCTTGGAACTGCCAACCCTTCAGCTAGTAGCTGAGTGCTTAATGGCTGTGCCACACAGGGCTCTTGATTGTTGTTGTTATGGAGTGAATTGTGTCCTCCCACAAAATATATGCTTAAATCCTAACCCCTATACTGTGAAGAGGAGTCCCTGGGTGGAGCTCTGGGACTAGCTGAAAGGTTGGGAGTTCAAAGTCACACAGAGACACCTTGGAGAACAGGCCTGGTAATCTGCTTCTGAAAGGTCACAGCCTTGAAAACTCTACGGAGCAGTTCACCTCTGCACACATGGGGTCGCCAGGAGTTGGGATTGACTTGAAGGCAGCTAACAATAACAATACCTGGGATGGAATCACATCTGGGAATAGGGTTCTCT
>NW_006922048.1:562503-572867 GCF_000298275.1 Orycteropus afer afer | reverse complement strand
TCATATTTGAGGGACAATTTTGCCGGGTATATGATTCTTGGTTGAAATTTTTTCTCTTTCAAGGTTTTATATATACCATCCCATTGCCTTCTCGCCAAGCCAGTCATTTTTGACATATAAAAGTCACAAAAGCAAGCATACATGGGGGGAAGATACACATCACATGAAGATCACCAAGGAAACGGGAATAGAAGCTGAAAACAGACACAGACCTACCCCCACAGGCAACAGAGAGAGAGAGGGACACTTCTCCTAGAGTCAGTGCCCTGGGTTCAGACTTCTAGCCTCCTAAACTGTGAGAAAGTAAATTTCTGTTCATCAAAGTCACTCCTTTGTGGTATTTGTGTGATGGTAGCACCAGAGAACTAAGACAGGTGGGGAAAGACTGCTTGAGACTTGTAGGATTGTGATGGAACCAGTAACCGTACATCAAGTCATTAGCTAACTACAAGCTACTATAGTGTGAAGGCTGCCTTAGACAGTGTGGAACAGGTGGCTGTGGCTGTTTTCCAGGAAACTTTATTTGCAGACACTGAAATTTGAATGTCATACAATTTCCATATATCACAAAATGTGATTTTTATTTAGATTTTCTTGCTCCCCACCAAAAAATTTTTTAAATGTAAAAACCATTCTTAGCTCATGAGCTACACAAAAACTGAGGGCTGCTGGATTTGGCTGGAGTTTTCTAACCCCTGGGTTTTATAATAGAGAGGGCATAGAGTGGATGGGAATCAGGACCATGAATGGCAATGAGAGGGAGCCAGCCACAGCATGAAAGAGTACACCAGGTAAGGAGCAGAGCACGTGCAAAAGCCCTGTGGTGGGAGTGAGCGTGGCACACTCAGAAGATCTATGTGAGTGGGGCATTGAGGGAGAGCCTGTGGGACCTCATTGGCTTGATTAAGAGTGTAGAGTGCATTTTCAGTGCTGTAGGAGACCACCAAAGGAGCCCTGGTGGCACAGTGGTTAAGGACCACTCAGCTGGTAACCAACCAGTTGATGGTTCAAACCCATCAGCTGCTCTGCAGGAGAAAGATGTGGCAGTCTGCTTCCATAAAGATTACAGCCTTGGAAGCCTTATGGGGCAGTTCTACTCTGTCCTGTAGGGGCTCTGTGAGTCAGAATAAATGTAAATGTAAATGTTCAACTCATATGCCTGTCTCCATGGCAGTAGGTTTGGTTTGAGCTTTGCTTTGGTAAAGACTGACAGGCTTGGAAGCTCTACAGGGCAAATTGACTCATTGACAATGGGTTTGGTTTATTTTTGAGGAGGCCACCATTGGATGATGGCTTCTGACTAGTGTTTCTGAAATTCCCTCAGATGGCCAAGTGAAAAAGGGATCATGCCAGGCTGGTATGGTGACAGGAAGACCAGGGAGGAGATTTATGCAGACACCCAGGCAAGGGGTGATAGTGTCCTGGACTGCGTATTAACCAGGGCCGTGAGAAGAGGAGGTAGATAGAGGATAGATTTCAGAGCTGGAGCCAATAGAATTTGTTCATTGGATGAAAGAAAGAGGGGCGTCAACTTGTGTTCCAGTAGACACCCACCCACCAAAGAAATTTCTTTTACTAAAAGCCCAAAAAGGCATCATGATTGGTGAAGTAGAGGGTCAGTGAAAATCAGTTGTTGTTGGTCATTGAGCGGTTTCAATTAATAGCATCTTTATGTGCAACAGCACAAAACATTGCTCTGTCCTACATTATCCTCACAATCCCATTCTTTGCTTGAGACCATTGTTGCAGCCACTGTGTCAGTCCATCTCATTGAGGGTCTTCCTCTTTTTCACTGACCCTTTGCTTTACCAAGCACGATGTCCTCCAGGGACTGGTTCCTCCTGATAACATGTCCAAAGTACATGAGTGAAAGTCTCATCATCCTGGCTTCTAAGTGGCATTCTGGCTGTACTTTTAAGACAGAGTTGTTTCTGACAGTCCTTTCAATATTCTTGCCAGCACTATAAATAAATGCATAAATTCTCTGGTCTTCTTTATTCATTGTCCAGCTTTCACATGCCTATGAGGTGGTTGAAAGCACCAAGGCTTGGATCAGGCACACCTTAGTTTTCAAAGTAACATACTTGCTCTTTAATACTTTAAGAGGTCTTTTTATTTTTTTCCTTTTTATTGTGATTTGGGTGAAAATTTCCAGATCAAATTCACTTTCCATACAGCAGTTCACATACACTTTGCCTCATGACATTGACCACAGTTTACCACAATGCAACAGCCCCCCTCCCACTTCCTCCCCAAAGTTACCTCTTCCCTGTGTCCATCTCTCCATGCACCCCTGCCCCCTGAGCTGTCCCCCTGTGCATACACAGCCCTTCTATTCTCCCCTGATTGTTCTTTCCAAGGAGTGTATCTACCTCAGGTACATGTTCAACTCATATGCCTGTATATGTGCTGGAAGCCACAGGTGTGGGTTCAATTCCAGACCTGAGGGTCAGCTAGGGGCCGTAGTCTAAGTGGTTCCATCAGGCTCTATCAGACCAGCAAAACGGATCTCTTCCCCCCCCCCAAATGATTTTGAGTTTTGTTCCATATTGTTCTCCCTCTCTATCCAGGATCTCCTACATAGATCCCCCTTCGAGTGGCTGACAGCGGTAGCTGGGCACCATCTAGTTCTTCTGGTCTCATAGTTGTATAGCCTGTGGATTGCATGGTGTACCAGTCACTAGGACTAATTGTTTTCATGAATCTTTGGTTTCCTTCATTCTTCTTTGCATTGGATGAGAAGAGACCCATCATTGCATCTAGATGATGCTTGCTTTTTTTTTTTTTTTTCCAGTTTATTTATCTATTTATTGTGATTTGGGTGAAAATTTACAGAGCAAATCCACTTTCCATACAGCAGTTCACACCCACATTGTCTCATGACATTGACTACAATTTACCCTAATGCAACAGCTCCCCTTCCCCTTCCTCCTGATAGTTACCTCTTCCCCATGTCCATCTCTCCATGCACTCCTGCCCCTGAGCTGTCTCCCTGTGCATAAACAGTCCTCTTTTCTCCCATGAGTGTCTCTCCAAGGAGTGTATCCACCTCAGGAAAATGTTCAACTCATATGCCTCTCTTTTGTTTGGCTGGAAGCCACAGGTGTGGGTTCAATTCCAGATCTGAAGGATAGCTAGGGAGCATAGTCTCAGTGGTTCCACCAGGCTCTATCAGACCAGCAAACCTGGTCACCCCCCTCCCCCTTTTTCTTTTTCCAAATGATTTTGAGTTTTGTTCCACATTCTTCTCCCTCTATCCAGGATCTCCTACATAGATCCCTCTCTGAGTGGTTGACAGTGGTAGCTGGGCATCATCTAGTTCTTCTGGTCTCATCGTCGTATAGGCTGAGGATCACATGGTGTACCAGTCGTGAGGACTAATTCTTTCCATGAATCTTTGTTTTTCTTCATTCTTCTTTGCTCTGGATGAGGAGAGACCCATTGTTGCATTTAGATGGCTGCTTGCAAGCTTTTAAGATCCCAGTTGCTACTCACCAAAGTAGGAGGTGGAACAATGTTTTGTTTAGTATGTTATGCCAACTGAGCTGATGTTCCCTGCAACTATGGTCCCAAGCCTGCAGGTTCAACTACTTGCTCCCTCTGGATAGCTGGCTATGACCACGAAGTGACTACAAACTTGTCCTTTGTCAGCTCTTCTATATAGCTGGGAATTCTTACAGAACATACAAATACATTTGTAGAACCATTGTCTGCCAACCCTATACATGGTTTAAGAGGCCTTTTGTGGCAGATTTGCCCAATGCCATATGTCATTTGATTTCTTTTCTTTTTTTTAAGTGCATTTTATTGAAATATAATTATGTACAGTGAAATACACAAAACTAAAGTAAAATTGAAGCTGCACTGAGGGAAGTGGCAAAAAACAAGGCTCCAGGAATTGACAGGACATCCATTGAGATGTTTTAACAAATGGATGCTGCACTAGAAGCACTCACTTGGCTATGCCAGGAGATTTGGAAGAAAGCTACCTGGCCAACTGACTGGAAAAGATCCATACATGTACCCATTCCAGAGAAAGATGATCCCACAGAATGTGCAAATTATTGAACAATATCATCAATATTGCATGCAAGTAAAATCTTTCTGAAGATAATTAAAAAACGGTTACAGTAGTACATTGACAGAGAACTTCCAGAAATGCAAGCTGGATTCAGAAGAGGACATGGAATGAGGGATATCATTGCTGATGTCAGATGGATCTTGGCTGAAAGCAAAGAATACCAGAAAGATGTTTACTTGTGTTTTACTGACTCTGCAAAAGCATTTGATTGTGTGGATCATAACAACTTGTGGATAACATTGAGAAGAATGGGAATTCCAGAACACTTAATTGTGCTCATGAGGAACCTGTACATAGACCAGGAGACTGTTTGAACAGAACAAGGAGGCACTGCATGGTTTAAAATCAGGAAGAGAGTGCATCAGGGTTGTATCCTTTCCCCATACTTATTCAGTATGCTGAGCAAATAATCTGAGAAGCTGGAGTATATGAAGAAGAGCATGGCATCAGGATTGCAGGAAGACTCATTAACAACCCACGTTATGCAGACAATACAGCTTTGCTTGCTGAAAGTGAAGATGACTAATGAAGTTTAAAGAATATAGTCTGCAGTATGGATTACACCTCAATATAAAGAAAACACAAATCCTCACAACTGAACCAATAAGCAGCATCATGATAAATGGAGACAAGATTGAAGTTGTCAAAGGCTTCCTATTACTTGATTCTACAATCAGCACCAATGGAAGCAGCAGTCAAGATATCAGACATCGTATAGCATTGGGCAAATCTGCTTCAAAGGACCTCTTTCAAATGCTGAAGAACAAAGATGTTTCCTTGAAGACTAAGATGTGCTTGATACAAGCCAAACCATGGTATTTTCAATCACCTCATATGCATGTGTCAGTGTTTCTCTGCTATTCATAAGGTTTTCCCTGGCCAATTATTTGAGAAGTGGATGGCCTCCTCCTTCCTCCTAGTCTATCTCAGTCTGCAAGCCGGGCTGATACCTGTGCAACAGGTGCACCCCACTGGGTTTGAAACACCAGTGGCACAGCCTCAAGACTCATAGCAACATATCACCACAGTAGGACAAACCGACAGACAAGTTTGTCTCCCTTAGCTTTTGGAAACCCCTCCAACCACCCTTACCTGCATCCCTGCAGCTAACTCCTCAATCTGTTCCAGTCCCCTTTGCCTTTTCTGTCCTTTCCCTACTTCCTGCCTTGCTGCTTGTGGAAGGTGGCCTGGGTTCCCTCTCCTCACCTGGCTCCCTGCGGTTGACTCCTCGATCTGTTCCTATCCCCTTTGCCTTTTCTGTCCTCTCCCTGCCTTCCCGCCTCACTCCTTGTGGGGTGCGGCCTGGGTTCCCTGTCTTCACCTGGGTCTCTGTGGGTGACTTCTCCATCTGTTCCGGTCCCCTTTGCCTTTTCTGTCCTCTCACTGCTTCCCGCCTCGCTGCCTGTTCTTAGGTCCCTGGAATCCGAATGAGAATGCTATCACTTTAAAATCCAAAATGGCCACCACTTGTAAACATTCAAAATGGCCGCGCCCTCAGTCACTTTAAATATCCAAAATGGCCACCGCTTGTAAACATTTAAAATGGTTGCACCCTCGGTCACTTTAAATGTCCAAAATGGCCACAGCTTGTAAACATTCAAAATGGCTGCTCCCTCAGTCACTTTAAATATCCCTAATGGCTGCCACTTGTAAACATTCAAAATGGCTCCTCCCTCTGTCACTTTAAATGTTCAAAACGCCCACCGTTTGTAAACAATAAAAATTACTGTGCCATCGGTCACTTTGGGAGCTCTGGTGGTGTAGTGTCTAAGGCATTTGACTGCTAACCAGAAGACTAGTGGTTCAAATCACCAGCCACTTCTCAGAAGGAAGATTGGGCAATCTACTTCCCTAGTGATACCACCTCAGAAATGAGTCAGATCTGACTCGATGGCAGTGACCTTTTAGTGAGTTTTTGGTCACTTTAAATATCCAAAATGGCCACTGCTTGCAAACAATAAAAATGGCTCCACCTTCTGGACAGCTGAAAGTCCACAGCTCAGGTTGTCTCCCTCCTTGCTGTTTCCATTCATAGTCATAGGTCACCAGCACAGTCACCCCTGCGCCTTTGGCAACCAGAACTGATCTTTAGGTCAATTCTCAGGTCCCAACACCACTCGGAAATATTCCGGCTGTTTTTCTCATCAGAGTAGCTGACAGTCCACTGCTCCAACCTTCTCAGTACTCGTTGTTTTTGTTTAGGTTTTTCTACTAGTTGGTGCCTAATCCACTTCTGTATATTTCCTTTCAAAGCTCAGGGCTCCAGGATTATCTTCTATATCTCTGGCAATTGGTTTATTTTTTCTTTGTTGAAGAGAGTCTGTGTAGCTTGTCTGCCTATTCTGCCATCTTCCTGGAAGTGTTATTTGATTTCTTGACTGCCACTTCCATGGATGTTGATTGCAGATCCAAGTAAAATGAAATCCTTGAGAACTTCAATCTTTTCTCCATTTATCATAATGTTGCTTATTGGTCCAGCTGTGAGGATTTTTGTTTTCTTTACGCTGAGGTTCTACAATTCATACCAAAGGCTGTGGTCTTTGATCTTCATCTGTGAGTGCTTCTAGTATTCTTTACTTTCAGCAAGCAAGGTTTGTCACCTGCATATTGAGGGTTGTTAATGAGCCTTCCTCCAGTGCTGATGCCATGTTCTTCTTTGAATAGTCCAGCTTCTCAGATTATTTGCTCAGCATATGGGTTGAATAAATATGGTGAAAGGATACAACTCTGATGCACACCTTTCCTGATTTTAGACGATGCAGAATCCTTTTGCTTTGTTTGAACAACTGCCTCCTGGTCTATGTACAGGTTCCTCCTGAGAACAAGTAAGTGTTCTGGAATCCCCATTCTTTGCTATCTTATCCATTACTTGTTATGATCCATACAGTCAAATGCTTTTACATAGTCAATAAGACACAGGTAAACATCTTTCTGGTGTTCTTTGCTTTCAGTCAACATCTGCCTGACATCAGCAAAAATGAGAACAGCCTTTATAGATATGGATTGATACAATAGCTGCAACAAGGGGCTCAAGCACAGCAATTATCATGAAGATGGCTCGGGACTGGGTAACAGTTGGTTCTATTATACATAAGGTCACCATGAATCAGAGGCAGCAAGAAGAACGCCCAAAGATTCCAGGTTTGGGTGTTCATCTGACAGCACCCCCAAAATAAGCACCCTCCCCATGCTATCCCAGGCATGATGACATGATCCTAGCAACTTTTCTCAGCCTTCTTTTCTTTCCATGTGACACCCCATTGTGTCCTGAGGTCTAGCTCTGTCCACAAACCCCAGTTCCAGAACTTTCCATGCCCCACCCAGTCTCATTGTCCCTTGATGGTTCTGTAGTGGGTTTTTCAGCCCACTTGGTGTCCCTTCTCCATTACCATCTAACTGAATGCCGTTTGTAGTGACCTAGTTGGAGGGGGTTATGTATGCGGAGTTTCGAGTTACTCAACACACTGAGGTTCCAGTCTTAGCCTCGAGGTTTTGGAAAGCTTGTGCCTTTGGCAGTTTTAAGTTCAATGTCTTCATCTGTGGTGAAATTTGTACACAAAAAAATGCATCTCAAGCCCCTTAGCTCAGTTCAGGCTCATGGCAAGAGCTGGGTAAAGATCAACACTCAATTTCATTATTTTCACTGTTGTATGAGCCTCCTAGGGCTGCTGTAACAAAGAACCAAAAATTGGTTGACTTGGAGGATCAGAGAGAGGCACTGGCAGCTCAGTGGTAGAATCCTTGCCTTCCACATGGGAGACCTGGGTTCAATTCCAGGCCAATGCACCTCATGTGTGGCCACACCCACCTGTCCATGTCCATGGAGGCTGATCTGTTGCTATGAGGTTGAACCCTGGTGGTGCAACTGTTAAGTGTTTGGCTGCTAACTGGAAGGCTGGCAGTCTGAACCCACCCAGCTGCTCCATGAGAGAAAGACCTGCCAATCTGCTCGTGTCAAGATTACAGCCTACAGAACCCTGTGGAGCTGAACATTCACATTAGGTAGGTACACTTCTTAGAGACATCAATCATGGGAGAATGGAAGGGCAGTGTATGCACAGGGAGACTGCTCAGGGGGCAGGAGTGCATGGGAGGGAAGGACACAGGGAAGAAGTGACTATGGGGAGGGAATGGGAGGAGAGATGTTGCATTGTGGGAAACTGCAGTCAATATCATGAGACAAAGTGTGTATGAATTGCTGTATGGAAGATGAATTTGCCCTGTAAACTTTCACCCAAATTACAATAAAAAATCAAAACCCTATGGTGAAGTTCTGCTCTGTCATGTTGGGTCGCTATGTGTTAAAAAGCAACTCAATGGCAGCTAACAATAGCAACATGATGCTGAACCAATTTCAGCAGAGCTTCCAGACTAAGATGGACTAGGAAGAAAGGCCTGGCAATCAGCTTCCAAAAATCAGCCCATGAAAATCCGACGGATTACAAAGATCTTGTCCACAATTAGTCATGGACAGAGCATGTTGTTGTTACTATGTGCCATCAAGTCGGACCTGACTCATAGCGACCCCTCCTTGGGTTTCTGAGGTGGTATCACTCTGTGTGTGGGCTCACACATGAGTCAGGGCCTCACTCAGTGGCAGCTCATGATAACAGCAGCAAAAGGTATTTGATGATTCATCAAATCGTGTGTATGCACATGCATGTGCATGTATGGGGGTGCATGTGTGCACATGTGCATATGTGTGGGTGCTTTTGTGCATGCGCATGCATGTTTACATGTGTTTGTGTATGCATTTGTGTATGCATGTGTGTGTGTGTGTGTGTGTGTCAATTGTCCTCATACTTGGCTACTGGGCTTTGAAATGGATCCAACCACAAAAGAAAATACACCAATAAACCTATTGAATATATTAAATGTATCAAAATCTATCAAGATGCCCAAATGTCCACCAAATCCTCTTCGCCCCAGCAATTTTATCTCCTCAGCATCCAGGCCTGATGAAAATGTCAGAGCCTTGGAAACCACTTTGGGGAGTTCTACTCTGCACACATGAGGGCACCATGAGCCAGAATCAACCCAATGACAAGCAACCACCAACCACACGTCACAAATGCCCATGTACACACGTCAGTTCAATGTGGCAATCTTAGCAAAGATACAAAAGACATGTCAAGACCCATCTCTTATCAGGTTCACCTTTTCTGACCTCTTGAAGGGCGTAAAACCGCTCTTATTTGCATTTTCAATATGAGCAGTTCAGAGAGAGAGGGAGAGTACCCATCTAGTCCGCAAAGGCATGGATCTGGGTTTGCGTTCAGAGTTTCATCACCTGCTTGCCCTGGGGCTTCCCCACCTCGACACAGCTGCAAGTGATCAATAACATCCCAGCCTGCATCTTGCTGGTGAGGGTGGGGCATTTTTTTGTGTGATGTGGGGACGTTTCTGTAACTAGGGTTTCTCAGGCTGTAGTCAGGAGATGTTCAGCCACTCTTTCCTTGCAAACAGCCCACCTCTCCCCATGACTTCTGGGACGTAGGGGGAGCCAGAGACCCAACACAGAGGAGGAAGTTGAGGCAAGGGGCCCAGGAGGAAGTTGGGCACTGGATATAAATCCCTTTGCCCTTGAGAGAAGCCTCATGTCTACCAGGTAGACTTTTATCTGCTTTCTGCTTTTTCCATCAGGATTCACAACACATGGTTTTTTTTGGGGAGCACAATTTGATCTGTAACAACAGCCACTAACAACAAGTTCTTGCATGGCACCAATGGTGAAGCACTCTACTACTAGCCAAAAGGTTGGCGGTCCGAACCCACTCAGCAGTACTGCAGAAGAAAGGCCTGGCAATCTGTTTCTGAAAGGTCATAGCATTGAAAACTCTACGGAGTATGCTTTTACTCTGTACAGGTGGGGTCATCATTGGTCAAAATCACTTTGATGGACGCTAACAACAATAATTGACCTAAAGTTGGTGGTTGGAACCCACCCAGTGGTGCTACACGAGAAAGGGCACAGCCCTGCAAACCCGTTGCAGCACTGTTCCTCGCCACACCTAGGAGGCTGTCATGACTCAGAGCTGACTCAACGACCACCCACAACAAGATTTTCCATCTGGATATTGGGCAAATCCTGCACTGAAGAAAGTGGTGAAAATCAAGGCTCCAGGAATTGACAGCGTATTCATTGAGATGTTTCAACAAATGGATGCCACGCTGGAGGCATTCACTCAGCTATGCCAAGAGATTTGGAAGACAGCTACCTGGCCAACTGACTGGAAGAGATTCATATTTGTACCCATTCCAAAGAAAGGTGATCCCACAGAAT
>NW_006922048.1:559608-562403 GCF_000298275.1 Orycteropus afer afer | reverse complement strand
AAACAATATCATTAATATCACACACAAGTAAAATCTTACTGAAGATAATTCAAAAATGGTTGCAGCAGTATATTGACAGGCAACTTCCAGAAATGCAAGCTGGATTCAGAAGAGGATGTGGAATGAAGGATATCATTGCTGATGTCAGATGGATCTTGGCTCAAAGCAAAGAATACCAGAAAGACGTTTACTTGTGTTTTTATTGACTATGCAAAAGCAATCGCTTGTGTGGATCATAACAAATTATGGATAGCATTGAGAAGACTGGGAATTCCATTCTCATTAATTGTGCTCATGAAGAACTTGTACATAGACCAGGAGGCTGTCGTTCGAACAGAACAAGGGACGCTGCATGGTTTAAAGTCAAGAAGGGTTGTATCCTTTCACCATACTTACTCAATTTGCATGCTGAGCAAATAATCTAGAAGCTGGACTATATGAAGAAGAGCATGGCATCAGGATTGGAGGAAGACTCATTATCAAGCTACGTTATGCAGACAGCACAACTTTGCTCGCTGAAAGTGAGAATGATTTGAAGCACTTACTGATAAAGATTAAAGACTACAGTCTGCAGTATGGATTACGCCTCAATATAAAGAAAACACAAATCCTCACAACTGAACCAATAATCAGCATCATGATAAATGGAGAAAAGATTGAAGTTGTCAAAGACTTTGTACTACTTGGTTCTACAATCAACACCAATGGAAGCAGGAGTCAGGACATCAGACAACGTATAGCACTGGGCAAATCAGCAGCAAAAACCTCTTTCAAGTGCTGAAGAGAAAAGATGTCTTCTTGAGGACTAAGGTGCGTCTGACATAAGCCATGATATTTCCAATCGCCTCATATGCATGTGAGAGCTGAACAATGAATAAGGAAGACCAAAGAAGAGTCAATGCTTTTGAGTTGTGGGGCTGGCAAAGAATGCTGAAAGTACCATTTGTTGTTGTTGTTGTTGTTTGCCGTCGAGTCGCTAAAAGATCTAACAGATCTGTTCTGGAGGAAGTGCAGATGGAGTGCTCCTTGGAAGCAAGAATGGCCAGACTTCGTGTCACCTATTTTGGTCATGCTGTCAGAAGGGACCATTCTCTGGAGAAGGATGTCATGTTGGCAAAGTGGAAGCTCAATGAAAAAGGGGAAGGCCCTGAAGGAGATGGACTGGCACAGTGGCTGCAATGATGGGCTCAGGTACAGCAGGGATCGTGGAGCTGGCACAGGGCTGCTGTGCATAAGGTCGCTATGAGTTGGACTCAACGACACCTAACAACAACAGTATCTCCTTTATGTTCCTAGGTGACGAGGGCAGTGGGAAGGTAACCACTGAGGCTTCCTCTCTGTTGTACCAGGGTTCAAGGTTGCCAACAAAAAACACGAACCGCACACTCTGACAGTGCACAGAACAACATTGATGGAGAGAAGAGACAGAACAAGATCGTGTTCCCCTGTGGGCCCCAACCTCCCTGGGCCAGTGGGTTCCCCTGGTGTCAGGTGTCTCACACACATCCCTCTTACATCACAGTGAAAGGAGAGACCCCACTCCCTCCCTGCCTGGAACAGATACAGAAGTGGGGTTGGCCACGTGCCGTATGGGGCCCACGCATGAGCAGGAGACAGAAGAAGTGACCATGTGCCCAGAAAGGGGAAAGAGCCTTCTCTGATGAGGAGAAGGGCCTGGGGAGAGAGCGAGAACCAAACCACAGCCTCCTTAGCAGAGTCTGTTCTGGGCCCAAGGTCTCTGCTTGGGTGTCCAGATGGGAGACATTGAGACAGACCATCCCCCCACCACTCTCTGTTCAGTTTGGCTTTCCATCCACTTTCCTTTTCCTGTGGTTGCCCCAAGTTGCTGAAAAGCCATGCCCTGGGTGTTGTCTCTACTGCAGTCCTAAGAGGCCCCAGCTTGTGGCCTTTCCCTTAACTACGTATCATGTTTCTCACCTCTAGGATCTCAGCCTCTGTTTCTCCTGAGTCCTTCCCTGCCCCCTTCTCTATCCTACAGGCCACTAGGATTGGGGCATCTGGAATTTCCCCCCATTCCTCCAAAGCAAGGGCTTGTAGGACCCAGAGGTTACAAGCTAAGGTTCTAAGTCAGCCAGCCTACCAGGGTGAGGCCAGCAAGGTACCCCCTCTGGTGCAGAATTCACGGAGGCACCAACAAACACAGCACCAAGATAAAGAGTATTCTCATGCAACATTTATGTAATTTAATTTTTTATTATGGTAAATACACATATATGCACACACACACATATGTTGTTGTTAGGTGCCATTGAGTTGGCTCTGACTCATAGTGACCCTATGTTAAACAGAACGAAACACTGCCTGGTCCTGCACCAGCCTCACAATCCTTGCTACACCTGAACCCATCACTGCAGCCACTGTGCCAATTCATCTTGTTGAGGGCCTTCCCCATTTTCTTTGACCCTCCACTTTACCAAGCATGATATCTTTCTCCAGGGATCGGTCCCTTCTGACAACATGACCGAAGTAGGTGAGATGAAGTCTGGCATTAAACCCACCAGCCACTCCTTGGAAGGAAGATTGGGCAATCTACTTCCATAGAGATACCACCTCGGAAACCCAAGGAAGGGTCACTGTGAGTTGAATCGACTCAATGGCAGTGAGTTGTTTTTTTTTTTTAAGTCATGTATATATAGCAACCCCTCCTTGGGTTTCTGAGAGTGGTATCTGTACGGAAGTAGTTTGCTCAATCTTCCTTCTGAATATATATATGGGAGCTTTGGTAGTGTAGTGCCTAAGGCATTTGACTGCTAACCAGAAGGCTGGTGGTTCAA
>NW_006922048.1:552550-558919 GCF_000298275.1 Orycteropus afer afer | reverse complement strand
GCTGTGTCACTGGTATTTCAAATGACAGCAGGGTCACCCATAGTGGGCAGGTTTCAGCAGAGCTTCCAGACTAAGACAGACTTGGAGGAAAACAGGGTCATCTGCTTCTGAAAGAATTGGCCACTGAAAACCTTAGGAATAGCAGTGAAACACTACCTCATAATTATGCCAGAAGATGAGCCCCTCAGGTTGGAAGGCACCCAAAATATGACTGGGGAAGAGCTGCCTCCTCAAAGTAGAGCTGACCTTAATGATGTGGATGGAATAAGGCTTTCAGGATCTTTCTTTACTGATGGGGCATGACTCAAAATGAGAAAGAACAGCTGTAAACATCCATTAATAATCGGAATGTGGAATGTATGAAGTATGAATCTAGGAAAATTAGGAGTTGTCAAAAATGAAGTTGAATGGATAAAGATCAATATCCTAGGCATTAATAAGCTAAAATGGACTGGTTTGGGATATTTTGAACCAGACAATCATATTATCTACTATGCCAGGAATGACAAATTGAAGAAGAATGGCATGGCATTCATCATCACAAAGAATGTTTCAAGATCTAACCTGAAGTACAGTGCTGTCAGTGATAGAATAATATCCATATGCCTACAAGGAAGGCCAGTTAATACTACTATTATTCAAATTTACACACCAACCACTAAAGCCAAAGATGAAGAAATTGAAGATTTTTTTTTTTTTACCAGCTTCAGCGGTCTGAAATTGACCATACATGTGATCAAAATGTATTGATAATTACTGGTGATTGGAATGTGAAAATTGGAAACAAAGAAGCAGCATCAGTAGTTGGAAAATATGGCGGTGGCGATAGAAATGACACCGGAGACCGCATGATAGAATTTTGCAAGACTAAAAACATATTTATTGCAAATACCTTTTCACAACAACATAAACAGCGACTACACAAGTGGACCTCATCAGATGGAGTGCACAGTAATCAATCAACTACTTGTGTGGAAAGAGGCAATGGAGAAGCTCAATTATCATCGGCCAGAATAAGGCCAGGAACTGACTGTGGAACAGACCATCAATTGCTCATACGCACATTTAAGTTGAAGCTGAAGACAATTAAAACAAGTCCAGGAGAACCAAAATATGACCTTGATTAGATACCACCTGAATTTAGAGACCATTTGAAGGACAGATTTGACACATTGAATACTATGACTGAAGACCAGATGAATTGTGGGATGACATCAAGAACATCATACATGAAGAAAACAAAAGGTCATTAACACCAGAGGGGCAGTATTCACATACAGGGAAGCCTGGACAGACAGGAATTCATGGATGAGAGGGGCACAGAGATGGGGTGGTCACAGGGAGGAGAGGGAAGGAGGGTTTCTTACAGTTGGGGATGGCAGTTGGGGTCATGAGACCAGATGCTGGAAGTAAAACAACTTTGCTATGTAAATTTGCACCCAAAGCACAATTAAAAAAAAAAAAAAAGACAGGAAAGGAAAAAGACAACAATGGATGTCAGAAGAGATTCTGAAACTTAGTATTGAACAGAGAACTGCTAAAGAGAATGGGGAAAATGATGAAATAAAAGAGCTGAACAGAAGATTTCAAAGGGCAGCTCGAGAAGACAAAGTGAAGTATTACAATGAAATGTCCAAAGACCTGGAATTAGAAAACTTTCAGGGCAGTGATTACTTGCTTTGGCTTTTCTAGCCACAGTCTTCGTAACTCCCACCGGATTACTGGGTGGGACCATGCAAATAAGGTGTGTAGAACTCTGATATTGGGATTGGTTAGTTTTGTCACTCTGCCAGGCTTAAAATGAACCTTCCTAAAAGCTGGGGTGCAGGGGGGAACCTCACTGCTATCAAGAGAGAGAAGAGCTGGAGGTGAAGTAGAGTGTGTTCTTGGACCTGAGATCCCTGCACTGGACCTCCTTGGCAGAGATGGCCGGCAAGGAGTGAGATGCTCGGCAGAGAGATGGTTGCAATGGAACCAACAGGCACAAGACAGAGCGGCAGGCTTACCTGGCCCACAGAGCAAGAAAGACAGAGACCAGGCTGTGAGGCTAAGGGCCAGAGAGGCATGTCTGAGGGCATAGCAGAGGGGAGACTTTCCTGATCGAATAATTGTATCCTGAGCATGTTCCCAAACCTGAATTGTATCTTGTCACTTCCCTAATAGACCCCATAATCGTGAGTGTTGTCTGTGAGTTCTGTTACAATGAACCATCGAACTCAGCAGACAAGTAGTGAGTACCATGGGAGGGATGGTTGGTGTCAAAGTTGACAAAAGGCTGGAGGGTGGCAGCATGTCTGGCCTCATAGGAATAAACCTGGGGCTGCTGATGGTAATTCTGTCTTCCTCTTGTGAAATTAGAGGAGGCCAGAAGATGCTGTCTCCATGGCCTTTTTGCAAAACCAAAAGGGAAGAATGAGCCCAGCATTTCTCAAGCTGAAAGAACTGAAGGAAAAACTCAAGCTTTGAGTTACAATATTGAAGGATTCTATGGGGAAAGTATTTAATGATGCAGGAAACATCAAATGAAGATGGAAGAAATACACAGTCAATGTACCAAAAAGAGTTGGTCAACTTTCAACCTCTTCAGGAGGTAGCATATGATCAAGAAATGATTGTACTGAAGGAAGAAGTCCAAGCTTCACTGAAGGAATGGTGAAAAACAAGTCTTTAGGAATTGATGGAATACCCATTGAGATGTTTCAACAAATAGATGCAGCGCTGGAGGCATTCACTCATTTATGCCAAAAAACCAGGAAAACAGATACCTGTCCAGCTGACTGGAAGAGATCCATAATTTTGCCCATTCCAAAGAAAGGTGATCCAATATAATGCGAAAATTATCGGACAATATCATTAATATCACACACAAGCAAAATTTGCTGAGGATAATTCAAAAACTGTTGCAGCATTTCGTTGATAGGAAACTGCTGGCAACTCAAGCTGGATCCAGAAGAGGGTGTGAAATGACGGACATCATTCCTGATGTCAGATGGATCTTGGCTGAAAACAAGAATACCAGAAAGGTGCTTACCTGATTTTATTGAGTACACAAAGGCATTTGACTGTGTGGATCGTAATTAATGATTGATAACATAGAAGAATGGGAATTCCATAAGACTTAATTGTGTTCACCTGTTTGGAAGGAAGATTGGGTAATCTACTTCCATAGACATACCACCTTGGAAACCCAAGGAGGGTCACTAAGAGTTGGAAACGACTCGATGGCAGTGGGTTTGGTTTTATTTATTTATTTTTTGGTACATAGATCAAGAGATAGGAGCTCTGGTAGCATAGTGCCTAAGGCACTTGACTGCTAACCGGAGGGCTAGAGGTTCAAACCTACCAGCCACTCCTTGGAAGGAAGGTTGGACAGTCTACTTCTGTAGTGATACCACCTTGGAAATCCAAGGAAGGGTCGCTATGAGTCGGGTCTGACTCGATGGCACACAACAACAACAACAACAACAGAACAAGAGATAGCTATTCAAACAGAACAAGGAGATACTATATTGTTTAAAATCAGGAGAGGTATGTATCAGGATTGTATCCTTTCACCATACTTATTCAATCTGTATGCTGAGCAAATAATCCAAGAAGCTGGACTACATAAAGAAGAATGCAGCATCATGATTGAAGGAAGACTCATTAACAACCTGTGATATGCAGATGACACACCTTTCCGGTTGAAAGTGAAGATGACTTGAAGTACTTACTGATGAAAATCAAAGACTACAGTCTTCAGTATAGAATACATCTCCACAATAAGAAAACTAAAATCCTCACAACTAGACCAATAAGCAACACCATGATTAATGGAGAAAAGATTGAAGTTGTTAAGGATTTCATTTCACTTGGCTCCACAATCAATACCCATAGAAGCAGCAGTAAAAAAAAAAAAAAATCAGATGTTACACTGCACTGGGAAAATCTGCTGCAAAACACCTCTTTCAAGTGTTGAAAAATGTCTCTTTGAAGATTAAGGTGTGCTTGACCCAAGTCATGGTGTTTTCAGTTGCCTCACATGGATGTGAAAGCAAGAAAATGAAAAAGGAAGACAGAAGAAGAGTTGAAGCCTTTGAGTTGTGGTGTTGGCAAAGAATACTGAAAATACCATGGACTGCCCGAAGAATGAATAAATCTCTCTTGGAGGAAATGCAGCCAGAATGCTCCTTAGAAGAGAGAATGGCCAGACTTCATCTCACAGACTTTGCTCATGTTGTCAGAAGGGACCATTCCCTGGAGAAGGATGTCATGCTGGGTAAAGTGGAGGGTCAGAGATAAAGGGGAAGGCCCTAGACAAGATGGTCAGACACAGTCACTGCAATGAGGGGCTCAAGCACAGCAAGGATCGTGAGAATGGTGCAGGACCGGGCCGTGTTTGGTTCTCTTGGACCTGGGTTCACTATGGGTCGGACCTGACTCAACGACACCCAACAATGATAGCATATATATATATATATATAGTTGTGTTTACCTCAGTGCCACTCTAACAGAAGATACTACATACGAGATGCTTCAACAAACAGGAGTTTGTTCTCTTACAGTTTTGGAGACCAGAAGTCCAAGTTCAAAGTGCCAGGCTCTAGGGGCAGGGTGAAAGCTCCTCCACCTTGGGCTTCAGCTCTGCCTCTTGCTCCTGGCCCACTGAAGCTAGAGGCATATCTCTTCACTCAGGCAGCTGCTGGCTGCTGAGGCTGACAAACCCAAGGTTGACAAAGAAAAATGGCACAGTCCCAATAGTACCAAACCACACTGCAGGCCGTTGATTCAAGTCCTGAAAAAAATCCCAAGATCAGCAGGGCAATATGGCGGGCTGCTGAACAACAACTCAGCTGCACGCAGGGTTCAAGTGTGCCATTCGCTGGAGACCTTCCTCAAAGCTGCTGCTTATCTACTGGAAGCAGCCCCATCCCTAAGGCAGCTACTCAGCTGCTCCAGTGGATTCCACCATGGAGTTAATTACCAATCTCACCACGGGGAATAACTACATCCAGGTGCCCAGCCACTCAACCAGGCCCAGCCAAGTTGACACACAAACTTAACTAAACTACTACATGTATACACACACACACACACACACATATGTATACATGTGCATATGTATACACATGGGGAGAGAGAGAGTTAGCCCTGGTGGTTCAGTGATTAACTGCTCACCTGCTAGCCAAAAGTTAGGCAGTTCAAACTCACCAATAGCTCCACGGATGAAAGATGTGGCAGTCTGCTTTCATAAAGATGACAGCCTTGGGAACCCTATGGGGCAATCCTACTGTGCCCTACACGGTCAGTATTCGTCAGAATCAACTTGAAGGCAACAGTTTAAGCATATATATAACAAAAGATTGGCCATCGCATCATTTACAGGCACAATTCGGTGACATTGATTATGTTCATTCCATTGTGCAACCATCACTGCTGTCTTCCCTCATCCATAACAGAATCCCATGCAACACTGTAACAAATCAAACTGGTAAATAAAGACCAATCACATCCCACACTTGCATTACTCACTTCCCTCACCCTAGTCCTGGCCCTGTGGCCTCTCAGTGTGAATTCTGGCTTCACCACCTACCAGCTGTGTGGCCTTAGGCAAGTGGCCTTACCTCTCTGTGCCTAAGTTCCCTAGAGGTCATAGTGCTATCTGTCTTACAGGATTGCTATGAGCATTAAAGCAATCAATGTTCATAAAGGACTTGGCACAGGTCTTGCACGTAGTAAGGACCTGCTGGCTACTGTTATTATGACTATTTCTTAAAAAAAGTTACTGTGATTTGGGTGAAAGTTTCCAGAGCAGTTTTGTTTTCTATGCAATAGAAAGTACAATTTTGTTTTCTTTGCAATACACATTTTATTTCATGAGATTGATTTCAATCCCCACAATGTAACAGCTCTCTTCCCACTTTTCTCCCTGTGGTTACCTCTTCCCTGTGTCCTTCTTTCCTATGCATTCCTGCCTTCTGTCTCCCTGTGCAAGTACTGCCCTTCTGTTCCCCCATGGTCTACTGCTTCAAGGAGTCCACCTACCTAGTGTAATTGTTCACCTTGTAGGCTTGCCTATTTCCCACAATGCAACAGCTCCCCCCACTTCCTCTACATAGTTACCTCCCTCCTGTGTCCAGCCCTCCATGCACCCCCGCCCCCTGAGCTGTCTCCCTGTGCATACATAGCCCTTCTATTCTCCATGATTGTTCTCTCCAAGGAGTGTATCTACCTAATCTACCTAATGTAAATATTCAGCTCATATGCCTGTCTTTTGTTTGGCTGGAAGCCACAGGTGTGGGTTCAGTTCCAGACCTGAAGGGGCCCTAATCTCATTGGTTCCATCAGGCTCTATCAGACCAGCAAACCTGTTCCCTTTTTTTTTTTTTT
>NW_006922048.1:547101-552344 GCF_000298275.1 Orycteropus afer afer | reverse complement strand
GAACAATGTTTTTGTGTAGTATATTATGCCAGTTGAGCTTGGTGTCCCTTGCAACCATGGTCTGAGCACAGACGTCCAGTGACTCACTCCCTCAAGGAGTTCGATTATGGCTAAGAAGTTATCGTAACTTTGCTTTCTGTTGGTTCTATTACATATATGGACATTTTTATAGCACTTACGAATGAATACCAAACTCACTGCCATTGAGTGGATTTGACTCATAGCGACCCCTTCTTGGGTTTCCGAAGTGGTATCTCTATGGAAGTAGATTGCCCCATCTTCCTTCCAAGCAGTGGCTGGTGGGTTTGAACTGCCAGCATTCTGGTTAGCAGTGAAATGCCTTAGGCAGTAGGCCACCAGAGCTCCTATATGTATATATACATATTTGAGAAGTCCTGGTGGTGCAGTGGTTAAAGTGCTGAACTGCAACCCAAAAGGTCAGTGATCAGAATCCACCAGCTGCTCCACAAGAGGAAGATGTGGCAGTCGGTTTTGGTAAAGATTGACAGCTTTGGAAACCCTTTGGGGCAGTTCTACTCTGTCCTGTAGGGGTGCTAGGAGTTGGAATTGACTCGGTGGAACGTAGTGGGTGTGTATGTGTGTACAACTCACTGCCATGGAGTGGATTTCTGACTCATAGCGATCCTATAGGACAGCGGAGGGGCTGGTGGATTCTACCCGTCTATTTTACAAAACCTTCACTGTGAGCACAGGAGCTCTAGTAGCGTGGTGCCTAAGGCATTTGGCTGCTAACCAGAAGGCTGGCGGTTCAAACCCCCCAGCCATTCCTCAGAAGGAAGACTAGGCAATCTACTTCCCTAGAGATATCACCTCGAAAACCCAAGTGAGTTTCACTTTGAATACAGAATGGAGAATGGCCTCTAGGGGGCGATAATGGATGCTGATAGACCAGTTAGGAGGTTTTGTAGACAAGACTGAAAAACATTAGACTGTGACAGATTAAATAGACAAGCTAAAATGTTGTAGGAAATATATTTAAAAAAAAAAAAGGAAAGGAATAGAATGTGTGACTTCTAAATGAAGGGAAGAAAAAAAAATGGAATGAGAGAAAAAAAATATTTGATCCAAAACTAGGGGTTCTGGTTCCCTAGTGCCGCTCTGACAGGAATATATCACAGATGGGATGGCTTGAACAAACAGGAGTTTATTCTCTTACAGTTTGGAGGCTTTAAGTCCACGTTCAAAGTGCCAGGCTCTAGGGGCTGCGTGAAAGCCCCTCAACCTTGGGGTCCACCTCTGCCTCCTGCTCCCAGCCCACTGGAGCTAGAGGCTTTTCTTCACTCAGACAGCTGCTGGCTGCTGAGGCTGACAAGCCCAAGGTTGACAAGTAAAAAGGCACAGTCCCAATGTTACCAAACCACACGGCAGGCCATTGATTCAAGTCCATTAAAGGTCCCCAGGTCAGCAGAACATGGCAGGCTGCTGAACAATGATACATGCAGGGTTCAAGCATGCCATAAACTAAAGACCATTCCCCAAGGCTTCTCCTTATCTACAGGAAACAGACCACCTCTCTAAGGCAGCTTCTCAGCTGCTCACAGTAGATTCCACCATGGAGTTGATTACCAGTCTCATCATGGGGAATACTACATCCAGCTGCCCAGCCACTCAACCGGGTCCAGCCAAGTTGACACACCAACTTAACCACCACATACATAGCAAGAAAGCAGAGATTAAAAAAATATCGACAACGAGAGGCCTTCACCACGGCACTACCAGAGCTCCTTATTTTTCATGTTAGTGGTAACTGATCCCGTCAAGAAAATGCGACATTCTAGATTTATATGCCCTTCAAAAGACAGTCTGGAAAGGAACAAAGCAAAACTTAACCAATCTACTCATAAATAGATAACTACATCACCATTGTGGTTAGTTGTGGAGTTGGCACCAACTCGTTGTACGACAGCATGAAACGTTTCTGGTCCTGCACCATCCTCACGTGTTTGTTGTGGGCCCTGTGCATTCTGAGCACCTCCCAACACAGAGGGCTCATTTGCCAGCGTGTACGGGCCCATATTCTTCTGTGACCCAGCTGTTCTCATTGGCTGATCTTCCAAAGCAGATCTCCAGGCCTTTCTTCCTGGTCTGTCTTAGTCTGGAAGTTCTGCTGAAATCGGTCCACAACGGGTGACACTGCTGGTATTTGCAACACCAGTGGGATAGCTTCCAGAATCACAGCAACACACAGCCACCAACCACAGCGGGACAGACGAGAGACGGGTGGTGGGCACTATCACACTGCGAGATTTTGAAAGCACCTCCATGAGCAATGGAGAGCTCAAGTAGACAAAAAGTGAGAGAGGACTTAAACAGTGTAGATTTCAACTTGACTTCATGGCCACATACATGGACCACGCACCACGTTGTTGTTGTTAGGTGCCGTCAGGTGGTCTCCGACTCATAGCAACTCCATGCAAAACAGAACGAAACACTGCCTGGTCCTGTGCCAGCTCCACGATCCTTGCTGTAGCTGAGCCCATTGTTGCAGCCACTGTGTCAATCCATCTCGCTGAGGGCCTTCCTCTCTTTCATTGACCCTCCACCCTACCAAGCGTGACATCCTTCTCCAGAGAATGGTCCCTTCTGACAACATGACCAAAGTAGGTGAGACGAAGTCTGGCCATTCTTACCTCCAAGGAGCATTCTAGCCGCACTTCCTCCAGAACAGATCTGTTAGTTCTTTTAGCAGTCCCTGGTACTTTCAGCATTCTTTGCCAGCACCACAACTCAAAAGCATTGACTCTTCTTCGGTCTTCCTTATTCCATGCATCAAGCCACTGCAAAATATACATCAAAAGAATACTTGGGGAATATTTACAAAGTTTGACTTCAAACTGTACACACAGTTTCACATCTCAACAAAAAGACTGGTGTCTTACAGACTTTCTAGGTTATTCGTGGAAAATCAAAGAAGGGTTATTAAGACAATTGAGAAAGTATTCAGAATCTGAATTTCAGCAAAGCAGGGACTTTCTGACTCCCTTCAAACAAGGAAAGGAAACTCTCAGTATTTCTCACCTCATTCGCTGGTTTTCAACTGTGGTGATTTTGCTCCTTCTGGGGACGTGTCGCAACACCTGGAGATATTTTTAGTACCCCTTGGGAGCTGCAAACAGCTAAGCGCTCAGCTGCTGAGTGAAAGCCTCCTTGGGAGAAGGGCCTGGGACTCTTTTTGATAATCAGCTGTTGAAAACCCAACGGAGAACGGCTGCACTGTGACATACTTGCAGTCACCAGGAGTGGGAGGGAGCTCTGGTGGAGTAGTGTCTAAGGCATGTGACTGCTAACCAGAAGGCCGGTGGTTCAAACCCACCAGCCGCTTCTCGCAAGGAAGATTGGTCAATCCACTTCTGTAGTGATTGTTGTTGTTGTTGTTATGTGCCTTTGAGTCGGACCTGTCTCATAGTGACCCCTCCTTGAGTTTCGAAGGCAGTATCACTACAAAAGTAGATTGCCCCATTTTCCTTCCGAGGAGTGGCTGGTGGGTTTGAACCTCCAGCCTTCTGGTTAGCAGTCAAGTGCCTTAGGCACTATGCTACCAGAGTTCCTCAGAAACCCAAGGAGGGGTTGCTATGAGTCAAATTCGACTCCACAGCAGTGAGTTTGGTTTGGTTTTGGAAGTCTGGGAATCTAGTTGACAGCCACTGGTGTGGAGACAGTTTTGGTTGTCACTACTGGGGAGGGGGGTACTTCTGGTATTGTAGCCCAGCCCATGCTTCCCCCAGCTTCTACAATTAGTAACTTTCCATGGTAACTCCCTTTAAGTTGTTTCTTTTTCAGAATCAGCAATTGGAAGCAGAGACAAGAGTACACCGGTTCCTACCAGATTTGACCTGCAAAGCAGGCTCAGAAGATGCCAGCCTTGTCTTAAAGTGACCTAGTGACATATCCCTCATCATGCTGTTGTTGTTAGGTGCCATGGTTGGAGTTGTCTCCAATTCATAGTGACCCCATGAACAACAGAACGAAACACTGCCCAGTTCTTCGCCAGCCCCATGATCCTTTTTACACCTGAGCCCATAGTTGTAGCCACTGTGTCAATCCATCTTTTTGAGGACCTTCCCCTTTTTTGCTGACCCTCCACTTTACCAAGCACAATATTCTTCTCCAGGGAATGGTTCCTTCTGACAACATGACCAAAGCAGGTGAGGCAAAGTCTGGCCGTTCTCGCTTCCAAGAAGCATTCCAGCTGCACTTCTTCCAGGACAGATTTGTTATTTCTTTTAGCAGACCATGGTACTTTCAGCATTCTTCGCCAACACCACAACTCAAAAGCATTGACTCTTTGTCAGTCTTCCTTATTCATTGTCCAGCTCTCACATGCATGTGACGCGATTGAAAAAACCATGGCTTGGGATAGGCACACCGTAGTCTTCAGGGAGACATCTTTGCTCTTCAGCACTTGAAATAGGTCTTTTGCAGCAGATATATCCAGTGCAAGACATCGGATGATGTATTGCACTGGGCAAATTCTTCATGCTAAGGCCGCCATTTTTAAAATTGAAGCACCATTATTTATGATGATAAGAGAGTAGAAACAGCCTGGGTTTCCATTAATTGCAGCTAATTAAATCAATTGTGGCTACACACTCTGCATGATAAATGTGCAAGTGCACAATATTGCATAATAAAAGGCCCCCTCCCCATGAAGTGTGGCGAACTGACTTAGAGCACAGCTCTGGAGCCCAGGGGCCTGGGTTTGAGGCCCTGCTCTGCCAATGACCAGCATATGACCCTGGGTAAGTAAACTTGGACCTCAGTTTCCTTTCGTATAAAATGAGGATGATGGCAGTATGTGCCTCAGTAGTTTGTTGAGAAAGTTAATTGAGTTAACACATACTAATCACATGGAATATGCCACCTGTCTGTCAGTCTGTCCTACTGCAGTGGCTTGTGTGTTGCTGTGATGTTGGAGGCTATGCCACTGGTATTTCAAGTACCAGCAGGGTCACCCAGGGTGGACAGGTTTCAGTGGAGCTTAAGACCGACTAATAATCTACTTCTAAACATTAGCAATGACAGGGATGGTTCAATATTAGAAAAACAATCAACGTCATCCACAACGTAAATAAAACAAAGGAGAAAAACCACATGATTATATCAATTGATGCAGAAAAGGCATTTGATAAAATCCAACACCCATTTCTGATCAAAACTCTCAGCAAAATAGGAATAGAAGGGACATTCCTCAACATAATAAAGGGCATTTATGCAAAACCAAC
>NW_006922048.1:542971-544062 GCF_000298275.1 Orycteropus afer afer | reverse complement strand
GGTAACTATGGGGAGGAAGTGGGAGGGGAGCTGTTGCATTGTGGTACACTGTGGTCAATGACATGAGACAAAGTATATGTGAACTGCTATATAGAAAGTAATTTGCTCTGTAAATCTTCACCCAAATCACAAGAACAACAAAAAAATATTAGCAACGAAACCCCTACAGGTCACAACGGGATATTGTCAGGCAGAGTGTTGGACAATGAGTCCCCTGTGTTGGAAGGTGCTCACAACATACAGTGGCTGCAACCGTGCACTTGGGAAGGACCTGGCAACGTTTCCTTCTGTGGTCCATGGATCGCCATGAGGCAGAGCTGATGGTGACCAACCATAACAATCACTTGGAATAGTTTCTGGCTTAGAAGAAGGGCTCCAAATTGGAGGCTCGAACTGTCCAAAAGTATGAGGCAGCTGGATGTACTCATGTAGACATCTATGACTAAGTGAGGAGCGCGAGACCCAGAGGGATGTAGAACGATCTTTTCTGTATAAAGTTTAAAGTAGATCAATTACGCTTTTCTAGAATGTCTAAATATTCTAACCATTTGTCTCTATTACTTTTATTTGGATGCATGTCAACAAAGGATGCCTGGGCTATGGGAATGAAGGCCCTCTTTTGTGCTCTTTACATGTTCATGTATCAAAGAATGAGGGCATGCTGTAGCTATCTACATCTTTGTAAAGGCCTGCTCTGGGGCACATCTGAGGCTGACTGAGCCCACCCACCCTCCCAAGAGGAAGGCAGTGAGCCCCAGCTATGATGAGAGAAACAGTTTTCTTTGGAGGTCCCTGTGGCAGCTCATACACATTTCAACAGAATGGAGCAGCTGTCCAAGCAGTTTTAAAACATTCAAAGGATACTTTTCACTGGCATTGAAATATGCTTTGGGGCTAACGTTGTTGTTGTTGTTGTTATGTGCTGTGGAGTCGGATCTGACTCATAGCGACCCCTCCTTGGGTTTCCGAGGCGATATCACTACAGAAGTAGATTGGCCCATCTTCCTTCCAAGGAGTGGCTGGTGGGTTTGAACCACCAGTCTTCTGGTTAGCAGTCAAGTGCCTTAGGCACTACCCTACCAGAGCTCCTT
>NW_006922048.1:535984-541525 GCF_000298275.1 Orycteropus afer afer | reverse complement strand
ATTTGTTATTTTCTGTCTTGTTGAACTTTGCTACCATGGAGACCTTTTGTGTGACTGAATGAAACACTGCTTAATCCTGCACCATCCTGGTCATTGATACATTCGAGCCCATTGCTGTGGCTATTGCATCAATCCCACTAAGGATTTCCCTTGCTTTTTGACCAAAGCTGATGTCCTTTTGTAGCGACTGGTCTTTCTTGATGACTTGTGCAAAGGAAGCAAGATCAAGATTTGCCATCCTCACTGCAAAGGAGCATTCTTGTTCGATTTCTTTCAAGATTTATTTATTCATTCTTCTGGCAGTCCACGGGAAGTTCCATATTCTTCACTGACACCGGGAGGTTAGAAGTCAGATTCAGGGAGTCAGCTGGGCCATGCTCCCCCTAAGGCTCTAGGGAAAGAACCTTTCTGGTCCCTCAGCTTCTGGTAGCTCCAGGCTCTTGGCTTGCAGCTACAGCATAGTTCAATTGTCACATGGCTGCCTTCCCTCTGTGTCTGTCTCTATGTGCCTCTTCTCTTCTTTTATAAAACATTACTCAGACTGGATGTGACCTATTCTGCTCCAGCACGACCATCAGGTAAATGATAACATCTGCAAAGACCCCATTTCTGTCACTGAGCGTCCTGGGACCCTGCGAGAGGTCTTTGCCTTTGGCTGACAACAAATTGAACAAACCAAACCAAAACCAAACGTGCTGCCATGGAGTCAGATCCAACACATAGCGACCCTCCCACCTTGGGTTTCTGAGACAGCATCACTACGGAAGTAGATCGCCCAACCTTCCTTCCGAGGAGTGGCTGGTGGGTTTGAACTGCCAGTCTTTTGGTTAGCAGTCAAGTGCCTTAGGCACTATGCCACCAGAGCTCCTGAGAGAGGGAATAGGATGGATTAAATTGTATCCCCAGAAAACTTATGTGGAAGTTCTGACCTCTGATACCTGTGACTGTGACCTTGTTTGGAGGAAATGAGCAGGGAGGGAACTGGGCCTCCTCAGAAGGAAGGTTGGGCAATCTAATTCCATAGTGATACAGCATCAGAAACCCAAGAAGGGGTTGCTATGAGTCGGGGCTGACTTGATGGCACATAACAACACCAACAACAACATTCCTTCTCTCTGTGTGTCTAAGAAGGAAGGAAGAAGGACATACAATTAAGTGTTAGGATCTAAAAGTCTTCTGCTCCATTTTCTCCTGAACTGTAGCTGACTGGGGGATCCCCACCTGAACACTATGGGGGCAGAGGTGGTAACCAAGAGCTGACACATTCAGACCAGAAATAGAATGTTCTGGTCACTGTTTAGGTCCCTGGTGGTGCAAATGGTTTGTGCTCAGCTGCTGGCTGAGAGGTTGGTGGTTTGAACCCACGCAGCAGGAAGGCAGCCATTTTTAGAACATGTGTGTGTGGCCACTTTGCTTGTACTTGTTATTTTTGTTGTTAGATGTCGTCAAGTCAGTTCTGACTC
Source organism: Orycteropus afer afer (assembly GCF_000298275.1). NCBI lineage: Eukaryota > Metazoa > Chordata > Mammalia > Tubulidentata > Orycteropodidae > Orycteropus > Orycteropus afer. The sequence continues at coordinate 540,062 of NW_006922048.1, read as the reverse complement.
ATAATAACCCTGTGTACAACAGAAGAAAACACTGCCTGGTCCTATGCCAGCCTCACAATCCTTGTTATACCTGAGCCCATCATTGTAGCCACTGTGTCAATCCATCTCATTGAGGGCCTTCCCCTTTTTTGCTGACCCTCCACTTTACCAACCACAATATCCTTCTCCAGGGAATGGCCTTCTGACAACATGACCAAAGTAGGTGAGATGAAGTCTGGCCATTCTCACTTTCAAGGAGCATTCTGGCTGCACTTCTTCCAGTTCAGATTTGTTAGTTCTTCTGGCAGTCCATGGTACTTTCAGCATTCTTTGCCAGCACCACAACGCAAAAGCATCAACTCTTCTTCAGCCTTCCTTATTCACTGTCCAGCTCTCACATGCATATGGGACTATTGAAAATATCATGACTTGGGTTAGGTGCACCTTAGTCTTCAAAGAGACATCTTTGCTCTTCAGCACTTTAAAGAGGTCTCTTGCAGCAGATTTGCCCCATGCAATACACCATCTGATTTCTTGACTGTTGCTTCCATTAGTGTTGATTGTGGATCCAAGTAATATGAAATCTTTGGCAAAGTTTGCTTGTACTTACACTGCCCCAAAATCCCTATACTTCTGTACATCTCCTAGGATTTCAATGAATATGTATAACTTCTCCATGTTATACATATACATATGTGCATAACTTTCAAACCCCATAAAGCTGTAACTCACACTTATTTTGGGGAGTCAGATTTGAGGAGAATCCCTCTTGACTCCTTACCTAGCACTAAGTAGTAAGAACTACTTTCTTCTTCTCAAAGGTGGGTGTCCAGAGATTGAATTCTGTGCTGCTGGAAGCCACCTTCCTTGGGATCCTCTCCGATCACAGTATCTCATGGGTGGAGGCCAGGTATGCTATTCAACACCCTACAGTTCACAGGGCAGTCCCCCACAACACCGAATGATCTGGCCCAAAATGTCAACAGTGCAAAAGTTGAAGAACTTAAAACTTATAGTATTTATCTTTTTGGAAATGGAAACGTCAGTTTAAATGTTGTTTCCAGGGCAAAAAGTTAAGAAAACCAAGCAGAATTATAAACTTTTTAGAGAATTAATGCTACTTGAACAGGACATTTTATCAGCTTCTGAAATTCAGTGCAAAGAAATCTCTTTGTTGAGAAGAATGTCTGCAAGCCTTGGTTTCACTTCAAACTCTCATTGGAATCCAGACTTTCTGGAGCCATGGAGGCTGGATGAACTCCCAAAATTACTGCCCTGAAATAATCTTTAAACCTTAAATAGCAAATATCCCCTGAATTCTTCTCAAAACCAAACAACAGTTTAGTTTAACTGGTAAAAAAAAATGTCTGCCTTGATCATTGTGCTTATTTAAGGGCTCCCTCTATGGGACTGAATGGGCCACGACAATGCAAATTTAGATGGGAAGCTTAGGGGGCAGTGAGTTTATGTTGATAGGGAAGAAACAGCTCAGAAAAGGAGGGAGAGAACGGTCACACAACTTGAAGAATATCATCAATGTCACTGAATTGTACATGGAAAAACCGTTCAATTGGTGTGTTTTCTTTGCTGTGTATATTCTCAACAACATAAAGCTATTTTAAAAAGTCTTATATTTATGGTGAAAAATAATCTCTGTCTTTGCAGAGAAAAGAGAAACACATTCCCCTCCAGTGGAGATCTTTCTTTCTTTTCCTTCCTTCCTCCCTTTAGTCCTTCTTCTCCTCTTTCTTCTCCTCCTCCTCCCCCTCCTCCTCCTCCTCCTCCTCCTCCTTCTTGTTCTTGTTCTTGTTCTTCTTCTTCTTCTTCAACCTAGTAATCAGAAAGACTTGTCATTTTTAAGGATAACCCTGGGGTTTTTGTTAATTAGCAACCAAGTGGTAATAAACAGATCTGAGAACCTCAAAATATATAATACGGAAAAGGAAAAAGGTAGACAAGGTTCAATAACAAAGAGACAAGGGAAATAAAGTGTCCTCATTTGGAAAAGTGAAAATGGTTGAAACAGGTGATGGACTGTTGCTAGGTGTCCAATCGGTTCTGACTTGTACTGACCCCGTGTACAACAGAATGAAACACCACCTGGTCCTGCACTAGCCTTACAATCATTGCTGTGCTTGAACCTACTGTTGCAGTCACTGAGTCAAGGCATCTGGTCGAGGGTCTTTCTGTTTTTTGCTGACCCTCTACTTTACCAAGCATGATGTCCCTCTCCAGGGACATCTAGATAACTGGTCCAAAGTAAGTGAGACAAAGTCTTGCCATCATTGCTTCTCAGGAGCATTCTGGCTGTACTTCTTCCAAGACAGATTTGTTCATTTTTCTGGCAGCCCATGGTATATTCAATATTCTTCACCAACATCATAATTCGAAGACATTAGTTCTTCTTTGTTCTTCCTTATTCATTGTCTGCCTTTCACATGCATATGAGGTTGAGTGAAAATACCATGGCTTGGATCAGGCTCATCATAGTCCTCAAGGTGATGTATTTGCTTCTCAACACGTCAAGAGGTCTTTTGCACAGATTTTCCTGGTGCAAATGACACCTGGCTTTTTGACTGCTGCTTCCATGGGCATTACTTGTAGAGCCAAGTAAAGTGAAATCCTTGACAACTTCAATCTTTTCTCCACGTATCATGATGTTGCTCATTGGTTCAGTTCTGAAGATTTTTGTTTTCTGATGTTGAAGTGCAATTCATGCTGAAGACTGTAGTCTTTAATCTTCATCAGTAAGTGCTTCAAGTCATCTTCACTTTCAGCAAGCAAGGTTGTGTCATCTGCATATTGCAGGTTGTAAATGAGTCTTCCTCCAATCCTGATGCCACATTCTTCTTCATATAGTCCAATTTCTTGGATTATTTTCTCAGGACACAGATTGAATAAGTATGGTGAAAGGCTACAACCCTGATGCATACCTTTCCTGATTTTAAGCTATGCAGTGTCTCCTTGTTCTCTTTGAACAACTACATCTTGGTGTAAGTACAGTTTCCTCATGAGCACAAATGTGTTCTGTAATTTCCCATCCTTTGCAATGTAATCCATAATCAATTATGATCCACACAGTTGAATGCCTTTGCATTTGCATTAATATCCTTCATTTCATTTCCTTTTCTGAATCCTGCTTGAATTTATGGCAATTCTCGGTTGATATAGTGCTGCAACTGTTTTTGAGTGATCTTTAGCAAAATTTTGTACATGTGATATTAATATTATTTGATAATTTCTACATTGTGTTGGATTACTTTTCTTTGCAATGGGCACTAATATGAATCTCTTCACATATTGCAGGGCCAGGTCTTCCAAATTTCTAGTCATAGATGAGTGAGCACTTTCAGAATTGCATCCTTTATTTTTTTCTTCAGTTCCTTCAGCTTGAGAAATTGATTTTCCATCAATTTCTGGAGCCTTGCTTTTCACCAAGGTCTTCAGTACAGCTTAGATTTCTTCCTTCACTACCACTTTGTCTGTCAGTTTGTCACATTGTGGTGGCTTGTGTGTTTCTGTGATGCTGAAGCTATGCCATAGAGATTTCAAATGTCAGCAAGGTTTCCCATGGTGCACAAGTTTCAGTGGAAGTTCTGGAATGAGACAGACCAGGAAGAAGGAACTGATGATCTACCTTTAAAAAACTTAGCCAGTGAAAACCTCATGGATAGCAGCAGGACACTGTCTGGCATAGTGGCAGATGAGCCCCTCAGGTTGAAAAGCCCTCAAAATATGACTGGAAAAGAGCTGTCTCCTCAAAGTAGAGTCAACCTTAATGATGTGGATGAAGCAAATCTTTCTGGACCTTCATTTGCTGATGGGCATGACTCTAAATGGAAGAAATAGCTGCAAGCATTCATTAATAATCAGAATATTGAATGTACAAAGTGTGAATTTAGGAAAATTGGAAGTTGTCAAAATGAAATGGAAAGATAAAGATCAATATCCTAGGCACTAGTGAGCTGAAATGGATTGGTATTGGGCATTATTTTATTTTATTTTTTATTAGGATTTGGGTGAAGATTTACAGAGTAAATTCACTTTTCATACAGCAGTTCACATATACTTTGTCTCATGTCATTGACCAAAATTTACA
>NW_006922048.1:527439-530395 GCF_000298275.1 Orycteropus afer afer | reverse complement strand
AACAAATTCCCTTAGTTTCTGCTTATCTGGAAATCTCCTAATTTCACCATCATATTTGAGGGACAATTTTGCCGGGTATATGATTCTTGGTTGAATTTTTTTCTCTTTCAAGGTTTTATATATACCATCGGTATTGGGCATTTTTAATCAGACAGTCATATGGTCTATTATATTGGGAATGACAAATTGGAGAGGAATTTTGTCCCATTCATCATCAAAAAGAACATTTCAAGATCTATCCTGAAACACAATACCGTCAGTCATAGGATAATATGCACATGTCTACAAGGAAGACCAGTTAGTATGACTATTATTCAAATTTACATGTCAACCACCAAAGCCAAGGATGAGGAAATTGAAGATTTTTACCAACTTCTGCAGTCTGGAGTTGACCGAACATGCGATCAAGATGTGCTGATTATCACTGGTGACTGGAATATGAGAGTTCGAAACAGAGAAGGAGCATAGGTAGTTGGGAAATGTGGCCTTGGTGATAGAAATAATGCTGGAGATCACATGATAGATCTTTGCAAGACAAACAACTAATTCATTGTAAATATCTTTTCTCAACAACATAAACAGTGGCTATACACATGGACCTTATCAGGTGGAGTACACAGGAACTAGATTGACTGTATCTGTGCAAAGAGGTGGTGGAGAAGCTCAATACCATCTGTCAAAACAAGGCTAGGAAGTGATTGTGGAACACACCACCAAATGCTCATACACAAGTTCAAGTTGAAGCTGAAGACAATTAAAACAAGTCCATGAGAGCCAAAATATGACCTTGATTATATCCCCCCTGAATTTAGAGACCATTTAAAGAATTGATTTGATGCATTGAACACCAATTACTGAAAACCAGAGGAATTGTGGGATGAAATCAAGAGCATCATCCATGAAGAAAGCAGGAGCTCATTAAAAAGGAAGAAAAGACTGAAATGGATGTCAGAAGAGACTCTGAAACTTGCTCTGGAGAGTAGCTAAAGTCGATAGAAGAAATGACAAGATAAAAGAGCTGAACACAAGATTTCAAAAAGTGGCTCAAGAAGACAGTCAATTTTTATAATGGAATGTGCAAAGACCTGGAATTAGAAAACTGAAAGGGAAGAACACACTAAGCATTTCTCAAGCTGAAGGAACCGAAGAAAAAAATCAAGTCTCAAATTGCAGTACTGAATTCTATGGGCAAAATATTGAACAATGCAGGAAGCATCAAATAAAATGAAATGAATACAAAGTCACTGTACCAAAAAAAAAAAAAAGTTGACCTTCAATCATTTCAGGAGGTAACATATGATCAAGAACCAATGGCACTGAAGGAAGGAGTCCAAGCTGCACTGAAGGAATTGGTGGAAAACAAGGGTCTAGGAATTGATGGAATACCCATTGAGATATTTCAATAAATGGATATGGTGCTCGAGGCACTCATTTGTTTGTGCCAAGAAATTTGGAAGGCAGCTACCTGGCCATATGACTGGAAAAAATCCATATTTTTCCCCATTCTAAAGAAAGGTGATCCAACAGAATGTGGAAAGTATTAAACAATAAAATTAATATCACACACAAGTAAAATTTTGCTGAAGATAATTCAAAATAGGTTGCAGCAGTAAATTGATAAGGAACTTCCAGAAATGTAAACTGGATGCAGAAGAGGACATGCAATGAAGGTTATCATTGCTGATGTCAGATGGATCTTGGCTGAAAACAAAGAATACCAGAAAGATGTTTAGCTGTGTTTTATAGACTATGCAATGGCACTTGACTGTGTGCATCATAACATAGTGTGAGAATTGGAGAAAGACTCATTAATAGACTGCAATATGCAGATGACACGATCTTGCTTGCTGAAAGTGAAGAAGACTTGAAGCACTTATTGGTGAAAATAAAAGACTACAGTCTTCAGTATAGACTACACTTCAACATAAAGAATACAAAAATGAAGAAAAGATTGAAGCTGTCAGGGATTTCATTTTACTTGGATCTACAATCAACACCCATGGAAGTGGCAGTCAAGAAATCAGACATCAGACTTCCAGTAAGATGGCAGAATAGGCAGACAAGCTAAACAGACCCTCTTTAACAAAGAAAAGAGGAAACAATTGACAGAGATACAGAAGATAATCCTGGAGCCCTGAGCTTGGAAAGGAAGTATACAGAAGTGGATTAGGCACCAACTAGTGGAAAAACCTGAATGAAAACAGTGAATACAGAGATGAAGGGAGCTGTAGAGTGTCAGATACTCTGACAGGACCAACAGCCTGAATATTTCCAAGTGGTGTTGGGACCTGAGAATTGACCTAAAGATTGGCCCAGGTCGCCAAGGGCTGCAGGGATGACTGTAGTGGACATTTTGAATATTTAAAATGACAGTGTTCTCAGTCAGATTCTAGAGACCTAAGAATAGGTTCTGTTTGTTAAGAACAGCAGGGACATATGGGAGGCTGACAGTGGGAAAGGAGACAGGTGGTGAGTGTATCAGTGCTGCCAACTAGCAAATAGAGGAGCATAGTACCCTGCTTACGTAGATAACATACAAACAAAATGACAATCACGGGCAAGTCACTCCAACATACAATCACCAATTAAATATAAACACAAAAACGTCACAATGCCTTGGAGACAACAGACCATCACAGTACACACAAAAAAGGAAGAAAAACAAGGGACCAAGATACAGACCCAAAGCACATCCCTGAGGAAGAAGCAGCATTGGAACTCCCTGATAAGGAATTCGAAAGAATTATTTTTAGGTACCTTCAATGAATTGAGAGACAGATCAAGGAAAACACTGACAAAATTGAGGAAAACACAGAGAAAACCCTACAACAATTTCAAAAGACAATACAAGAATAAAATGACAAAATAAATGAAAAATTGGAAATGATGCAAAATCTACACATAGAAATCCAGATTAATACTAAATTTTTAGAAATAGATAAGACATTGAACAAGT
>NW_006922048.1:507674-525688 GCF_000298275.1 Orycteropus afer afer | reverse complement strand
ATCCATGTCACTTTAGTTTTGTGAATTTCACTGTACATAAATTATATTTCAATAAAATGCATTTTTAAAAAAAGAATGAGATATCGTCTCACCCCAGCATTAATAGCAAAGTTTAAAAAAAAGAAAAGAAAAAGAAAGAGCAATAAATGCTGACCAGGGTTTAGAGAAATTGGGCACTCATACACTGCTGGTGGGATTGTAAAATGGTACAACCACTTTGAAAAACAGTATGGTGCTTCCTTAAGAAGTTGGAAATAGAAATACCATGTGATCCAGCAATTCCACTATTAGGTACATGACAGAGAGAAATAAGAGCTGTGACACAAGCAGATATATGCACACCCATGTTTGGATATTCAGGTGGCCAGCATTACTCACAATAGCAAAAAGATGGAAACAACCTAAGTGCCCATTAACGGATGAATGGGTAAGTAACCATAACACATACACACAATGGAATCTATAAAATGTTAAAGAATAGTGATGAATCTGCAGAACACCTCATAACATGGATGAACCTGTAGGGCATTATGCTGAGTGAATTTAGTCAATCACAGAAGGACACTTATTGTATGAGACCACTACAGTAAAAAGTTAAGAAAGGGTTTATACCCAGAAAGAATTGTTCTTGGAAGGTTACCAGCAGTGGGAGGAGTTGGGAAGGACAATCATCAACTAGAGGGTGGACACGTGTTAACTTGGGAGAAGGGAAAGGCAATATACAGTAAGGGGGTGGTCAGCCCCAAATGATGAAGGCAGGGAAGAGACAGGGAGGCGCACAGAGTTAAAGGCAACCAAGGTGGATGCTGTTACAGCCACAATCCTGCCATAAGAGCAATAACGATGATTCGAGTGGATGCATAGATAGACACTCAATCTGAGCAGGACTGGGAAGGCGAATGAGACTACTTATGAAAATATATAGGTTTAACAGAGGCAGTCTCTACCTATGGATTTATATGTGCTGCAAATAGATCCACAAATGTAGAGGAGCATACAGGGAAAAGTTATGAAAATGTCTTAGTCATAACTAAACACCTTGAGAGAGTAAGTCGCTGCATGGGGGCTCAGGACCATAGTCTTGGGGGACACTAAGGTCAATTGACATAACATAGTCCATAAAGACAATGTTCCATAGCCTACTTTGGTGCACAGTCACTGGAGTCTTAAAAGCTTGTGATTGGCCATCTAAGGTGTGACTGTTGGTCTCTCCCCTTCTGCAGCAAAGAAGAGTGAAGAAGATCAGAGACACAGAAACAATCCAAAGGGCTAATGGGCCAGGTGAACCCCGGCCTCCATGACCCAGAGACCAGAAGACCTGATGGTGCTGGCTACCACTGCGGACAGCTCTGAAAGGGATCAAAAGAAGAGGTTCTGGAGAGAGTGGGGGGAAACGCGGAACACAACTCAAAATTGTAAAAAGACCAGGCTTACTGGTCTGATGAAGACTGGTGGAACCCTCAAGGTGATGGCCCTTAGATACTCTTCAATTAGGGACTGAACTTAAGCCCCATGACTCAACTGGCAGCCATACTACAGACACATGAAATGAGCAGTAACATCAGGAGGATAAGCATCCATTACAACAATGAAGTATATGAGACCAAGAGGACAGCATTTGCCCAGGGATAGAGCTGGGAATGTGGGAGGGGACAGGAAGGAAGAATGAAGGGAAGGGGTGGGTGTAGGGAGGAAGCGGGAAGAATGCTTTTAGAGTGTGGGGATTTCAGTGAATGTCATAAAACAGGATGTGGATGGATTGTTGAACGGAAAACCAATGTGCTCTGTAATCTTTCACCCAAATCACGAAGAGACACATGGGCACGCACACATACACACAGAGCGAGAGTGAGAGAGTCAGTGAAAGAGAGAGAGAGAGAGAGTCATAGAGAATCCTGCAGTAGCTGTCTCAAAATGCCGTGAATCTATTTGCAAACCAAGTGGATCCAAATAACATGAAGGACAGACTGTGATAGATGCTGGAGTGTATCATCCAGATTGATGTTGTATTAGTTTCCTGTTGCTGCTATAACAAATTACAGCAAACTTGGTGGCTTTAAACAACACAAATCTCTGAGAGTTATGGGCATCAGAACTGAAGCAGTCAAGCAGCAGTGTCAGGGAAGACCACTGACTATGCCCCAGCTGCCAGGAGAATGGACAAATCAGCTGTGCAGGAAGCATAGCTGGAGTGCTCCTTACAGGTGAGGGTGGTGAGACTTTGGCCCACTTGGGGTATGTCTTCAGGAAAGACCGATTGCTAGAAAAAGACATCACGGTTAGTAAAGTGGAGGGAAACCTTCCATAAGAAGAATTGACACCATAGCTTTAACAATGGGCTCAGACATCCAAATGATGATGAGGATAGTTCAGTACCAGGCTGTGTTTTGTTCTGTCATCTGCAGGGGTTGTCACGAGTCACAGCCATCTTGACATCAACTAACAACAAAAACGTGAGGGTCAGAAGTTCAGAGTCAGTTTCCCTAAACTGACTAAAATCAAGGCTAAAATCAGGATGTCAGCAGACTTAGCTAGTAAAGAAATGTCTGCCTTGAGCTTTGTGCTGCTTTAAGATCGGTCTCTACGTGTTCAGAGTGACAGCAGCAACTCAGAAGGTTAGATAGGAAGCTTAGGGGCCAGTGAGTTCACGGGAGAGGAACAACTTGGAAAAGGGTGGTGAGAATGGTTGCACAACTGAAGGGACGTGATCCACATCACTAAGTTGCACGTGGAGAAAATGTTGGATTGATGGATGTTCTGCTATATATATTCTCGACAAAAACAACCAAAAATAAAATAATTAAAAAAAAATGATGTCAGCAGGGCTGGTTGCTTGTAGAGGTTCCGAGGGAGGATCCGTTTCTTTGCCTTTTCCACCTTCTAAAGACCGCCTGCAGTCCTTGGCTTGCAGCCCTCACCCAGCACCTTCATCACGCCAGCTTCTGCTGCCATGGTTGCACCACCTTCTCTGACTCTGTGTCTACTCCCTCCCTCTTGCACATACAAAGACCCATCAAGAACAAAACCATCCAGGGCTGGTGGAAGGAGAGGTAGGGGAAATCTCCTGTGTCCTGCTTCCTGGATCGAGCCATAGGGACACAAGGCCCCCAGAGACATTTCAAGGGGCACTGGCAACCACAAGGGACTTGGGCCTGCACCCATCACAAAGCCCAGAGAGGCTGCAGCTCTCATAAAGGAAATGACTTGGTGTTATCTCTGGGTAGTGGAAGCCACAGACAGCCTCAAAGAGTTTCCTGTGCACCAAGCCAGCTGAGAGTCAGCCTCATGAGCAAGACCCAGAAGTGACAGGGGATGGTAGATCACAAAGACAAGAAAGATGAGTGGAAAGGTGCAGAGCACACTGGCGGGAGGGTCTCTGTGGGCACCTGTGTGGACATATACATGGGAACCCAGGAGGATCCTTCTCTCGTCCCCAACACCTTGGCTCCCCTTACACTCCTGGAGCTTCAACAGTCTTGGGAAAGGAGCATGTGGGAAGAGATGTCACCTTTCCAACACCCTGGCTCAAAGAAGTCTTGGAATATAAGCTATGCTGAATAATTACTGAAATAGAAAGCTACATTTCTTTTTTTTTTGTGGGGGGGTACATCTTGTGGATTGTGATTCATGTATGCTACACTTGTGTCTGAACTGGTGTCCTCCAGAAGCAGATCATGGGACAAGGATTTGGAGGTAATAGGTTTATCTGGGAAGATGTATTCGTTAGCTCTCACTGTGTAACAAATTGCCACAAACGAGCAGCTTAAAACAACACACATTTGTACAGACATATGTCCATCAATGTTCATTGCAGCACTGTTCACAATAGCCAAAAGGTGGAAACAACCTGTGTTTCCATAGATAAATAAAAAGTGGTGTATACACACAATGGAATGTGGTTGTCATTACATGTCTTGAGTCCTTTCCGATTCATAGAGAACCTGTGCCCAACAGAACAGAACACAGCCTGGTCCTGCGCCTTCCTCACAAACGTTGCTGTGTTTGAGCCCGTTGTTGCAGCCACTGTATCAGTCCATCTCATTGAGGGTCTTCCTCTTTTTCACTGACCTGTTCACTACTTTACGAAACCTGATGTCCTTCTCCAGGAATTGTTCCCTCCTTAAAACATGTCCAAAGCATATGAGACGAAGTCTCGTCATCCTCACTTCCAAGGAATATTCTGGTTGTACTTCTTCCAAGACAAATTTGTTGGTTCTCCTGGCAGTCTGGGGTATATTTAACATTCTTAGCCAACACCATTATTCTAATGTATCAGTTCTTCTTTGGTCTTCCTTATTCATTGTATGAGGCGATTGAAAATGTCATGGTTTGAGCCAGGCACACCTTCCTCCTCTGACATCTTGCTTTTTGACACTTGAAAGAGATCTTTAGCACTGATTAAGGAGCTCTGGTGACTCAGTGGTTAAGGCATTCAGCTGCTAACCAAAAGGTTGGTGGTTTGAACCCACCAGTGGCTCTGTGGGAGAAAGATGAGGCAGCCTGTTTCTGGAAAGATTGACAGCCTTTGAGACTCTATAAGGCAGTGCTACTCTATCTTATAGGATCTCTATGAGTCAGAATTGACTCAATGGCAGTGTTATTTTGTTTTGTACAGATTTGCTTAATGCAATATGTCATTTGATTTCTTGACTGCTACTTCCATGGGTTTTGATTGTGGACCCAAGAAAAATGAAATCCTTGACAACTTCAAACTTTTCTCTCTTTATCAAGATGTTGCTTATTGGTCCAGTTGTGAGGATTTTCACTTCTTTTATGTTGAGGTGTAATCCATACTGCAGACTGTAGTCTTTGATGTTCATCAGTAAGTGCTTCAAGTCCTCTTCACTTTCAGCAAGCAAGGTTGTGTCATATGCATATCACAGGTTGTTAATGAGTCTTCCTTCAACCCTGATGCCACATTCTTCATATAGTCCAGCTTCTCAGAATATTACTGGAATATTACTCAGCCATAAAGAGAAATGAAGTCCTAGTACATATTAAAATGTGAATGGACCTTAAAAACATTATACTGAGTGAAAAGTCAATTACAAAAGGGAAGGTATTGTATGATCTCACTTATATGGAATATCCAGAATAGATAAGCCAATCTATGGGGATCAGAGTGTATTAGGGGTGTTGCCAGGGCAAGAGGGAGGTGGAAGGGGAGGGGGTTAGTGTTGAGAAAGCAGTGAGTTTCTGTCTACCATGATGGATGATTTGGCCATGATTATGGGTGATGGTTTTATAACATAATTAATGTAAAATATATCACTTAATTGTACACATGAAAAATGTGGAATTGGTAAGCAAAACAAAACAAAGAAACATATGTGGAGATTCTAGATAGAAAGGGAGAAAATTGTGAAATAAGCTCAAAATCATGAAAAAAGACCAGGCTTACTGGTCTGATAGAAATGATAAAACCCCTAAGACTATGGCCCCTAATCACCCTTTGGGCTGGGAATTGAACTCACTCCTGTAGCTTCCAGCCAAACAATAGACAGATGAACACTTACACCAGGTAAGTACAGTCCTTGGAACAATCATTCATAGGAGATCAGAAGGTCATCATTTGCACAAGAAGACAGCTAGAAGGCAGGAACACATAGGAAAGAAGGACACAGGGGAAGAGTAACTACAGGGAGGAAGTTGGAAGGGACCTGTTGCATTTTGGAGATTGCAATCAATGTCATGAAACAAAAAGTACCTGAACTGCTGTGTGGAAAATGAATTTGTTCTGTAAACTTTCAGCCAAATCACACACACACACAAAACCACACACACATATTTGTCATCTCGGTTTCCTTGGGTCGGGAGCCCAGCCTCCATTCCGGGTCTCACAAAGTTGTAGTCGGGGGTCATCAGCAGGCAGTCTTCTTTTCTCGGATTTGGTTGGAATCCTCCTGCAAGCTCACATTGTTGTTAGCAGAGTTCGGCTCCTTGTGGTTGTAGGACGAAAGCTTTCGATTTCTGGAGTTCCCTCCCATGTGACCCCCTCGGTCAGCAGCTCCCAACATGGCGGCGTCCTTCCTCAACGCCAGCCGGACAGTCTGTCCTTCTGCTCTGCTTTGTGTTGTTAGTTGCTGTTGAGTCAGCTCCAACTCATGGCGACCTCATGGACAATGCAACGGAACATTGCCCGGTCCTACACCATCTTCATCACAAAGGTGTTGGGTCCCTTGTCATGGCCATGAGTCAGTCTCTCTCATTTGGGTTTCCCCCATTTTTTGTTGATTCTCTATTTACCAAACATTTCTGGTTTTTATGTTCTTTTCTAGTGACTGATCTTTCTTGGTGATGTGTCTATATTGGACAACATTCTGTTGTGATCCAGAGGTTTTCACTGGCTAATCTTTAGAAGTAAATTGTCAGGATTTTTCTTCTAGTCTGTCTTAGTCTGGAAGCTCTGCTGAAACCTTTTCACTATGGGTGACCCTGCAAGCGTGTGAAATACCAGTGGCATAGCCTCCAGCATCACAGCAACATGCCAGCCACCACAGCATGACAAACTGACAGACGAGTGGTGGCCAGTCTGCTAAAAGGAGTCTTATATAATGCACCTGAACTAGGAGAGTGGCCTTTGCCATGTGGTGAGAGGCAAGTCAGATTCTGCCTGCACTCAAAGGGAGGGATTATACAATGGTGTGGATATCAGGATGTGGTGATCATTGGGCATCAACCCAGGGTCTTTCCATTACAGGAGTGATGCCAGGAAACATGAGGAGGGGAGTAGGGAAGGAGCCCATAGAGGGTACATTCATGTGTAGCTTATTGGTGTAAGCAGTGGGGGCTCAATCTCCTCTGGGAGACTGTGTAGAACATGCCTTGAAGTTAGGGATGGGGAAATTGGGCTTTTATCCATAAAATCCCTCCACCATTGAAGGAATGGAGTCCTTGGGTGTACATACAGTTAAGCACTCAACTACTAGTTGAAATGTTGGTGGTTCAAACCCACTCAGAGGCACCTTGGAAGACAGGCCTGGTCACAGCCTTGAAAACTCTAAGGAGTAGCTCTACTCTGCACACACGGGATCACTGTGAGTTGGGATGGCTTCCATGGTAATTAACAACAACATTGACTGAGTAGTACCCCCAGTGGTGTCACCTAAGGAGGCTCCCGATCACCCATTCTGATATCAGAATTCTTTAATGGTTTGTCCCCTCCAGCCCTGCTTCATTTTCTTCTGTCCCACCCGCCATGCCACACACCTCCCTGAAGCCTGAGACCTAGGGTGCCCTTGACTTTCCCCTTGTACATTGGAATCTTCCTGGGTCCTCATATGGCCTTCCATGGCCCCAGACCACTGAGCTCTCTCCCTTTGCAGATATCCACCAGCAACTTTTTCCTGGGCCCTTCCCTGGCTGTGCTGTTGTTAGTTGCCATAAATCAGCATTGACTCATGGCGACCCCATGTATGACAGAAAAAAAATGTTGCCCACTCCTGTGCCATGTTTGTGATATTCTTGTCCCTTGTTGTGGCCATTTTGTGTATTTTGAGCATGTTCCAACCTAAGGAACTCATCTCCCAGCATTCCATCAGGCAGCATTCTGTTGTGAGCCATAGGGTTTTTATTGGCTAATTTTTGAAAGGACATCACCAGGCCTTTCTTCCTGATCTTAGTTGGGAAAAGCTCTGCTGAAACCTGTCCATCATGGGTGACCCTGCTGGTGTTTGAAGTACTGGTGACATAGCTTTCAGCATCACAGAAACTTGCAAACCACCAAAGGACAACAGATGATGGTGTGTGGGTCCATCCCCAGGCCTTGCCCCTGAAGAGACCCTAGCTGAGTGGAGGAGTGAGTGGAGGAGTCAGAGCTGACAAAACACTCTCAGCTCTGAGTGGTCAGGTCTGGGGCAGAGGACCTGGGGATGGAGGAGCTGAGATAGGGCTGGGGTTCAGGAAAAGCTTCCCAGAGTAAGTCTGAGCTTATCTGTCTGTCTTCACATACCCCTATCTCCCACCCACAGCCCTTATGTGGAAGCTCCTCCACTGTTCACCTTATCAACTCAAAGATCAAATGCCAGTCCAGTTCTGCACCCACACCCTGGTAACAACCCACGTTATCATATTATTTAAGAGTTGCAGATGCAAAGTGAAATGTCTGCAGGGGCCAAGAAGTTCATATAAACAGGAAGTAAACTAGATTCTTTTTTTATTTTTAATATACACATCCTCCAGTTACTAACATATAGGAACATTCTTGATGTTTCCATGAAGGACTACTATGATAAGTAGAATAATGTCCAATCTTCCCCAAAGATGTGCAAGACCATGCCCTAATCCTTGAAACCAAGGGATGTGCTACTTTACGTGGCTCAAGGGACTCTGAAGGTATGACTATGTTAAGGACCTTGAGATGGGGAGATTATCCTGAATTACTTGAGTGCGACAAAAAGAATCACAGGGGTCCATAGAAGAAGGAGGAAGGCAAATCAGTCAGAGAAGGAGATGTGATGATGGGGTCAGAGAGAGACTGGAGTATGCTACGCTGCTGGTTTGGAAGACGGAGGAGGAGACCATTAGGCAAGGAATGAGGGCAGCTTTTAGAAACTGGAAAGGGCAAGGGAATAGATTCTCCCTGGGGGATCCAGAAGAAACATCGCCCCACTAACACTTTGATTGCAGCCCTTTGAGACTCACTTTGAACATCCAACCTCCAGAACTCTAAGATAATTCGTCTGTGCTGATTTCAGCCATTAAGTTCATGGTGATTTGTTACAGCAGCCACGGGAAACTTGTACAACTTACACAACTCTCTTATTTTTCTGGAAACTCAGGCCATCTCAGGCTGATATGGATTTTCCCACTTTCGATGGAGAAGAGACTTAACCTCTTTGTGCCCGAGTTTCCCCTCCATAAAATGGACATAATAATAGTAGAGTCATCGTGAGCATTAAATAAGTTAATGTGACTTGGTCCAGTTAGCATAATGCCTGGCACACAGCAAGTGCTCCAGAAATGTGAACTATAATTAATTATTACTATGATTTTCAGAAATATAATAGCACAAATATGATGATGAAAAGCAACTGATGCAAGCCTCAGGTGTGTGAGGCAACTGGGAGTGGCAGGGATTGTAGTAAACTAGTGAATCTATGTTCTTTCCAAAGGGGTCAGCTTCTACTTAATCTGAGTAGTTGTTACAGCTTCCAACTTTACAAGAGAATTTAGGTTAATCCAAGAGCAAAGTCTTTTAAAAAATATTTAAATATTGACGATTAATTCCCATTTTAAAAATACACTCTGTATGAAGGGCAATGTACCAAATGTACCAATGTACCAAAACCTTTTTGCACATACAGTACTGCATTGTCAGTGAAGGCAAACATTGATCTATAGGTGCATAGATGGGTGGACAGGTTGAACTATTAAGTATGTCTATGCAGGGAGGAGTGTGCCCATGCCCATGTATAGGGTTGGCAGACAATGTTTCTACAAGTGTATCGATATGTTCTGTAAGAATTCCCAGGTATATAATAGAACTGACAAGAGACAGGTTTGTAGTCACTTCTTGGCCAGAGCCAGCCACCCAGAGGGAGCCAATAGTCACAGGGGACATGAAGCTCAAGTGGCATAACATACTACACAAAACATTGTTCCACATCCTACTTTGGTGAGCAGTGACTGGGATCTTAAAAGCTTGTAAGTGGCCATCTCCTCGTCTAGAGCAAAGAAGAATGAAGAAAACCAAAGATGCATGGAAGTAATTAGTCTGAGGGACTGGTACACCATGCGATCCACAGCCTATATGACTGAGACCAGAAGAACTAGATGGTGCCTGGCTACCACTGTCAACCCCTCGGAGGGGGATCTATGTAGGAGATCCTGGATAGAGAGGGAGGACAATGTGGGACAAAACCCAAAATCATTAATTAAAAAAAGGGGGGGTGACAAGTTTTGCTGGTCTGATGGAGCCTGATGGAATCACTGAGACTATGGCTCCTAGCTGCCCTTCAGGTTTGGAATTGAACCCATACCTGTGGCTTCCAGCCAAACAAAAGACAAGCATGTGAGGTGAATATTTACATTAGATAGATACACTCCTTGGAAAGATCAATCAAGGGAGAATAGAGAGGCTGTGTATGCACAGGGAGACAGCTCAGGGGGCAGGAGCGCATGGAGGGAAGGACACAGGGAAGAGGTAAGTATGGGGTGGAAGTGGGAGGGGAGCTGTTGCATTGTGGGAAATTGCAGTCAATGTCAAGAGACAGAGTGTATGTGAGCTGCTGTATGGAAAGTGAATTTGCTCTGTAAACTTTCACCCAAATCACACACACACACACACACACAGACATACACACACACAAATATACCCTGTGACCTATGGCTGTAAGACCACCTTTGATGTAATAACTGAAAAGAAATGGAATTTTAAATGTGCATGTGATTACAATTGCACTTACAAAAAGAATATCTAGTAAGGATTAAAGAGCTCATCATGGGTCAAGCTCTGCAAAAGTACTTAAAGGCTCAAGTCATTTAATTTCACACTGGCAAGGGTAAGGTACAGCTCACTCACTAACTAACTAACTCACTGCTGTCAAGTCAGATGTGACTCATAGCGACCTCTCCCTGGGTTTCCGAGGCGGTATCATTACAGAAGTAGATTGCCCAACCTTCCTTCCAAGGAGTGGCTGGTGGGTTTGAACTGCCAGCCTCTGGTTAGCAGACAGCTCACTAGTCATCCTCTTATTACAGATGAGGAGGGGGAGGCCCAGAGAAGCCAGGGACAAGTCCAAGGTCACCCAGCTGGAAAGTACAAATGTGGGGATTTGAACCCAGGCTGTCTGACTCCAGTATGAGAACCGTCCCGTTTCTTTGACATGACACATGTGAAGTGTCTGAATGCAGTGGTATTCAGCAGAGGAAGGTAGCATCCTAATAAGAAATTAATAAATTATTTTATCATCATTATTTTGACTGTGACCTCCTCTGGACCTCGCAGGGGTTGGCGGGAAGGGAGGAAGATTTACCATTCAGGGTTTGGGGGAGGGGGTGAGGATGCCAGACTCGAGGTCCGGAGGCAGAACTGGTGGTAAGGGAGGGTGCACTCTGACAAGATGCTGTAGCACAGGTGGTGAAAGCGGAAATCAAGTAGATAAACTTCTCAGAATTTGAAAACTAGGCCAGTGGCCTGGGCTAGGGGCCTCCTGCCCCATAGTTTATCTGCAATCATACTGGGGTCTAGGTCTCCTATTGCACCAGCCTCGTCCCCCTCCCGTCCCTCACCCTTTCCTTCCTCCTCCTGCTGCTCCCTCTTCTTCCTCTCCCCCTCCTTCCTCTGCTTTCTACCTCCTGCCTGCCCTTTCCCCCTCCTTCTCCTTTTACCCCTCCCCCTCTTTCCCTTCCCTCCTCCTTACACCTGCCCCCTCCCCACCTTGTCCCCTTTCAACTCTCTCCTCCTTGTCAAGGCTTGGAGGTCGCTCTCAAGAACATCTTTGGAGGCTAAAGTTAGTGAGAGGTTCCCTCCCCAGGAGGAAGTTGGTGGTTTTTATAAATACATTGTCCCAACACCTTGATCTCCCCATCAAAACCACGGAAACAGAAAAGCTATGATGAAAATAAGGAAACTCCAGTGGGGGCTGGGGCCAGGCAACTGGGGCTGTCCCACCTCCTACCAGCACAGCAAGGGAAGGAGGTGAAACTCTGAACCACTTGGAACAAGGAGACAATGACACTCCTGCCTGGGACTGAAGTATGTGATAAGGATGCAACTCACAAGTTGTTGTTGTTATGTGCCATGGAGTCAGACCAAACTCATAGCACCCCTCCTTGGGTTTCTGAGGCAGTATCACTATGGAAGCAGATTGCCCAATCTTCCTTAAACACCTATCACCATGGTGTCAATTCCTACCCATTGAGACCTTGTAGGACAGAGTAGAACTGCCCCACAGGGTTGCCAAGGCTGTAAATCTTTACAGAAGCAGATGGCCACATCTTTCTCCCACGGAGCCACTGGTGCATTTGAGGATCAACTGTTTGGTTAGTAGCCAAGCGCTTAACCACTGCGCCACCAGGGCCCCTTCACAAGATGCTACTCTTCACCAGAATCAGCACACTTAAAGAGCTCTTATCATACCTCAGGCACCGGGCCAGTTTCCTAGCCTGATCTTAATCTCTGTAACAAACTAAGAGGCAAGTGCTGTTATAAATGCCTTTTGACAGATGAGGGAACTTGGGCAGAGAGGTAGAGAGAGTTGCTCCAGGTCACACAGCCAATAAGTGGCAGAGTACAATTAGATCCCAGGATTGTCTGACTGCAAAGCCTGTTTTCTTCACCCTATGCTATGCAACAATGATAATAACGATATAACCATTCATTCGCCTCATCCTAGGTCCTAGGAACTAAGACCTCCCTCCAGCCACCGTGGTACACGGTCATTTGCACAGACCAACCAATGTGTGAGGCATTGTTACTACCTCTGGTCTTGCCTCTATCCTTCACCCTCCCCGGTTCCAACTTACCCCAAGCTTCCAGCTGGTTTGCAGACTGTCATTGTGTCCCGGATGTCTGCAGTAAGGGTCCCTTGCAGGATGTGACCTCTACCCTAACAGAGATTGTGGATTTGAGGGGGAAATAGACGTGTGCATGAGGGCTCTGGTTAACCCTGTGCTTTGTACGTTGGGGTTGGGCCAGCACAGCTCAAGTTCCTCATGTGTAAAATGACCTTCATGGATCACTACCCCCAACCCTCCGTTTTATGAGCAGCCACCTATTTGGGGCTGACCTTACCCCTCTGCTTAACTCTCCCTTTCCCCATGGGAAGGAGGTGGGGAAAGGAACCTGACAACTCTGCCCCGCCTTTCCCAGCCAGTGTCTCCCCTTAAGAACTTGACAGACCCAGGTGCACATGTTTGCATTTATTTTAAGGACCAGTGGTCAAAGGCTGGGGCTGGGAACAAGGTCTGGTTCTAATGCCAGCCTATGTCAGTCTTCACAGGGGAGGAACCTCAGGCCAGGTTGTGTGTGTGTGATATTGTGTGTCTGTCATTGTGATTCTGTGTACATAGGTGGGTTGGATTGTGATGCCGCTTGTGGAAGTCTGATGGGATGGTTGTGACTGGGTGTGACTGTGATGCTGTCTGTAACTTGAGTATGATTGTGTATGACCAGTGTGACTACAAGTAGTGTTTGGGACTGTGGGTGCAACACTGTCTTGTGACTTGTGTGTGATTGTATCATACGTGGTCATAACACAGTGTCTATGACTGTGCGTTTGCAAAGCTGCGACTTGTGTGCAGTTGTGTGGTTGTGTGTGACAGGAGTGACTTGTGTGGCTGGTTGCAGGGTTGTGGTCTGCCTTGCATGTGTTTGTGTGGCTATGAATGATGGCTGTGACCATGAGGTGGTGTCAGTGACTGTGTCCTTGCAACATTGTCTTGTGACTTGTGTGTGACTGTGATGTATGCAGTTGTAACACTGTCTGTGACTGTGATGACGTGACCTGTGTGCTTGTGTGTGACTGTGCAGCTGTGTGTGAATGTGATGCTCTGAGTGTCCAAGTCTGTGGTTGTGTAAGAGTTCCTGAGGCTGTGGAGCTGTGTGGTCAACTTCCTGCCATGCTGTAGGCGTGACTACATCTCCATTTGCTCTTTCTTTCCACCAGCAAACACTTCCCTGGTGCCTGCTCATGCCAGACCATGGGCCGGGTGCTGGGTTTGCAGCAGTGGCCAAGACCACTATGGTCTCCACTCAGTGGAATCTCCACCCTAGTGGGACGTGTGTGCTTAGCAGTGGTGTGATGAAGTCAACTGGTGGATGATACATAGTAGCTAGAAATCAGCCATGATGGCTGGATTTACACCATGGAAATTGGCAAACACTACAAAGCTGCCCCCTCCTAGGAGAGCTGGGTGTTAAATGTTAACATTTAACATTGCTGGGCTTATGTCTCTGGGTATCATGTTGAGGGACCAGGCTGAAGTGTGGCCACAAGCCTGTGGGTGGGACTCGAGTGTGTGATTAGGACTGTGGGTGGGGCTGGGCTGGGCCCTTGACAGAAATGAGTCCTGATGATGAATCTCCCCCCACCCACACTCATGAGACGGGGTAGGCGGTGACATTTCCTTTCTCCAGCCAAGTCCCTGAACCCCCAAGTCCCACTTTATTCTGAAGCAAAGCATAAATTCCCTCCAGTCCTTCTCCCTGAATATCAGGCAGATCAGCTTTACCCCAAATTTGGGGACCCACAGGACCCCCAAGTCTCTGGGTCTTTGGCTTCAGTGTTGTCCATGACAGAATCTGAAGTCCTTGGTCCTCTTGGAGATGCCTGCTGGCTCTTTAGTCTTGCAAGTGGCTTAGTTCTTGGTCCCTGGTGGTGCCCACTGAGTTCTCCATCTGCTGAGTTTGGGGTTTCCCAGGTGCCCCTCAAGATTGCTTTGGGCTAGGTTCTCTGTCTCCTGAGGCACCCTCTGAGGTCCCCGCCTGCCAGACCCCCATTCAGTCCACCATCACACCATGAATGCCCCGAAGTAAGACCGCGTTCCATCCCGGAGTCTGACCACACGCTCCTGTGGCACACGGACAACCACCTCTTCCCCGGCCTCCAGGTGTACCACGCCACCCAGGAAGCTGCTGTCCCACCAGACGCGGGGGCTGGCCGACCGCCCACAGGGTGACCGCCGGCTGACCAAGAGCTCCAACTCCTTGGGGTAGCGGGGTGTGCGCTTGTAGAGGCCGTGGGTGACAGGCAGGCTTCCGGGCAGCCCCTGTGGGCAGCCCACACCACCCAGCTGCACCTTGGAATAGATGTAATAGTAGCCAGCTTGGGACATCACCAGGGCCCCATTGCGGTAGTCAAGGCCCCTCAGGAAGGCCAGGCCTAGCTGTGTCTCCCACAGCAGTGGGCCACCTTTGCCCGTCAGACTGGCATTGGCTCCTGGGGAGAGAGGGGAGGAAAGGGGTTAGTCTACGTCCCAGGCTTGCTGCAGGACCCCAGGCTATTTCCCACCCCTTCCAGCCCCTCCACCCTGATGCTATGTGAACTCAATTCCTCCCCAGTTTGCAGGGGACCCTGCTGCACAGAGGCCAAGTCATTTGCTCACACAGATCTTAACTCAGCCCAGCCCTGTTTTGCAGGTGGGGACACTGAGGTACAGTTGTTGGATGGGTGCTGTTCAGTCGATTCCAGCTCACAGTGACCCCAGGTCACAGGGTAGGACTGCCCCACAGGGTTTTCTTGGCTGTCATCTTCACAGAAGCACACTGCTACATCTTTTTCCCTCAGAGCCGAGGGGTGGGTTTGGTTGGCAGCCAAGTGCTTAACTGTTGCACCACTTGCTTTACAAAGGGGAAACTGAGGCACAGGTGATTAAGTGACTTGCCCAGGGCGTCAAAGTGCTTAAGTGGCAGAACCAAGTCAGTACACTCTAATCCAGTAACCCCTGTGTGCCTCAGTTTCCGTCCCTGGATATGGAGCTGTTGGCAGTGCTAGGTTATGGTTTGCTGAACCTGTGCCTGGCATATAGTAAGCACTATACAGCATTTATTAAAGGAACAAAATGAAAAATGCATGGGCCCAAGCCCTGAGTCGTTCCATGAACACATATTGAATGAATGAGTGAGTGAGTGAGTGAGTGAGTGGAGGTTGTCCCACGCGATCAGTGTCCCAAGGAAGCAGAAGTGTCTCCGAGCCTGATAGAGCCTGGTGAGACCACCAAGACTATGGTCCCTGGTTACCCTTCAGGTCTGGAATTGAACTCACTTCTGTGGCTTCCAGCCAAATAGGTATATGGGGTGAGCATTTACATCAGGTAGCTAGCTACACTCCTTAGAACAGTCATGGGAGAACAGAAGGGCAATGAATGCACAGGGAGCTAGCTCGGGGGCAGGAATGCACAGGAAAGAAGGACACAGGGAAGAGGGAACTACAGGGAGGAAGTGGGAAGAGAGTTGCTACATTGTGGGGAATTGCAGTCAATGTCATGAAACAAAATGTGTATGAACTGCTGTATGGAAAATGAGTTTGCTCTGTACACTTTCACCCAAATCACAATAAAAACTAAAAAAAATTTTTAAAAAGAATGGTCTCCAGATATGTTGGGGGGTCTCTCTGGTCTCCCCTGGACACCCAACACCTCCTCCTGGGCTGACACCTGGGGTCCTCTCACCTGTGAGGTGTGCCGCTGGGTTGGTCTGGTGGGGCCTCCGTTCTGGGGAGAGAGGATCAGGGTCAGAAGTGAAGGCAGTGGGAGGTCAGGCCAGCTCCAGAGCCCAGCAGAACTGGCACCTCCCAAGGGGTCATTGAGTCCATCTCCTGGTGCCAACCCCACCCTTCCTGAGTGGTCCGGACTTCTGCTTCTCAGGCCAGGGGGGAGGGGCACCTGTAGGGCTGGGGCCAGTTATGCAAATGGTGTTGAGCAATGGGTGGGGGTGGGGGCAGGGTGGGAATCATACCTCCCTTCCCCCCCCCCCCCCCCCCCCCCCCCCCCCCCCCCCGCCCCCCCCCCCCCCCCCCCCCCCGCCCCGGCCCTGGCTTACCTTGAACCAGCTGCTCCCAGGAACCTGCGTCCCCGACCTGAAAATGCAGAGTAGCACACGGTGAGGACCTGGGGCCCACGCCCTGATGTTATGCAAATGCCCCAATATCATACAGACACCTCACTATCAACCCAAACTCACTGCCATTGAGTTGGTTCCAACTCATATTGACCCTAGAGGACAGAGAACTGCCCCAGAGGGTTTCCAAGGCTGTCATCTTTATAAAAGCAAACTGCCACATCTTTCTCCTGGTGGATTTGAACTGATGACCTCTCAGTTAGCAGCTGAGAGCTTAACCACTGTGTCACCAGGGCTCTTTCTAATATCACACGGGCACACTCATGCTACACAGATGCTCTGACATCACGCAGACACCCTTCTATCAGACAGACATGTGGACATGAGACCTACAGACCATGGTCACAGCCACCACCCTCAGACATGTACACAGAACCTCGTGTACACCCCCTAGCTGGCAGCCTCGTAACCTCTCTGTGCCTCAGTTTCCCTCTCTGGAAATGGAGCTTTTCACAGTATCTGCTTAGGGTTAATAACTAAGCCATGGAAAGCAGATCCAGTGCCCAACACCTGTTGATGCTGCTGGCTGGTGTGGAGCCGGCCCCTGACTGCGGTGACCCCGTGCGCAGCGGAAGAAACTCTGCCCCGCCTGCACCGTCCCCGCGATGGGCTGACTGCGGTGACCCTGTGCCCACAGGGTTTCATTGGCTGGTTCTCAGGAGACCTCCAGGCCTTTCTTCCTCGTCTGTCTCAGTCTGGAACCAGCTGAAACCTGTCCAGCATCCTAGCAGCACACAAGCCCCCCCGGACAGACAGCTGGGGGCTGTGCGTGAGGTGCACTGGCCGGGAATGGAACCCGGGTCTCTCACAGGGAAAGTGTTTACTAAATAAATAAAATTAAACACATCTGGAAGCCCAGACATCTGGACACAAACACTAAAGCTTGGATATGGCCATGCAACACAGGTCACAGACCTCAACATTTACCTATGTGTAGGTCTGTAAGACACTTGTGGGCATATGGTTGATGGATGATGTGGGTCGGTAGGCTCAGAGACCCAGGAACACAGACACACGACATCAGCACATAGACTGCAGACAGGTGGGTACAGGGACACACAGCCACATGGCCACAGGATGACAGCACAGGTCCACATGGACACACAGACAGACATGGGGACACCAGATCCAGACACAGGGAGGACGTGGGGACAAGGGACACAGAAGGACATGACCATATGGTCCTGGCATTGGACACACAGACACACACAGAGACTCACAGGCTTGGCTGACAGAGAGACAGATCCACAGGGCACCAGAGGAAACAAGACAGTTTGTGGTTGATTCCGACAGGATTAACAACCATCGCAATCAAGGTGATAATGGAAAGGCTAATAATAGCAATAATTCATAACACTGGGAGTCCCCGGGTGGCGCGAACGGTTATGCCTCCACTAGCCTAAAGGTTGGCCGTTCAAACCCACCGTAGACGTTCCTGCAAAGACAGGCCTGG
>NW_006922048.1:482949-507114 GCF_000298275.1 Orycteropus afer afer | reverse complement strand
CAGCAGCAGGAGGAGGCCCAGGCCCAGCCTGGCAGCGCTGAAGGCCTGTCTCTGGCAGCCACGCCCCAGCCTCCTGAATGGGATGTCCGTCTGTCCGTCCACCACGAACACCGAAGGCCGCACAGCTGTGTTCTCCATGCCCCGGCGGCCGAGGCCCGAGACACCAGGGGCAGGGCTGGCGCGCTAGGTCTTGCAGGCTGGGAGGAAGTCGGGATTGCCTGACGCCCGGACGCTTTGTGCACTACAGAAGGTGCGTGAGGGCCCAGCTGCCTTTAGAACTGGAGTTCAGCCCCACCCCTTTCCCCACACGCCCTCTGCTCCTTCCTGTCCCCTCACTCCCAGCTCCTACTCACTGTCCCTGTCTCACACTTTCTAGAAGCCTCAGAAATGTGACTCAGGTTGGGGTGGGGGCGAGGTGGGGAGAGACCCCAGCTCCCTTCTCAGCTACTTCCTTCACCTGATCAAGTAACTGTGGAGCACGTCCGAGTGCCAGGCACTGTCCGAGGCCTGGGGACACGGCAGCAAATGGGACAGGAGTCCCTGCTCTGCTGAGGCTCATATTCAAGTTGGGCGAGAAGGACAGACAAGCTAGTGAATAAAAAAATAATTTATAAGGTGTTGCGGAGGGGAGAGTGATGGCGGCCCCGTCCAATGGACCTATAGGTCTTGCAAAATTCTATCAGGCAATCTCCAACATTATTTCTGTCACCAAGGCCAAATTTTCCAACTACCAGTGAGTCTTCATTTCCAACTTTTGCATTCCAGTCACCAGTAATAATTAACACATCTCGATTGCATGTTCAGTCAATTTCAGACTGCAGAAGTTGATAAAAATCTTCAATTTCCTGATCTTTGGCTTTGGTGGTTGGTACATAAATTAGAATAATAGTCATATTAACTGGTCTTCCTTGTAGGTGTATGGATATTATCCTATTACTGACAGCATTGTAATTTAGGACAGATCGTTTTTTTTTTTAATTGTGATTTGGGTGAAAGTTTATGGAGAAAACTCACTTTCCATATAGCAGCTCACATACGTTTTGTCTCATGACATTGACTACAATTTACCCCCAATGCAACAGCTCCCCTCCCACTTCCTCCCCATAGTTACCTCTTCTCTGTGTCCATCCCTCCATGTACTCCTGCCCCCTGCGCTGCCTCACTGTGCATGAACAGCCCTTCTTTCTCCCATGATTGCTCTCTCCAAGGAGTGTATCTACCTCAGGTAAATGTTAGCTCATATGCCTATCTTTTGTTTGGCTGGAAGCCACGGGTATGGGTTCAATTCCAGACCTGAAGGGCAGTTAGGGGCCATAGTCTCAGTGGTTCCACCAGGCTCTATCAGACCAGCAAACCTGGTCCCCCCCCCTTTTTTTTTTCAAATGATTTTGAGTTTTGTTCCATATTGTTCTCCCTCTCTATCCAGGATCTCCTACGTAGATCCCCCTCCAAGTGGTTGACAGTGGTAGCTGGGCACCATCTAGTTCTTCTGGTCTCATAGTCATATAGGCTGTGGATCACATGGTGTACCAGTCCCTTGGACTAATTTGTCCATGAATCTTTGGTTTTCTTCATTCTTCTTTGCTCTGGATGAGGAAAGACCCACTGTTGCATCTAGATGGCAGCCTGCAAGCTTTTAAGATCCCAGTTGCTACTCACCAATGTAGGAGGTGGAACAATGTTTTATGTAGTATGTTATGCCAATTGAGCTTGATGTCCCCTGTGACTATGGTCCTGAGCCCACAGGTTCAACTACTCGGTCCCTCTGGGTAGCTGGCTGTGGCCAAGAAGTGACTACAACCTTGTCCCTGGTCAGCTTTACTATACACCTGGGAATTCTTACAGAACATACAAATACACTTGTAGAACGATTGTCTGCCAACCTTATACATGGTCTTGGGTACACCCCCCCTGCATACCTAATCATTCAGACTGTCCACTCATCTATCCACCCATATACCCATGTTTGCCTTCACTGACAATGCAGTACTGTATGTGCAAAAGGGTTCATCTTTGTTGTCTGCATCTCCCATGCACCACTCTATGTCTTCCTCTTCCTCAATGCCACCATGTTGATCACTCATATTTGGTACGTTGCCCTTCTCTTCACCCAAATCAATACTTATCTCTACCTATTTAACAGTGATCCCTCCCGTCCCCTCCCACCCCTGGTAATCAACAAAGAAAGTTTCCTTCCATATATAAACCTTTCCTTGACTTTTACAATAACAGACCAATACAATATTTGTCCTGTGATTGACTTACTTCACTCAGCATAATGTCCACCAAGTTAATTCACGTTATGTGGTGTTCTGCAGATTCTACGTTATTCTTTAGGGTTGTATAGTATTCCATTGTGTGTATGTACTATAGTTTGGTTATCCATTCCTCAGTTGATGGGCACACTATTGTAGATAGTGCTGTGATGAACTTGGGTGTGCATATGTCTGTTCATGTCCTGGCTCTCACTTCTTTAGGATATATACCTAGTAATGGAATGGCTGGGTCAAATGGTATTTCAAATTCCAACTTCTTAAGGAATCACCATACTGCTTTCCACAGTGGTTGTACCATTTTACAGTCCCACCAGCAGTGTATGAGAGTCCCAATCTCTCCACATCTTCACCAGCATTTGTTATTTTCTGTCTTGTTGAACTTTGTTACTAGTGCTGGGGCCAGATGGTATCTCATTGTTTTGATTTGCATCTCTCTAATGGCTAATGATCATGAGCATTTCTTCATATGTTTGTTGGCCCCCTGAATATCCTCCTTGGTGAAGTGTCTTTTCATGTCATCCGCCCATTTTTAAATTGGATTATTTGTTTTTTTGCTTTTGAGGTGCTGGAGTTTTCTGTAAATTCTAGAGATAAGTTCAGGACAGATCCCGAAACATCCTTTGTGATGATGAATGCCACACCATTCCTCTTCAAATTGGCATTCCCGGCATAGTAGATCATATTGTTGTCTGATTCAAAATGGTCCAAATTGGTCCATTTCAGCTCACTAATGCTTAGGATATCAATCTTTATGCGTTCCCTTTCATTTTTGACAACTTCCAATTTTCATAGATTCATACTTCATACATTCCATGTTCCTATTATTAATGGATGTTTGCAGCTGTTTCTCCTCAATTTGAGTCATACCGTGTCAGCAAAAGGAGGTCTCAAAAGGTTTACTTTATCCGTATCAGTAAGGTTGGTCCTACTCTGATGATGCAGCTCTTTCTTAGTTGTATTTTGAAAGCCTTCTGACCTAAGTGGCTCACTCTCCTGCACTGTGTCAGGCTATTCATAAAGTTGTGCAGTATTGTATCAGTGTTGCTTTGATATTCATAAGGTATTTCCTGGCCAATTCTTTGAGAAGTAAATGGCCCCTTCCTTCTTCCTAGTCTGTCTCTGTCTATAAGCTGCATTGAAACCTGTGTACCATGTGCAACCTGTTGGCACTTGAAACATCAGTGACACAGCCTCCAGCCTCACAGCAACACACAAGCCACAATAGTACGACAAACTGACGGACAAGTTTGTCTCACTTAGCTGTTCAAAACCTCTCTGCCCTCGACTTACCTGGATCCCTCGCTGCTCTGCTCTGTCATCCCCTCTGGCTTCGCTTTTCCCCCACTTTCCTGGTTGGTGGGGGTGGGGCCTGGGTCCCTCCCCTTACCTGGATCCCTGGCTGCTACTCTGTGGAGAATACTAGAGCTGAGTAAAGTAGGGGGAGGTGTGTGCCTGTGCATGTATGTGTGTGCATATATGCATGTGTGTGCACATGTGCACATGCGTGTGGTGTGTGCATGCATGTGTGTGCACATGTCCACACATGTGCACTGGTGCACACGGGCGTGCCCATACATGTGTGTGGGCTCATACACATGTATGTTATGGATGGTGTGTGTGTACTCTTATGTGTATGTGTGGTAAATTATGTGTGTATATTGTGGCTGAGTGTGTTATCTGTGCATATTTGTGTGTACATTGTGTGGTAGGTGTGTGCATGTGTGTGCATACCTATATATGCTGTGTGTGTGCACTGTGCGGTGAGAATATGCATGTGTGTTCATGCTATGTGTTATGTGTGCATGTGTGTGTGTGATGTGAGCATACATGTGTGTGTACACAATTTTTATTGAAACTCACAGGGAGTGAAACCACCATCCACTCAGTTAACCTAGCAGAAGACCTCCCTATGCCTTGTCCCCATATCCAATCTCTCAACAAGTCCTGTCATTTCAACCTACCAAACAGATCTTGTACCCGGCCACCTGTTTCTGTGCCCAGAGCTGCCACCATCTCACTGGATGGCTGCAGCAATTCCACAACTGGACTTACTGCTTCAACTCTTACCATCTGCGACATTATTTTTAAAAACATTTTGTTGAAAGTATACACAGTCAAAGGAACCCTGGTGGAACAGTGCTTAAAGTGCTTGGCTGCTAACTGAAAGGTCTGTAGTTGAAACCCACCCACCAGCCACTCTGTGGGAGAAAAATGTGGGAGTCTGCTTCTATAAAGATTTGCAGCCTTGGAAACCCTATGGGGCAGTTCTACTCTGTCCTCTAGCTGTGCTGTGAAGTGGAATTGATTCAATGGTATTTGGTTTGGTTTTAGTTTTGGTTCAGAGAAGGCTTCAGGGGATAGCTTTAGTTCTTACCACCATTTAATTCACCCCCACCCTCTAGCCCACTTGTATTTCTGTTTCAGCAGTACTAGCAGGTAAGGTTGAGGCTGTGGGGTGGGCAGTGGTTTAAGACCCCCTGGAAGGTCTGTGGATACTGCCTAGGGTAGAAGCCCAGGAGTCAGCAGTTGAGTGGGGCTGGAGAGGGGGGAAGGGAGATATCTGGAACCCCCAGTCCCACCCTGTGCAGATCAGAGAGGGTGGATGTTGGGGGACACAGGGAGCATGTCTTTATCCCTGCTCTCGTTTATGGTCTCCAGTCATGTTTCCACTGGACATTGACCAGGGCTAAGTCTAGGTGGAGCTCAGCCTGTGGCCAGGGTTGGCTGGGGTCAGGCTCAGACTGAAGTTGGGGCTCAGCTGGGGTTGGAGCTCAGCCCAGAGTTGAGGCTCAGCCTGACGCTGGTCTCCACCTGATATCGGGGCTCAGACATGAATTGGAACTGACACAAGAGCAGTTTTTGTTGTTTTAAAGGAGGCAGATACTTTGGACTCCACTGGGCAATGGAGGTTGGGGGTGGGATGGGCTATGAAAAAATTACCACAGTGCATTTACAAAAGTACCTGGGGGAGGGAGGGAGTGGTTTTCAAACAAACATAGAAGTTATTTGCTTGAAGATATGGTATTTCCCTGATACTCCCAGAGTTGGGAGGTGGGGGTTTCCAGGGCCTGGGGGTCTTAGGAGAAAGAGACTGTGCAGGGGGGATTTCCAAGGTCAGGGGTTTCTGTGTGTGATGAGGGGCCCGGAGGTGGAGCCTGGATGCACCCTAGTGTGCACGCACGCACGCGCGCGTGCACACACACACAGTCTCTAAGGGGTTGGTAGCTGCCATCCAATTGGCCCCGATGAACCCTTGGCTGATTTTTGAAAGTGGATCACCAGGCCTTTCTTCCTTGTCTGTCTTAGCCTGGAGTCTTCGCTGACACCTGTTCTGCATCCCACTAACAGAACCCTCCATTGAAGGAGGGGTGGTGGCTGCACAGGAGGCGTGCTGGCTGGAATCAAACCCTGGTCTTCATGAAACGTGGGAATTCTGCCACTGAGCGACCACCACCTCCCTCCAAGACACTAGAGGTGCAGCTGGAAGGGACACCTGGGGGCCCCACACGTCTAAGGTGGCCATCTCCCACCACATGTGTGCCTCTGAGCCACATGAACCCGATGATGGTGTCATCGCAACAGCCTCCATACGCCCTCCCCAACCGATGACTCATGCCTTGTTCTACGCGGGGCTCCAGCAGGAAACAGCACCCTGCCTGCCCCCTAGCCCTCTCCTGGTGGACAAACTGACTAGCCTTTTCTGACCCACTGAGACAGTCTGGGCTGAGAAGGTGGGGTGAGCCCCCCAAAAGCTGAACCAGTTGCCAGCGAGTCAGTTCCAACTCCTGGCAATCCCACGCATGTCAGAGTAGAACTGCTGCACAGGAAATAGATCCCCAGGACTTTCCTCTGAGGCACCGCTGGGTGGACTAGAACCACCAACCTTTTGGTGAGTAGCCTTCGTGTTAATGGTGTGGATCCCACAAGTGACCTGTGGGGAGCCCAGAGGGTGAACAGGATGCAGGTGAGATGGAAATGGTGGAGAGTTGTGGAAGAGGGGCAAATGGGACAAAAATGAGAATGGGTGAGGACGGAGGTGAGAATGCAGGTGAGGGTGGAGGTGAGGGTGGAGGTGAGGATGGAGGTGAAGATGCAGGTGAGGACGGAGGTGAGGATGGAGGTGAGGATGCAGGTGAGGACACAGGTGAGGATGCAGGTGAGGGTGGAGGTGAGGACGGAGGTGAGGATGCAGGTGAGGATGCAGGTGAGGACACAGGTGAGGACGGAGGTGAGGATGCAGGTGAGGACACAGGTGAGGGTGGAGGTGAGGATGCAGGTGAGGGTGGAGGTGAGGATGGAGGTGAGGATGCAGGTGAGGATGCAGGTGAAGAATGTAAAGGAGCACTTAGGTAAGGGTGAGGTTGAGCTGCAGGTGAGATGCAGGTGCACTGCAGGCTAGGTACAGTGAGACAGGTACATTCTTTTCAGGTGAGGAGGCCAGTGAACTTGCAGTGAACTACAGGAGAGGATGGATCAGGAATCAGGTGAACTTTTCCAGGTAGGATGGAGCTGATGTTTGAATCCCAGCTGTCCCCCAACACCTGCAGACTCTGGTAGACAGGCGGAGCACCCTGAGACTTTATTGGGGGGGCGGGGCTCAGTTGGGGCATCCGAAGACCACCATGCTCTCCACGAAGGCCTCCAGGTCCCTACACTGCTTCCTGTTCTCCTCGTCCTGACATTCATCAGCTTCCGGCCACAGCTCCACCCAGGTGTCCTTCCCAATGATGTAGCTGGTGCTGGTGAGGTTTGACAGGCAAGGACAGGTGAGGAGGGGCAGGGCAGGGAGGAGGGGTGACTGTGGCATGCACGGGGCATGGGGTGGCACTTACTTGGGTTTCTCTCCCCACAGGTCTGAGGAGACGCCCCAGATGAGGTAGCGCTTCCCCTCCGTCAGCTTCAAGGCCTCTCTGCACTTGACGTGGCTGATGAACCTGCGCTCCTGTCCAACCTGCACCTCATCGGTGCCTGGGGGGAGGGAGAGGGCACTGAGCCCAGGGGGCGGAAGCACAGGGCACCTGTCCAGCCTGCACCTCATCGGTGCCTGGAGGGGAGAGGGTGCTGAGCCCAGGTAGGGAGGCCAGGGGCAGGGTGGGGAGGTGGAAGCAGAGGGCCAGGCTGACCTGACTTAATGAGCTGCTCTATGACCATTATGTAATCGTCAAAGTCGTTGGCCAGCTCCTTCCTCACCATCCTGGTCGTGTACACTGTGGGAGGGGGGAAAATGGGGTCACAGGCAGGGGGGATCCTGGGGCAGCCTCGTCCCTAAGCACACTTGGCTCCCCCAACCAGAGCATGTTGGATACCACAGCCAGCCATATACACAGCCACTGCCTCATACCATCACACTCAGAGGCACACACAAGACCATGGTCATCCCAACCACTGCCCCACACACAGCCACACTCACAACCATAGCCACTTACAACCAAACTTCACACAATTAACTCGTAGCCACAAACAACCATACACCTGCATTGTCTTTTGCTTTATTATCCGTATCTCCCCTGCATCTACCTCTGGGTCCTCACCTCCGTCTTTACCTGCACCTCTCTGTGTCTCTTCTATGTTCTCACCAGCATCCACAGTCTCTCATGCACACAGCCACACCTACCATCAGTTGCACACACACAATCACAGCCACTCACAGTCACACGTCCTCGTGCCCTCCCTGGTGGTGGACACACTGTGCTGTCCTCACTCACCATAGTCCACGCCCGGCTCACAGGCCTTGTCCAGCCGATCGTCCAGGGTGACCTTGTCGTCCTCCTGGTGGTGCATGAAGCAGTTCTCTGCGGGAGGTGGGGACACCATCTCAGTCCCATTTCTTGTCCTGGGCCCACCACTCTGAGTGTGGCCAATTCCCTTGGTGTCCAGAGCGTGTCCCCTCAGGTCACCTCATGAGGGTGGGGTCAGTGAGTGCCTCCCCACTCACCCTCAGCACAGCGACACATGTCCTTGTGGCACAGCTTGTCCAACATCCCGTCCTCCTTGTCCGGGTGGTAGAACTGGATGCAGGACTCGTCTGTGGGCACAGGTGAGGGGAGGGGTCAGAGACCTCTCCTGGGATACCCAGACTCCCACCTCAGACCCACAGACAAGGAGACTCCAGGTCCCCAGCCCTCACATCTCTGGGGCCCTCTAAGCCCTGCTGTCAGATCCTGGGCCCCTCACCCCCACGGGACCCCTGTTCTCTCAGATCCTAGGACCCTCACACCCATGGGATCCTCATTCTTTCAGGTCCTGGACCCCTCACACCCATGAGATCCTTATTCTCTCAGATTCCTGGGACCCTCACATGCACGGGATCCTTGTTACCATTGCTGCTGTCCTGCCCTTGAGTTGGCCCTGACTCACGACGACCCCACACACAACAGAACAACATGCTGCCTGGTCCTGCCCCATCCCCATGATTGGCTGTAGATAGACTGTGTGGTCCATAGGGTTTTCACTGGCTGATCTTTTGGAAATTGATCACCAGGCTTTTCTTCCTAGTCCCTCTTGTCTGGAAGCTCCATTGAAACCTGTTCAGCATCCTAGCAACATGCAAGCCTCCACTGACAGACGGGTGATGCCTGCACATCACGTGCATTGGCCGGGAATGGAACCCAGTCCTCCCGCATGGAAAGGGAGAATTCTTTCACTGAACCACCGTCACCATGGGAACAACATCCTCCCATTTTCAGATCCTGAGGAAACTCTGACCTTCAACTCGTAGACCCTTGTTGTTGTTGTTGTTGTTGTTGTTATGTGCCATCGAGTCAGCCCCGACTCATAGCGACCCCTCCTTGGGTTTCCGAGGCAGTATCACTACGGAAGTAGGATTGCCCAACCTTCCTTCCGAGGAGTGGCTGGTGGGTTTGAACTGCCAGCCTTCTGGTTAGCAGTCAAGTGCCTTAGGCACTATGCTACCAGAGCTCCCTTAGGACCCTCTTAAGACAGTCACAGCTGTGGGATTCTCTTACCCCAATTCTCAGACCTCCAGGACCCTCAGCCCCCAGCCCCCAGGTTGACTGCTCACCCAGGTTGTAGTAGGAATAGACCTTGACGGATCCAGGCTGGATAAGGCCGACCTTGAAGTACTGGTGAACTTTGAAGGTCAGACACTCCTCCCTGGTATGTGAGATCTGGGGAGGAAGACGAGTTTGGTCAGTGGGAAGGGAGGTGTCCAGCACAGGGCACTAGGAGTTGGAGCCATTGTTGTTAGCTGCCATCAAGTCAATTCCAACTCATGGAGACCCCCTCTGTGCAGTGTAGAACTGTACACTGTGGTGGTCCATGGGGTTTCCACTGGCTGATCTTGAAAAGCCATAGGGCTTTCAAGGCTGTGACCTTTCAGAAGCCGATCACCTGGACTTTCCTCCCAGGTGCCTCTGAAATGCCAATGTTTTGGTTAGTGGTCTAGGGCAGAGTATGTTGAGAGTGGGAGCAATGGGGAAGAAATTGAGGGATACAGGTGGGGGACAATGGGGATGGGGCTGAGATGAATGAGCTGGTCAGCAAATCCATGTTCTTTTTCTCCCAGACTCACAGCTAGGTGACATTTCCCAGCCTTCCTGTGGGTTGAGGCCACATGGCTACATTCTAGCCAACCAAGTGCTATCGACACCCATAAAAACCACCCGTGCATAAGCCCCTTTTCTTCTAGAAATAATGGATCCAGCAGAGGACTCCAAGGGGGTCGTAGGGATGGCAGAACCACAGATGGGAGGTGCTTGGGTCCCTGAGTGACTGCATGGAGCCGAGGCTCCCTTCCTCACCCTTCTCAACAATTACACTTCACATGAGAGAGAAATGCAGGCCTGTTAACTTAAGACACCATGTTCTTTCAAAAAAAAAAACCCAAACGTACTGCCATCAAGTCAATTCCAACTTATAGCAACCCCCACTGGGTTTCCAAGGGGGTAAATCTTTATAGAAGTAGACTGCACCATCTTCTTTCCATGGACTGGTTGGTGGGTTTGAACCACCAACCTTCTGGTTAGCTGTCAAATGCCTTAGGGGCCACGCTTTAGGGCCTTGTTATATGTGGCAGGCAGTGTTACTAATGTCGACTGTTACAGATTAAATTTTGTCCTCCAAAAATATGTGCTGTAAATCCTGACCCTTCACCCACCAGCTGCTCTGTGGAAGGAAGACAGAACAAGCTACTTCCCTTAAGATTTACCACCTTGGAAACCCAACAGAGATCACTACGGGCAGGGCATGGCAATGAGGTTTTTTTTCCCCAATCCCTGTGGATGGGATTCCATTTGGGAATAGAGTTCTTTGTTATGGTAATTAAGCCATACCACTGCAGGGTGTGTCCTAAGCTGATCACTTCTGATATATAAAAGAGTAGATGAGGCATCAGAAAGCTGGGAAAGTGAAAAGATAGAAGCCACACAAAGGTCACTGAGGAACCTGAGGACAAAGAACACTCCAGAAGCTAGACCAGGACCTTCCCTCAGAGCCAACAGAGAGAGCCTTCCCCTGAAACCTGCACCTGATTCAGACTTGTAGCCTCCTAGACTGTGAGAAAATAAATGTATGTTAGCTAAATCTCCCCACTTGTTCTCTCAGGTCCTGGGCCCCCCACACCCACGGGATCCTTGTTCTCTCAGGTCCTGGGCCCCTCACCCCCACGGAATCCTTGTTTTCTCAGATCCCTGGGCCCCTCACACCCATGGGATACTTGTTCTCTCAGATTCCTGGGCCCCCCACCCTCACAGGATCCTTGTTCTCTCAGATTCCTGGGTCCTCCACACCCACGGGATCCCTGTTCTCTCAGATCCTGGGCCCCTCACACCCATGGGATCCTCGTATTTCTGTTACAGCAGGCCTGAGAAACCAAGACACTGACTAAAGTAGGGTAAGGGCACTGGGGTATCAGGGATTATTGTTGTTTGTTGCCATGGAGTCGAGTCTGACTCACAGCCACCCCGTGTGTGTCAGAGCAGAGCTGCTCCCAGGGCGTTCAAGGCCGTGACCTTTCAGAAGCAGATCTCCAGGCCTGTCTTCTGAGGCACCTCAGGGTGGGATTGGACCACCAACCTTCTGGCTAGTAGCCAAGTGCCTGACTGTGTGGGCCGCCCAGGGACTCCGTGCCTGGGGTGACCCCCTTGCTTCACGTGTTCCTTCCACACCACTCTCCTAGCCTGGGACTAGCCTGACGTGGGGACACAGACACAGAGAGAGAAAAGGCCAGCCAGGTAGGGGTCAAGGTACCAATGGGAGCCTTACCTTGTCCAGGTATATGATGAGGGTGTTCTTGTTGGAAAAGGCCTTCTCCATCTCGTACTTAGAGATGTATCTGTCGACGCCTTTGCTCAACTAGGGAAGGGTGAGGCTTTGTGAAAATCCCCCCTAGATCCCCTTCCCTCCCTTCAGCCTCTTAAAGACCCCAGAGCCCTTCCTGCTGAGCCCAGCCCCAAGCCCAAGACCTTCCTACCTGGTCAAGGTCACCAGTGTCTGCAGAAAAGCCAGTCATCATGGATATATCTAGGATTGACATGGTGGCGTCTTGATCTCCCAGGTACCTGGATGGGTCAGGGAGAGACGCCATTGTGATCCAGAGAGAGGTCAGTCTTGTGGAGCGGGGGGTCTGGCCAGGGCCTGAGGGCTCCAGCATAGGGGGATGTTAGCTTTTAGGAAACACTTTCCCAATGGGAAAGAAAGGACGGTAATGCAATGATAAGGAGCCTTGGTGATGCAATGGTTAAGTGCTCGACTGCTAACCAAACGGCAGGTGGTTCAACCCACTCAGGAGCTCCACAGGAGATAGACCTGGTGATCTGGTCCTGTAAAGATTACAGCCTAGAAAATCCACAGGGCGGTTCTACTCTGTCCCACGGGGGCGCCCTGAGTCGGAGTTGACCTGACGACTCCTAACAAGTGTAAAGGTCTGAAATAAATATTGAAGTTGTCGAGGGTTTCATTTTACTTGGACCCACGATCCAGGAGGCCCATGGAAGCAGCAGCAGTCAGGAAATCAAAGGACATATTGGATTGGGCGGGAGCTCTGGTGGCATAGTGCCTGAGAAACTTGACTGATAACCAGAAGGGTAGTGGTTCAAACCCAACAGCCGCTCCTTGGAAGGAATTGGGCAATCTACTTCTGTAGCGATACCGTCTCAGAAACCCAAGGAGGGGTCGCTATGAGTCGGGTCTGACTCGACGGCACATAACAACAACAACAACAATAATCACATTGGGCAAATCTGCTGCAAAAGACCTCAAAGGTGCACTGAACTCAAGCCACAGTCTTTTCAATCACCTCACAGGCACATGAAACCTGGACATAAATGGTTGTAACCAAAAGATGATGATGTCACACAGGAGTGACACTGGCAAAAATAAATTACACATTAAAGGAACTCTTGGGAGTTTCTGGGTGGTGCAAACGTGAACATGCTTAGCTGCTACCCAAAAGGTTGGAGGTTTGAGTCCACCCAGAGGCACTTCAGAAGAAAGGCCTGGTGATCTACTGACAGAAACCCAGCCCCTGAAAAGGCTACGGGGCACAGCTCTGCTCTGACACACACGGGGTCAGCGATAGTCATAGCTGGCTCAACAGCAACTGGGAGAAATGTCGTAGACTGTTGGGGAGAGTGAGCTGTCACAGGTTGGCTGCTGGAGGCAGAGACAGGGCTGAGATGATGCCCAGGAGTCCAGCTTCCTACCTGGTACAGATGTTTAGGATCATGGTGCTCTTGGCATCCTGAGGCTTCTTGACTAGAGAAAACACAGAAGACAGAAACACAGTAAAGAGGTCCCCTGGTCCCCACTCAGGAAGGGGGTCAGGTGTTAGGATTGGGTTGGGGGGACAGTGACATAGCAGGGTCTTTATTCCTTTTACCTGTTTCGGGGGCTGGCTGTATTTTGACCCTAAGGCTGAACTTCTTGCAGGAGGTTTTGCCTTTGACCTTGGCATGGTACATTGTCACCACCTGGAAGGTGGGAGGGGAAGAAATGAAGTCTTGGCACCCAAGACTTGAGACAGCTGAGGACAGGAGAGAGAGCATCCCTCCAGGCAAAGGCGCTGAGAGGTGATGGACCCCATTCCTTACCGACAAGGTGCCTTGCCCTTTCCCTTTGGCTGTTAATGTGAAGTTCTCATTTTCCTTGGTCTGCAGGGAGAGGGGAGAGAGAAGAGAGTGTGTGGGAACCAAGTCTTCCCCAGTTGTGATGGCCATCTGCCTGCTCTTCTGTCCCCCCAGCAGACTCTGGCTAGTGTGAAGGGCGAAACAGAGCAAAGGGGCCTTGGCCAGGAGGATTCACCTCTTCCGATCGCAGGAGGCTGGCGGATTCCCAGACGATGCGGTGATTGACCAGAGAATTGCGGCTGGGCAGGTTGATGGACACATCCAGGTTCAGATCCTTGTGGTCAGGGACATCCCTCTGGTACTGAGCCAAGGCCTGGAACACCATGAAGGTGGCCTAGAACCCACCAGAGAGAAAGAGGGTGAGATTGGGAACCAGGGAAAGTGGTTAGAATCCATGAAGGAAAAGGGGGCTCAGACCAGAGCTAGGACACTAAGACTGTGGCCTAGAGAGTGCAGGCATACGACTGGGGGTCTGGGAACACTGAGGATATGTTCTAGAACTTGCCAACTGACTGAGGCTTGGGGACATTTAGACTTATGACCTAGAACCCACTCGAGAATGTGGGGGTAACACTGGAGTCTGGGAACACTGGGGATATATTCTAGAACTCTCTAATGCAGAAGATCTCTGACTAGGGCTTAGAAGCACTTAGACTATGACCTAGTACATACTAGAGAGTGTGGGGGTGATGCTGGGTTCTGGGAACACTGGAGGCATGTTCTAGAACTCTCCAAATGACAAAGTCTCCAATCAGGGCTTGAAAACACTGAGAACCTGTCTAGAACCTATCAGAGAATGTGGGGGTAAGACTGGGAGTCAAGTGACACTGAGAACATGGTGTGGTCTAGAACCACGGGAGGAGAGTCTCAGACCAGGGCTTAGACGCTGAGAATGTGTCCAGAACCCATTCATGAAAGGAATAAAATTGAAGCCTGGGGACACAGAGCATGTGATCTAGAGTCCAATAAGGGAGAGATTCAGACAAAGGCCTGGTGACACTGAGAATGTGATTCAGAGAGCCCACCAAAGAGGAAGAGGGTCAAACTGGAATCTGAGGTTAACGCAGACTGAAACCATGATCTAGAACCCACCGGGGGGAGAGAGATGCTCAGATAATGCTCCAGAGGAACCTAGAACCTGGTCTAGAACCCACCAGGGAGACAGACAAGGTCTAGGGTAACATATAATCCAGTCTAGGGGAGAGAGGCTCACCCTACAGTAACCAAGAACCTTGTCTAGAACCCATCAAGGGGAGAGAGTAAGATTGGGAGCTTGGTAGAACTGGGAACACGGTCTAAAACCCATCAAGGATGAGGAGTGAGAAAGATTTACATCTGAACCTGAGTCCTGGAAACATGATTTAAACACCAAGAGGGAGAGGGAGGCTCAGAACACATCTTAAGACATCAAGAACATAGTGTAGAACCCACAGATGGTGCACAACTAAGGAAAAAATGGATTTCTCAATTCCATCCCAATCACCCTGGCTTGTGGGACAGAACTGCCTCTCAGCACCCAGTGTCTCCTCCAGGAAGCCAGTGGGAGGTCAGAGGAAGCAGGGATGCAGGTGCCTGGGGCACATGGGGCCACTTGCCTGGGTGGAGCCATAGCCACCTCCATAGTATCTCTGTTCGTTGAGCCAGCGCACGACAGGAGGCACAGAGTCTAAGTCTCTGAGTTGTAGCAGGGCCAAGAGGGCGTAGGACGTGGCCTCCACGTTGTACAGCTTCTGGCCAGGCTCCTCCCAGCGGTTCTTATCTGCAGAGAGAACCCGCCATTGCTCATTGCTCTGTCTAGCCTGGTGATGGTTCAGAGAAAGAGCTGACAAAGACTCATGGTGGAAGCTCCTGAGTCCGTAAACAGTGGGTGTGCTTGGCTGCTAACCAAAAGGGTGGAGGTTCCTCAGAAGAAAGCCATGGCCATTTACTTCCAACAGATCACAGCCACTGAAAACCCTACGGAGTCCAGGTCTACTCTGACACACACGGGGTTGCCATGAATCAGAGGCACTCAACGGCAACTGGTAGAACCTCTTGGTGCTCAGACATCCTGGCTCTTGATCTGTTGGCTCCTGCCTCCCTCTCGCTCCTCACCAGCCCTCATTCCTCCTTTTAAATTCTGAAATTCAGCCCCACTGAACTATGGGGAGGTTCCCTAAACATGGCATGCTCATTCTGACCTCTGGGTCTTTGTATATGTTGTTCCCTCGACTTGGAGCCCCTTTCCTCCACCTGTTGTTTTTGGGTACCGAATTGATCCCTACTCATAGCAACCCTGTAGGTCAGAGTGAAACTGCCCCATAGGGTTTTCTGGGTTGTAATCTTTATGGGAGCAGATGGCCAGGTCCTTTCTTCCGCAAAGCTGCTGGTGGACTCAAACTGCAGACCTTCTTGTTGGCAGCCAAGCGCTCACCCATTTGCATCACCAGGGCTCCATTTTCTCCATCTACACCTGGTTAATTCTTACCCATCCTGCATAACTCAGCTTCAATGGCCCCCAAGCCTGAGTTAAACCTTCTCTCCCTCAAAGAGTCCTGTGCCTGTCCTGTCTCAACACTGGGGCACTATCCAGGAATCTCTTACTAACTCATCACTTTCCTCAACTGGAGTGTGACTCTATGATGTAAGGGCTGTGCTACGTCCACTGTTTTGTCCCAAATAAGGAAGTACCTGTGACAGAGTCGGCCACCAAAAACCATGTTCCCTTCCTGGACACATAGCTGGACTACATCTCCCAGCTGCCCTTGCAGGCAGGTGTAGCCACAAAACTAAGTTCTAGCCAATGGAATGTGTACGGCACTGACTAGTTCCCTTCTATGCCTGGGCCACCTCCCTTGCTCAATCCTCCTGTTTCCTCTTCTGCCTGGATGCGGAGAAATTTCCAGGCCCCCAGGGCAGAAATGCCACAATATGATAGAGGCCTGGATTCCTGAGTCACTGTATGGAGAAGCGCTGTCATCAACTTGGAATACCCACAATGCCATGTTGTGAGGATGTGGCAGAACCGGATCTGAACTCAGGCCTGTCTGATGTTAGAGCCCATGTTCTTAACTACTGTCTCACTTCTGTGTTATAAGAAGTTCCAGATACACACTTGTTGAATGAATGATGCAACGGACTTCATGTGTGGCTTTGAATACTGTAGAGATATCCACCCCAGCTCGGCCTGGAGCCTTGCACTATCCCAGCTCAGCCCAGGGCCATGGACCCCAGCTCAGCTGGGAGCCATCCACCCCAGCGTGGCCCAGAGCTGCACACCCCAGCTCCGCTGGGAACCATCTACCCCAGCTCAAGCTGGAGCCGTCCACCCCAGCTCAGCCCAGGGCTGTGCACCCCAACTCAGCCAAGAGCCAACCACCTCAGCTCGGCTTGGAGCCATGCATCCCAGCTTGAGATCACCCCTCCAGTCCCAGACATGCACCTCCCCACCTCTTCATGCTGCCCTCACCTTTGGCTGTGCTCAAAAATTTGTTAAGGCGGGCGTTGTCCAGCTTGCCCAACAGGGCCAGGGCATAGCCGGCGATGGCCACAGTGTATGGTCTATTCAGGTTCATGTAACGGGCTTCAAGGAAGTTTCTGGCCTTGTTGATGCCGTTGCCCAGGCTCTATGAGGGATAGGATCGGTATTCCTGGTCAGGTGGGCATCGCTGCACTGACCACTGGTAAAGACCACACAAATGCAACTTTCTGGGCACCCGGGAAGCTTCTGTCCTCGGGACAGATATGTCTGGCAATTTGTTAGGTGCCATCACATTGGTTCCAATCCTAGTGACCCATGTCAACAGGACAAAGCACTGCCCGGTCCTGCACCTTCCTCACAGTCACTGCTGTGTCTGTGCCCATTGCTGCAGCCCCTGCGTCAATCCGTCTCATGGAGGGTCTTTCTCTTTTTCATGGACCCTCTATTTGGTGGTCAGATGGTTAAGCGTTTGGCTACTGACCAAATGGTTGGCGGTTCAAATCCACCCAGAGGCGCCTCAGAAGAAAGGCCTGGTGATCTCCTTCCAAAAGATTCACAACCACCGAAAACTCTATGGGGCACAGCTCTACTCTGACACACGTGGGGTCGCCATAAGATGCATCAATTTGACGAGAAGTGGTGCACTGGTTATTATTATGGTTAATGGGATGGATGTTCTCATACTGAGGAGGACTAGAACCTGCTGGAATGCATGTGGCCATCTCGCTGTCTGAGTTGGCTGTGGCCTGAGTGGGTAGGAGGAAGGGTGTGGGAGCGGGGATGAGGAGCACGTACGTTGACCTGCCCCTCGCAGATATCTTTAGACTCCAGCAGTGCGATGAGGACAAAGGCCGTGAGGGACACATCTTTCTCCTCAGCGTTCCGGAAGCCACCCTAGAATGGAGAGTAGGAGGCAAAGATGGGGTCACCAATGGTTGCACATTCCAACCAACCCCTCTACGGAACCGGGGTGCCGGGGCAGGGCTAGGTCTCTGCCAATTGTCTTCCCCCATGAGGGCTGTTATGGATCAAATTGTTTCCCCCAAAATATCCTAACCCCTATGTCTGGGGACATAAACCCTTTAGGAATAGGTTTCCTTTGTTATGTTAATGAGAGCATCTGTTCAGGGTGTGTCTTAAGTCAGTCTCTTTTGAGATATAAAAGAGATCAAACAAGCAAGGAAGCAAACAGAGATGGGGAAGATGGAGATCTCCAAGAAACCAAGAAACAAGCTGAAGAGACAAGGACCTTCCTCCAGAGCCAACAGAGATAAAGCCTGCCCCTTGAGCTGGCACCCTGAATATGGCTTTAGCCTCCTCACTGAGAGAGAATAAATTTCTGTTTGTTAAAGTCACCCCCTTGTGGTATTTCTGTTATAGCAGCACTAGGGAAATAAGGCCAAACCCTTTAGTATTCTATTCAATTCATTTGAAGATCTTTTTCCAGCACCACTGTGCTGATATCACGGATACAATGGTGGATGAAAAACAGGCACTGACTCCAGTCCCCACAGGAACCAGCCAGCTCATCAACAGATATATAATTAGAACCTGACCCAGGCTGTGAAGAAGTGGACAGGGCTTGAGAATGAATGGCTGGGAGAGCTGACCCAGTTGGAGGGTAGGAAAAATGTCATGGATGGATGCAGACTGAGCCCCCATCAGAGGAGTAGGAGTGAACTTTCAAAGAGGGCAAGTCTGAGCATCCAAACAGAGCACGTGCAAAGGCCCTGTGGCGGAAGAGCAAGACTCTTCCCAGTATGGATTGTATGTGGAGAGAGAAGGCAGTGTTCCTACAACTTGAGCACTCATCACTATCA
This sequence comes from Orycteropus afer afer, assembly GCF_000298275.1. Lineage (NCBI taxonomy): Eukaryota > Metazoa > Chordata > Mammalia > Tubulidentata > Orycteropodidae > Orycteropus > Orycteropus afer. The sequence continues at coordinate 488,474 of NW_006922048.1, read as the reverse complement.
CCCTGATTGGGGAGGGGCTTGGTAAAACTCCAACTCCTGCCACCTTCCCTCCTCAGGTTCTAATTTAGTGGCTCTGGGGTTCAGCCTGGGAATATGTATTTCTGGCAAGTTCCCAGACGATGCTGCTGCTGGTCCAGGGACCACACTTTGAGAAACACGCTGTGAGGAGTTCCGTATTTAAGAGGAATGGGAAACCTGGAACTTCAAAGCAGCAACCTGGCAGGATTCGATCTGTGGGCCACCGGCTGACCAGAAGGCAGCTTTTGCAAGGTTGCAGGTAAGTGACGGGGGTGCTTGGACGAGCGTGTGGGTGGCCAAGAAGATGGGGTCGCTTTTGAGAACCATCCAGAAAGCAGAATGAGGGGGGGGGTAGGGGATAGGCTGAAGTAAGAGGGGCTCCCACGCAGCACCCCACACCTACTCTTGGTTTAAAGAAATTCTTGGTACTTTTTGAACATGGGGCCCGCATTTTCACTTTCATTTGTCTTTGGCTTTTGCAACGGAAGAGTGAGAGCCCGGCACACCACTCTCCCTGCAGTGGGTCCTGAGAACGTCCGCTTACAATCATTTCCTGATGTATCACAGGCCCATCCTCCTGGAAGACGCCGTCGGGCTTCTGCTTCTCCAAGATCAGCCATTTGACCGCCCCGCAGAGCACCAAGGAGTCGACAGCGATGAGGTTGGCAGCCAGAGAGAAAACCTTCACCACATAGGCTGTCAGCCTGGAGGTAGGCACAGGGCGAGATTCGAGCTGTGGGATCCGGACTGCGCTGCCCCATCCAACCAATGAGAAGCGAGAGGCCGGGCCTTGCCGGGGCTCCGGCGTCGCCCCAGTGTAGGCGGTCTTAGAACTAAGTGTGACATGAGCCTATTGGCTGTGGACTGCAAAGAGTGCCATCCCAACAAACTAATGAACAGCAGGCTTTCAAGCCCGCCCCCAATTGGGGCGGGCCCAGGACTAAGCTTTGCTTAAGCCAATCGGCTGTGGGATCCAGAGAGTGCCATCCTAGCAAACCAGTGAACAGCGAGGGGCGGGACTGAGCAGGCTCCCGGGTCCGCCCCAGTCAGGGCGCTCGGGGGCCAGGACTAAGTGTTGCATACACTCGTGGGTTCCCTGCCAGAGGTCCCTCCGCCATGCAGCCCCTGTACTCTGGAGGTCGCGCGGTCTGCTTTGTGTCGCACTGGCCGGGCCTCCTAGAGACTCACCAGGTGCTGGACGGCCTGTTCTGGAAGGCGGCGTAGGCGGAGTTGGGTTGTTTGAAGGCCAGCTGCTGGGTGTACCCTGTGGGGAAGGGGACAGTGTCGCGGAGGGCATGGCGGCTGGTGGGTGCGCCCGGAGGGGAGTAGCTCAGAGAGGGGACAGAGGTTTGGAGAGGAAAAAGGGGCTCTTTGAGGGAAAGGGGGGGGTGGTCTTAAGGAGGAGCGGGCCTCAGAGAGGTGGGGAATCAGAGAGTGGTCTCAGGAGAGGGGCTCAGAGCGGGGAGAGGAGTCTCAGAGAGGAGGTGAAATTCCCCAAGGGAGAGAGAGACTAAGAGAGGGGTCACTGAAAGAAGAGGAGAGGGGGGCCTTAGAGAGGGAGAGGGGTTCAGGTAGGGAGGGGGCTCAAAGGAAGAATGGGGGTCCCAGAGAGGAGGTGGAGGAGGTCTCCAAGGAGGAGGTATTTCAGAAAGGGGAGGGGTCTCAAGAGAGAGGCGGAGGAGAAGGGGTTATGGGAGGAGGGGTCTTGGGGGCAGGAGACTCAGGATGGGGCATTTCAGAGAGGGGAGGCGGTCTCAGAGAGGGAGGTTTAGAGGGGGAGGGGGTTCTCAAAGGAGAGGGGTCTCTGGTAGGAAGTCTCAGGCAGGGAGGGGCTCCTGGGGAGGGGTGGGGAGGAGGGGCCTCAGCGGTCGGGGCCCACCCTTCTTGATGAGCTCCAGGGCCTGCTGGCGCTTCTCCAGGCCGAACTTTTCCCACTGCTCCGTGTTGTCCAGGTAGTGCACAGCGATGACTGTGGGCGTCATGCCGATCATATTCTGCTCCCCGCAGCCCGAGGGCGTCACGATGAGGTGCTTCAGCCGGTCCCCATTGATGGCATCCTCCGTCATCTGGGCCACCGGGGTCCCTGGGGCGGGTGAGGAGGAGGGGAACTGCGCTCAAGTCAGGTGACCTACCAGGGGCTGGGGAGGGGCGGGGCTTCCCCAGAGACTCAGCTTCAGACCCGCGGGCGACTAGGGGCTCAGGGATAGCTGGGGGCTGTCTGCATTTGAGGGTCGTTGTGCTGCTTCACAAGGGACCCCTGGTCCTTGAGTTCTCTTGTTGTATCAGAGAGAAAATAACTCCAAACCCCAAAACACAAGCCCACTACCATGGAGTGGATTCTGACTCAACAGCACCCTTAGAGGACAGAGTGTAACTGCCCCACAGGGTTTCCAAGGCTGTGAAAGCCGACGGCCTCATCTTTCTCCCGCAGAGTGGCTGGTGGGTTTGAACTGTCCACCTTTTGCTTACCACCTGGGCGCTTTAAGCACTGCATCACTGGGGGTCCACAATAACTCTAAACCACCAAAAAAACCCACCTCAAAACCCCTTGCCATCAAGTTGGCCCATGTGACAGAGCGGAACTGCTTCCTAGGGTTTCTGGGCCGTGATCTTTATGACAGCAGGTTGCCAGCTCTCTCCTGCTGCTGAGGGCCTCAAACGACCAACCTTTTGGCTAATAGTTGAGCACAAACTATGCCCCCCTCCCGGGACCTTCACTCTGGTAACAACAGTCATTAGTACTCACTGATGTGGAGTCAGACCCGACTCCTAGCGACCCCTCCTTGGCTTTCTGAAGTAGTATCATTACAGAAGTAGATTGCCCAACCTTCCTTCTGAGGAGTGGCTGGTGGGTTTGAACCGCCAGCCTTCTGGTTAGCAGCCAAATGCCTTAGGGCACTACGCCTCATTAGTACTTACATGGTACATAATACACTCACCAGACTCTTCTGAGAGACTCTCTGGGTGATGCAAATGTTTGACATGCTCGGATGCCAACCAAAAGGGTGGTTCAGATCCACCCAGGAGCGCCCTGGGAGAAAGGCCTGTGGATCTACTTCTGCAGAGTCAGCCACTGAGAACCCTGAGGGCGTGGTTCCACTCCTGACCCGTGTGGGGCACCAGGAGTTGGAACCAACCAGACGGCGACTGGATGTTCTGAGGATGCCGCGTAGAATCTCCTTTCATCCTCACAGCCCTCTGCTACCTGCTGGAGGCCTGACAGCCTGCAGACCCTTCCTGCCCCTCTCCCCCCTGTCCTCCAGGACTTCTCTTTCCTGCTGCATTGCTTCTCATTGAAGCTTCTTTATTAGCAAACGCCAGGTGCCATGCTAACTCCTGCCTGCAGTTTTCTATGTTATGTGCGGTTGAATCGATTTCATCTCATAGCGACCCCGTGAGACAAGTAGAACTGCCCTATAGGGTTTCCCAAGCTATAAAGTTTGTGGGAGCAGAACTCCAGGTCTTTTTCCCACAGGGGGGCTGGTGGGTTTGAACTGCCCACCTTTTGGTTAGCAGCTGAGGGATTAGCCATTGTGCTACCATGGCTCCTTGCAGTCAGCTATAAAACAGATCCTGGAGGGCTGTTCTAGTGGAAGTGGAGAAGGGCAGTGCAGTGGTTTTAAAAAAAACCCAGCCAGTGGCCATGGAGTCCACTCTGACTTGCGCTGACCCAGGGAGCGTCAGAGTAGAATTACACTCATAGGGTTTCAGAAGCAGATCAGCAGGCCTTTCCTCTGCAGCCCTGTGGAGGGGATTTGAACCTCCCACCTGTCACTTGGCAGCTGAGCACACTGACAGTTTGTAGCACCAGCTGCCATTGAGTTGACCCTGACTCCTCGCCACTCCTGTGTATCAGAGCAGAACTGTGCTCCAGAGGGCTTTCCGTGGCTGAGTTTTCAGAAGAAGGTGGCCGGGTCTTTCTTCCCAGGCACCTCTGGGTGGACTCGACCCCCAGCCTTTATGTTAGCAGCTGAGTGTTTACACTTTTGGCATCACCCAGGGACTCCGTGGTGGTTAACTCCAAACTCAAACTCACAGCCGTTGAGTCAGATCCGACTCATAGCGACCCCTCCTTGGGTTTCCGATGCAGTATCACTACAGAACTAGATTGCCCAACCTTCCTTCTGAGGAGTGGCTGCTGGGTTTGAACCGCCAGCCTTCTGGTTAGCAGTCAAATGTGTTAGACACTATGCCACCAGAGCTCCCCATGGTGGTTAAAGGCCCCCAGAATTAGATGGAATTCCCATCTGGGCCCCCCACCTTCCTGAGCCACAAGGGGTCAGGCCCAAGGGCATCTCACCCTGCAGGAGGATTCTGGTCTCCAAATCTGTGTCTGGGACCTGGTCGCTGAGGTCAGCCGCGGGGATCTCCTCTCTCTGCACTCCCTCTGCCAGGCAAATGGGAGACACGGATGGCACCTGCACCCCCCCTTGCGCAGACCTGCACCCCAGCCCCAGGCCGTGCCCCACCCCGTCTCCTGCAGCAACTCACCTTGGCCCTTGTGTTCTGGATCCAGCGTGCGAACAGCTACCGTTTTGTTGACTCGAATTCCTTCCGGCTGTGCAGCGTTGGGGAGGGTGGAGGCGTTGGGTGAATAAACGGACAAGCAGAGGGCAGGTGGTGAGCAGTGCTGTTCAGAGCACACTCCATAGGGGCAATGGCACTCCAGCCTGCCTCTGCCCTTTCCCAGCTGTGTGACCGAGAACCCATGACTTAACCTCTCTGTGTCTCAGTTTCCTGTCTCATAAAGAGGAAGCAATACAAACATGGGTCTCATCATGTGGTACGGATTAATAATTATAAGCGAATAACAAAAATAATCCGACTGCTTTTGCATTCTTCACACGTGCCTGGGCCCTATGGACCTGAGTGTTTTATATGGATTAACTCATGTAATTCTCATAACTCATAACAACCAAGTGAGGTAGATACTATTATCATTCCCATTTTACACATGGAGAAACTAGGCTACAGAGAGGTTAAGAAACTTGCCCGAAGCCACACAGCTTATAGAACAAAACTGGGGTTTGGACCCTGGGCAGTATGGCTCCAGACCCTGCTTTTTACCCACTGCTTCCCAAAACAGCCAAAACCAAACCTGCTGATAACAAGTTGACTCTGACTTGTGGCAACTCCTTGTGTGCAGAGCAAAACTGCTCTCCACAGGGGTTTATGGCTGTGACATTTCCAAAGCTGATCACCAGACCTTTCTCCCAGGTGCCTCTGGGTGGGTTTGAACCACCGACTTGTTGGTAGCCAACTGCTTAAGCACTTGTATCACCCAGGGACTCCTATTGCCTCTCAATGTCTCCAATGTCTCAAGTAAAAGCATGTGCATAAAGCATTTAGCACAAGGCCTGGCAGATAGGGGCTGCTTTAATGTGTGGTTTAGCGGTAGAATCTTCACCCTCCATGAGGAAGACCCGGGTTCAATTCCCAGTGAGTGCTCCTCATGCATGGCTAGCACTTGTCTGTTAAGGAAGGCATGCGTGTTGCTAGGATACTAA